>NC_143439.1:5689166-5995000 GCF_987193195.1 Phasianus colchicus | reverse complement strand
GCTATGAAATCTCCCCACGATCCCCCTGTTCTTACCCCAAAGCTTTTCCACTGCTTTGCTGACTCCTGACCCCACTGCAGGTTCCTGCACCACACCACCTGATTGCAGTGGCCGTGTCAACATGGTGTTGCGGACAGAATGAGACCCAGATGGCAATGGAAAGCAATTCCAGAGCAGCAACCCGGTGAGCAGGGCGATGCAGGGGAGGGCTGCACGGGGAAGAGGAGCAGGAGGCTGCTCCTCCTGTGCTTCCCATCTGCCTTGCAGATGGACAGCCCGACACGAATGGAAAGAGATGATCCCAAGGGCCTGAGCTCACTTCCAACAAGTGCTGTTCATGTCCTACAAAAAAAGATGAGTCTGCCCCAAAATGTAGCCTGCATTGCTCCTGCAGGGCCATGAAATCTCCCCAAGATCCCCCTGTTCTTACCCCAAAGCTTTTCCACTGCTTTGCTGACTCCTGACCCCACTGCAGGTTCCTGCACCACACCACCTGATTGCAGTGGCCGTGTCAACATGGTGTTGCGGGCAGAATGAGACCCAGATGGCAATGGAAAGCAATTCCAGAGCAGCAACCCGGTGAGCAGGGCGATGCAGGGGAGGGCTGCACGGGGAAGAGGAGCAGGAGGCTGCTCCTCCTGTGCTTCCCATCTGCCTTGCAGATGGACAGCCCGACACGAATGGAAAGAGATGATCCCAAGGGCCTGAGCTCACTTCCAACAAGTGCTGTTCATGTCCTACAAAAAAAGATGAGTCTGCCCCAAAATGTAGCCTGCATTGCTCCTGCAGGGCCATGAAATCTCCCCACGATCCCCCTGTTGTTACCCCAAAGCTTTTCCACTGCTTTGCTGACTCCTGACCCCACTGCAGGTTCCTGCACCACACCACCTGATTGCAGTGGCCGTGTCAACATGGCTTTGCAGGCAGAATGAGACCCAGATGGCAATGGAAAGCAATTCCAGAGCAGCAACCTGGTGAGCAGGCGATGGAGGGGAGGGCTGCATGGAAAAGAAAAGCAGGAGGCTGCTCCTTCTGTGCTTCCCATCTGCCTTGCAGATGGACAGCCCGACACGAATGGAAAGAGATGATCCCAAGGGCCTGAGCTCACTTCCAACAAGTGCTGTTCATGTCCTACAAAAAAAGATGAGTCTGCCCCAAAATGTAGCCTGCATTGCTCCTGCAGGGCCATGAAATCTTTCCAAGATCCCCCTGTTCTTACCCCAAAGCTTTTCCACTGCTTTGCTGACTCCTGACCCCACTGCAGGTTCCTGCACCACACCACCTGATTGCAGTGGCCGTGTCAACATGGCGTTGCGGGCAGAATGAGACCCAGATGGCAGTGGAAAGCAATTCCAGAGCAGCAACCCGGTGAGCAGGGCGATGCAGGGGAGGGCTGCACGGGGAAGAGGAGCAGGAGGCTGCTCCTCCTGTGCTTCCCATCTGCCTTGCAGATGGACAGCCCGACAGGAATGGAAAGAGATGATCCCAAGGGCCTGAGCTCACTTCCAACAAGTGCTGTTCATGTCCTACAAAAAAAGATGAGTCTGCCCCAAAATGTAGCCTGCATTGCTCCTGCAGGGCCATGAAATCTCCCCAAGATCCCCCTGTTCTTACCCCAAAGCTTTTCCACTGCTTTGCTGACTCCTGACCCCACTGCAGGTTCCTGCAGCACACCACCTGATTGCAGTGGCCGTGTCAACATGGTGTTGCGGGCAGAATGAGACCCAGATGGCAATGGAAAGCAATTCCAGAGCAGCAACCCGGTGAGCAGGGCGATGCAGGGGAGGGCTGCACGGGGAAGAGGAGCAGGAGGCTGCTCCTCCTGTGCTTCCCATCTGCCTTGCAGATGGACAGCCCGACAGGAATGGAAAGAGATGATCCCAAGGGCCTGAGCTCACTTCCAACAAGTGCTGTTCATGTCCTACAAAAAAAGATGAGTCTGCCCCAAAATGTAGCCTGCATTGCTCCTGCAGGGCCATGAAATCTTTCCAAGATCCCCCTGTTCTTACCCCAAAGCTTTTCCACTGCTTTGCTGACTCCTGACCCCACTGCAGGTTCCTGCACCACACCACCTGATTGCAGTGGCCGTGTCAACATGGCGTTGCAGGCAGAATGAGACCCAGATGGCAATGGAAAGCAATTCCAGAGCAGCAACCCGGTGAGCAGGGCGATGAAGGGGAAGGCTGCATGGAAAAGAGGAGCAGGAGGCTGCTCCTCCTGTGCTTCCCATCTGCCTTGCAGATGGACAGCCCGACAGGAATGGAAAGAGATGATCCCAAGGGCCTGAGCTCACTTCCAACAAGTGCTGTTCATGTCCTACAAAAAAAGATGAGTCTGCCCCAAAATGTAGCCTGCATTGCTCCTGCAGGGCCATGAAATCTCCCCAAGATCCCCCTGTTCTTACCCCAAAGCTTTTCCGCTGCTTTGCTGACTCCTGACCCCACTGCAGGTTCCTGCACCACACCACCTGATTGCAGTGGCCGTGTCAACATGGTGTTGCGGGCAGAATGAGACCCAGATGGCAATGGAAAGCAATTCCAGAGCAGCAACCCGGTGAGCAGGGCGATGCAGGGGAGGGCTGCACGGGGAAGAGGAGCAGGAGGCTGCTCCTCCTGTGCTTCCCATCTGCCTTGCAGATGGACAGCCCGACAGGAATGGAAAGAGATGATCCCAAGGGCCTGAGCTCACTTCCAACAAGTGCTGTTCATGTCCTACAAAAAAAGATGAGTCTGCCCCAAAATGTAGCCTGCATTGCTCCTGCAGGGCCATGAAATCTCCCCAAGATCCCCCTGTTCTTACTCCAAAGCTTTTCCACTGCTTTGCTGACTCCTGACCCCACTGCAGGTTCCTGCAGCACACCACCTGATTGCAGTGGCCGTGTCAACATGGCATTGCGGACAGGATGAGACCCAGATGGCAATGGAAAGCAATTCCAGAGCAGCAACCCGGTGAGCAGGGCGATGCAGGGGAGGGCTGCACGGGGAAGAGGAGCAGGAGGCTGCTCCTCCTGTGCTTCCCATCTGCCTTGCAGATGGACAGCCCGACAGGAATGGAAAGAGATGACCCCAAGGGCCTGGGCTCACTTGCAACAAGTGCTGTTCATGTCCTACAAAAAAAGATGAGTCTGCCCCAAAATGTAGCCTGTCTTGCTCCTGCAGGGCCATGAAATCTCCCCAAGATCCCCCTGTTCTTACCCCAAAGCTTTTCCACTGCTTTGCTGACTCCTGACCCCACTGCAGGTTCCTGCACCACACCACCTGATTGCAGTGGCCGTGTCAACATGGCATTGCGGGCAGAATGAGACCCAGATGGCAATGGAAAGCAATTCCAGAGCAGCAACCCGGTGAGCAGGGCGATGCAGGGGAGGGCTGCACGGGGAAGAGGAGCAGGAGGCTGCTCCTCCTGTGCTTCCCATCTGCCTTGCAGATGGACAGCCCAACACGAATGGAAAGAGATGACCCCAAGGGCCTGAGCTCACTTGCAACAAGTGCTGTTCATGTCCTACAAAAAAAGATGAGTCTGCCCCAAAATGTAGCCTGTCTTGCTCCTGCAGGGCCATGAAATCTCCCCAAGATCCCCCTGTTCTTACCCCAAAGCTTTTCCACTGCTTTGCTGACTCCTGACCCCACTGCAGGTTCCTGCACCACACCACCTGATTGCAGTGGCCGTGTCAACATGGCGTTGCGGGCAGAATGAGACCCAGATGGCAATGGAAAGCAATTCCAGAGCAGCAACCCGGTGAGCAGGGCGATGCAGGGGAGGGCTGCACGGGGAAGAGGAGCAGGAGGCTGCTCCTCCTGTGCTTCCCATCTGCCTTGCAGATGGACAGCCCGACACGAATGGAAAGAGATGATCCCAAGGGCCTGAGCTCACTTCCAACAAGTGCTGTTCATGTCCTACAAAAAAAGATGAGTCTGCCCCAAAATGTAGCCTGTCTTGCTCCTGCAGGGCCATGAAATCTCCCCAAGATCCCCCTGTTCTTACCCCAAAGCTTTTCCACTGCTTTGCTGACTCCTGACCCCACTGCAGGTTCCTGCACCACACCACCTGATTGCAGTGGCCGTGTCAACATGGTGTTGCGGGCAGAATGAGACCCAGATGGCAATGGAAAGCAATTCCAGAGCAGCAACCCGGTGAGCAGGGCGATGCAGGGGAGGGCTGCACGGGGAAGAGGAGCAGGAGGCTGCTCCTCCTGTGCTTCCCATCTGCCTTGCAGATGGACAGCCCGACAGGAATGGAAAGAGATGATCCCAAGGGCCTGAGCTCACTTCCAACAAGTGCTGTTCATGTCCTACAAAAAAGATGAGTCTGCCCCAAAATGTAGCCTGCATTGATCCTGCAGGGCCATGAAATCTCCCCAAGATCCCCCTGTTCTTACCCCAAAGCTTTTCCACTGCTTTGCTGACTCCTGACCCCACTGCAGGTTCCTGCACCACACCACCTGATTGCAGTGGCCGTGTCAACATGGCGTTGCGGGCAGAATGAGACCCAGATGGCAGTGGAAAGCAATTCCAGAGCAGCAACCCGGTGAGCAGGGCGATGCAGGGGAGGGCTGCACGGGGAAGAGGAGCAGGAGGCTGCTCCTCCTGTGCTTCCCATCTGCCTTGCAGATGGACAGCCCGACAGGAATGGAAAGAGATGATCCCAAGGGCCTGAGCTCACTTCCAACAAGTGCTGTTCATGTCCTACAAAAAAAGATGAGTCTGCCCCAAAATGTAGCCTGCATTGCTCCTGCAGGGCCATGAAATCTCCCCAAGATCCCCCTGTTCTTACCCCAAAGCTTTTCCACTGCTTTGCTGACTCCTGACCCCACTGCAGGTTCCTGCACCACACCACCTGATTGCAGTGGCCGTGTCAACATGGTGTTGCGGGCAGAATGAGACCCAGATGGCAATGGAAAGCAATTCCAGAGCAGCAACCCGGTGAGCAGGGCGATGCAGGGGAGGGCTGCACGGGGAAGAGGAGCAGGAGGCTGCTCCTCCTGTGCTTCCCATCTGCCTTGCAGATGGACAGCCCGACAGGAATGGAAAGAGATGATCCCAAGGGCCTGAGCTCACTTCCAACAAGTGCTGTTCATGTCCTACAAAAAAGATGAGTCTGCCCCAAAATGTAGCCTGCATTGATCCTGCAGGGCCATGAAATCTCCCCAAGATCCCCCTGTTCTTACCCCAAAGCTTTTCCACTGCTTTGCTGACTCCTGACCCCACTGCAGGTTCCTGCACCACACCACCTGATTGCAGTGGCCGTGTCAACATGGCGTTGCGGGCAGAATGAGACCCAGATGGCAGTGGAAAGCAATTCCAGAGCAGCAACCCGGTGAGCAGGGCGATGCAGGGGAGGGCTGCACGGGGAAGAGGAGCAGGAGGCTGCTCCTCCTGTGCTTCCCATCTGCCTTGCAGATGGACAGCCCGACAGGAATGGAAAGAAATGATCCGAAGGGCCTGAGCTCACTTCCAACAAGTGCTGTTCATGTCCTACAAAAAAAGATGAGTCTGCCCCAAAATGTAGCCTGCATTGCTCCTGCAGGGCCATGAAATCTTTCCAAGATCCCCCTGTTCTTACCCCAAAGCTTTTCCGCTGCTTTGCTGACTCCTGACCCCACTGCAGGTTCCTGCACCACACCACCTGATTGCAGTGGCCGTGTCAACATGGCGTTGCGGGCAGAATGAGACCCAGATGGCAATGGAAAGCAATTCCAGAGCAGCAACCCGGTGAGCAGGGCGATGAAGGGGAAGGCTGCATGGAAAAGAGGAGCAGGAGGCTGCTCCTCCTGTGCTTCCCATCTGCCTTGCAGATGGACAGCCCGACAGGAATGGAAAGAGATGATCCCAAGGGCCTGAGCTCACTTCCAACAAGTGCTGTTCATGTCCTACAAAAAAAGATGAGTCTGCCCCAAAATCTAGCCTGTCTTGCTCCTGCAGGGCCATGAAATCTCCCCAAGATCCCCCTGTTCTTACCCCAAAGCTTTTCCACTGCTTTGCTGACTCCTGACCCCACTGCAGGTTCCTGCACCACACCACCTGATTGCAGTGGCCGTGTCAACATGGTGTTGCGGGCAGAATGAGACCCAGATGGCAGTGGAAAGCAATTCCAGAGCAGCAACCCGGTGAGCAGGGCGATGCAGGGGAGGGCTGCAAGGGGAAGAGGAGCAGGAGGCTGCTCCTCCTGTGCTTCCCATCTGCCTTGCAGATGGACAGCCCGACAGGAATGGAAAGAGATGATCCCAAGGGCCTGAGCTCACTTCCAACAAGTGCTGTTCATGTCCTACAAAAAAAGATGAGTCTGCCCCAAAATGTAGCCTGCATTGCTCCTGCAGGGCCATGAAATCTCCCCAAGATCTTCCTGTTCTTACCCCAAAGCTTTTCCACTGCTTTGCTGACTCCTGACCCCACTGCAGGTTCCTGCACCACACCACCTGATTGCAGTGGCCGTGTCAACATGGCATTGCGGGCAGAATGAGACCCAGATGGCAGTGGAAAGCAATTCCAGAGCAGCAACCCGGTGAGCAGGGCGATGCAGGGGAGGGCTGCACGGGGAAGAGGAGCAGGAGGCTGCTCCTCCTGTGCTTCCCATCTGCCTTGCAGATGGACAGCCCGACAGGAATGGAAAGAGATGATCCCAAGGGCCTGAGCTCACTTCCAACAAGTGCTGTTCATGTCCTACAAAAAAAGATGAGTCTGCCCCAAAATGTAGCCTGCATTGCTCCTGCAGGGCCATGAAATCTCCCCAAGATCCCCCTGTTCTTACTCCAAAGCTTTTCCACTGCTTTGCTGACTCCTGACCCCACTGCAGGTTCCTGCACCACACCACCTGATTGCAGTGGCCGTGTCAACATGGCATTGCGGACAGGATGAGACCCAGATGGCAATGGAAAGCAATTCCAGAGCAGCAACCCGGTGAGCAGGGCGATGCAGGGGAGGGCTGCACGGGGAAGAGGAGCAGGAGGCTGCTCCTCCTGTGCTTCCCATCTGCCTTGCAGATGGACAGCCCGACAGGAATGGAAAGAGATGACCCCAAGGGCCTGGGCTCACTTCCAACAAGTGCTGTTCATGTCCTACAAAAAAAGATGAGTCTGCCCCAAAATGTAGCCTGTCTTGCTCCTGCAGGGCCATGAAATCTCCCCAAGATCCCCCTGTTCTTACCCCAAAGCTTTTCCACTGCTTTGCTGACTCCTGACCCCACTGCAGGTTCCTGCACCACACCACCTGATTGCAGTGGCCGTGTCAACATGGCATTGCAGGCAGAATGAGACCCAGATGGCAATGGAAAGCAATTCCAGAGCAGCAACCCGGTGAGCAGGGCGATGCAGGGGAGGGCTGCACGGGGAAGAGGAGCAGGAGGCTGCTCCTCCTGTGCTTCCCATCTGCCTTGCAGATGGACAGCCCGACACGAATGGAAAGAGATGACCCCAAGGGCCTGAGCTCACTTCCAACAAGTGCTGTTCATGTCCTACAAAAAAAGATGAGTCTGCCCCAAAATGTAGCCTGTCTTGCTCCTGCAGGGCCATGAAATCTCCCCAAGATCCCCCTGTTCTTACCTCAAAGCTTTTCCACTGCTTTGCTGACTCCTGACCCCACTGCAGGTTCCTGCACCACACCACCTGATTGCAGTGGCCGTGTCAACATGGCGTTGCGGGCAGAATGAGACCCAGATGGCAATGGAAAGCAATTCCAGAGCAGCAACCCGGTGAGCAGGGCGATGCAGGGGAGGGCTGCACGGGGAAGAGGAGCAGGAGGCTGCTCCTCCTGTGCTTCCCATCTGCCTTGCAGATGGACAGCCCGACAGGAATGGAAAGAGATGATCCCAAGGGCCTGAGCTCACTTCCAACAAGTGCTGTTCATGTCCTACAAAAAAAGATGAGTCTGCCCCAAAATGTAGCCTGCATTGCTCCTGCAGGGCCATGAAATCTCCCCAAGATCTTCCTGTTCTTACCCCAAAGCTTTTCCACTGCTTTGCTGACTCCTGACCCCACTGCAGGTTCCTGCACCACACCACCTGATTGCAGTGGCCGTGTCAACATGGCATTGCGGGCAGAATGAGACCCAGATGGCAGTGGAAAGCAATTCCAGAGCAGCAACCCGGTGAGCAGGGCGATGCAGGGGAGGGCTGCACAGGGAAGAGGAGCAGGAGGCTGCTCCTCCTGTGCTTCCCATCTGCCTTGCAGATGGACAGCCCGACAGGAATGGAAAGAGATGATCCCAAGGGCCTGAGCTCACTTGCAACAAGTGCTGTTCATGTCCTACAAAAAAAGATGAGTCTGCCCCAAAATGTAGCCTGCATTGCTCCTGCAGGGCCATGAAATCTCCCCAAGATCCCCCTGTTCTTACTCCAAAGCTTTTCCACTGCTTTGCTGACTCCTGACCCCACTGCAGGTTCCTGCAGCACACCACCTGATTGCAGTGGCCGTGTCAACATGGTGTTGCGGGCAGAATGAGACCCAGATGGCAATGGAAAGCAATTCCAGAGCAGCAACCCGGTGAGCAGGGCGATGCAGGGGAGGGCTGCACGGGGAAGAGGAGCAGGAGGCTGCTCCTCCTGTGCTTCCCATCTGCCTTGCAGATGGACAGCCCGACAGGAATGGAAAGAGATGATCCCAAGGGCCTGAGCTCACTTGCAACAAGTGCTGTTCATGTCCTACAAAAAAAGATGAGTCTGCCCCAAAATGTAGCCTGTCTTGCTCCTGCAGGGCCATGAAATCTCCCCAAGATCCCCCTGTTCTTACCCCAAAGCTTTTCCACTGCTTTGCTGACTCCTGACCCCACTGCAGGTTCCTGCACCACACCACCTGATTGCAGTGGCCGTGTCAACATGGCATTGCAGGCAGAATGAGACCCAGATGGCAATGGAAAGCAATTCCAGAGCAGCAACCCGGTGAGCAGGGCGATGCAGGGGAGGGCTGCACGGGGAAGAGGAGCAGGAGGCTGCTCCTCCTGTGCTTCCCATCTGCCTTGCAGATGGACAGCCCGACACGAATGGAAAGAGATGACCCCAAGGGCCTGAGCTCACTTCCAAGAAGTGCTGTTCATGTCCTACAAAAAAAGATGAGTCTGCCCCAAAATGTAGCCTGTCTTGCTCCTGCAGGGCCATGAAATCTCCCCAAGATCCCCCTGTTCTTACCTCAAAGCTTTTCCACTGCTTTGCTGACTCCTGACCCCACTGCAGGTTCCTGCACCACACCACCTGATTGCAGTGGCCGTGTCAACATGGCGTTGCGGGCAGAATGAGACCCAGATGGCAATGGAAAGCAATTCCAGAGCAGCAACCCGGTGAGCAGGGCGATGCAGGGGAGGGCTGCACGGGGAAGAGGAGCAGGAGGCTGCTCCTCCTGTGCTTCCCATCTGCCTTGCAGATGGACAGCCCGACACGAATGGAAAGAGATGATCCCAAGGGCCTGAGCTCACTTCCAACAAGTGCTGTTCATGTCCTACAAAAAAAGATGAGTCTGCCCCAAATTGTAGCCTGTCTTGCTCCTGCAGGGCCATGAAATCTCCCCAAGATCCCCCTGTTCTTACCCCAAAGCTTTTCCACTGCTTTGCTGACTCCTGACCCCACTGTAGGTTCCTGCACCACACCACCTGATTGCAGTGGCCGTGTCAACATGGTGTTGCGGGCAGAATGAGACCCAGATGGCAGTGGAAAGCAATTCCAGAGCAGCAACCCGGTGAGCAGGGCGATGCAGGGGAGGGCTGCACGGGGAAGAGGAGCAGGAGGCTGCTCCTCCTGTGCTTCCCATCTGCCTTGCAGATGGACAGCCCGACAGGAATGGAAAGAGATGATCCCAAGGGCCTGAGCTCACTTCCAACAAGTGCTGTTCATGTCCTACAAAAAAAGATGAGTCTGCCCCAAAATGTAGCCTGCATTGCTCCTGCAGGGCCATGAAATCTCCCCAAGATCCCCCTGTTCTTACCCCAAAGCTTTTCCACTGCTTTGCTGACTCCTGACCCCACTGCAGGTTCCTGCACCACACCACCTGATTGCAGTGGCCGTGTCAACATGGTGTTGCGGGCAGAATGAGATTCAGATGGCAGTGGAAAGCAATTCCAGAGCAGCAACCCGGTGAGCAGGGCAATGCAGGGGAGGGCTGCACGGGGAAGAGGAGCAGGAGGCTGCTCCTCCTGTGCTTCCCATCTGCCTTGCAGATGGACAGCCCGACACGAATGGAAAGAGATGATCCCAAGGGCCTGAGCTCACTTCCAACAAGTGCTGTTCATGTCCTACAAAAAAAGATGAGTCTGCCCCAAAATGTAGCCTGTCTTCCTCCTGCAGGGCCATGAAATCTCCCCAAGATCCCCCTGTTCTTACCCCAAAGCTTTTCCACTGCTTTGCTGACTCCTGACCCCACTGCAGGTTCCTGCACCACACCACCTGATTGCAGTGGCCGTGTCAACATGGTGTTGCGGGCAGAATGAGACCCAGATGGCAATGGAAAGCAATTCCAGAGCAGAAAGCCGGTGAGCAGGGCGATGCAGGGGAGGGCTGCACGGGGAAGAGGAGCAGGAGGCTGCTCCTCCTGTGCTTCCCATCTGCCTTGCAGATGGACAGCCCGACAGGAATGGAAAGAAATGATCCCAAGGGCCTGAGCTCACTTCCAAGAAGTGCTGTTCATGTCCTACAAAAAAAGATGAGTCTGCCCCAAAATGTAGCCTGCATTGCTCCTGCAGGGCCATGAAATCTCCCCAAGATCCCCCTGTTCTTACCCCAAAGCTTTTCCACTGCTTTGCTGACTCCTGACCCCACTGCAGGTTCCTGCACCACACCACCTGATTGCAGTGGCCGTGTCAACATGGCATTGTGGAAAGGATGAGATCCAGATGGCAATGGAAAGCAATTCCAGAGCAGCAACCCGGTGAGCAGGGTGATGCAGGGGAGGGCTGCACGGGGAAGAGGAGCAGGAGGCTGCTCCTCCTGTGCTTCCCATCTGCCTTGCAGATGGACAGCCCGACAGGAATGGAAAGAAATGATCCCAAGGGCCTGAGCTCACTTCCAACAAGTGCTGTTCATGTCCTACAAAAAAAGATGAGTCTGCCCCAAAATGTAGCCTGCATTGCACCTGCAGGGCCATGAAATCTCCCCAAGATCCCCCTGTTCTTACCCCAAAGCTTTTCCACTGCTTTGCTGACTCCTGACCCCACTGCAGGTTCCTGCACCACACCACCTGATTGCAGTGGCCGTGTCAACATGGCGTTGCGGGCAGAATGAGACCCAGATGGCAGTGGAAAGCAATTCCAGAGCAGCAACCCAGTGAGCAGGGCGATGCAGGGGAGGGCTGCACGGGGAAGAGGAGCAGGAGGCTGCTCCTCCTGTGCTTCCCATCTGCCTTGCAGATGGACAGCCCGACAGGAATGGTAAGAAATGATCCGAAGGGCCTGAGCTCACTTCCAACAAGTGCTGTTCATGTCCTACAAAAAAAGATGAGTCTGCCCCAAAATGTAGCCTGCATTGCTCCTGCAGAACCATGAAATCTCCCCAAGATCCCCCTGTTCTTACCCCAAAGCTTTTCCGCTGCTTTGCTGACTCCTGACCCCACTGCAGGTTCCTGCACCACACCACCTGATTGCAGTGGCCGTGTCAACATGGCGTTGCGGGCAGAATGAGACCCAGATGGCAATGGAAAGCAATTCCAGAGCAGCAACCCGGTGAGCAGGGTGATGCAGGGGAGGGCTGCACGGGGAAGAGGAGCAGGAGGCTGCTCCTCCTGTGCTTCCCATCTGCCTTGCAGATGGACAGCCCGACAGGAATGGAAAGAGATGATCCCAAGGGCCTGAGCTCACTTCCAACAAGTGCTGTTCATGTCCTACAAAAAAAGATGAGTCTGCCCCAAAATGTAGCCTGCATTGCTCCTGCAGGGCCATGAAATCTCCCCAAGATCTTCCTGTTCTTACCCTAAAGCTTTTCCACTGCTTTGCTGACTCCTGACCCCACTGCAGGTTCCTGCACCACACCACCTGATTGCAGTGGCCGTGTCAACATGGCATTGCGGGCAGAATGAGACCCAGATGGCAGTGGAAAGCAATTCCAGAGCAGAAACCCGGTGAGCAGGGCGATGCAGGGGAGGGCTGCACGGGGAAGAGGAGCAGGAGGCTGCTCCTCCTGTGCTTCCCATCTGCCTTGCAGATGGACAGCCCGACAGGAATGGAAAGAGATGATCCCAAGGGCCTGAGCTCACTTGCAACAAGTGCTGTTCATGTCCTACAAAAAAAGATGAGTCTGCCCCAAAATGTAGCCTGTCTTGCTCCTGCAGGGCCATGAAATCTCCCCAAGATCCCCCTGTTCTTACCCCAAAGCTTTTCCACTGCTTTGCTGACTCCTGACCCCACTGCAGGTTCCTGCACCACACCACCTGATTGCAGTGGCCGTGTCAACATGGCATTGCAGGCAGAATGAGACCCAGATGGCAATGGAAAGCAATTCCAGAGCAGCAACCTGGTGAGCAGGGCGATGCAGGGGAGGGCTGCACGGGGAAGAGGAGCAGGAGGCTGCTCCTCCTGTGCTTCCCATCTGCCTTGCAGATGGACAGCCCGACACGAATGGAAAGAGATGACCCCAAGGGCCTGAGCTCACTTCCAAGAAGTGCTGTTCATGTCCTACAAAAAAAGATGAGTCTGCCCCAAAATGTAGCCTGTCTTGCTCCTGCAGGGCCATGAAATCTCCCCAAGATCCCCCTGTTCTTACCTCAAAGCTTTTCCACTGCTTTGCTGACTCCTGACCCCACTGCAGGTTCCTGCACCACACCACCTGATTGCAGTGGCCGTGTCAACATGGCGTTGCGGGCAGAATGAGACCCAGATGGCAATGGAAAGCAATTCCAGAGCAGCAACCCGGTGAGCAGGGCGATGCAGGGGAGGGCTGCACGGGGAAGAGGAGCAGGAGGCTGCTCCTCCTGTGCTTCCCATCTGCCTTGCAGATGGACAGCCCGACACGAATGGAAAGAGATGATCCCAAGGGCCTGAGCTCACTTCCAACAAGTGCTGTTCATGTCCTACAAAAAAAGATGAGTCTGCCCCAAATTGTAGCCTGTCTTGCTCCTGCAGGGCCATGAAATCTCCCCAAGATCCCCCTGTTCTTACCCCAAAGCTTTTCCACTGCTTTGCTGACTCCTGACCCCACTGTAGGTTCCTGCACCACACCACCTGATTGCAGTGGCCGTGTCAACATGGTGTTGCGGGCAGAATGAGACCCAGATGGCAGTGGAAAGCAATTCCAGAGCAGCAACCCGGTGAGCAGGGCGATGCAGGGGAGGGCTGCACGGGGAAGAGGAGCAGGAGGCTGCTCCTCCTGTGCTTCCCATCTGCCTTGCAGATGGACAGCCCGACAGGAATGGAAAGAGATGATCCCAAGGGCCTGAGCTCACTTCCAACAAGTGCTGTTCATGTCCTACAAAAAAAGATGAGTCTGCCCCAAAATGTAGCCTGCATTGCTCCTGCAGGGCCATGAAATCTCCCCAAGATCCCCCTGTTCTTACCCCAAAGCTTTTCCACTGCTTTGCTGACTCCTGACCCCACTGCAGGTTCCTGCACCACACCACCTGATTGCAGTGGCCGTGTCAACATGGCGTTGCGGACAGGATGAGACCCAGATGGCAATGGAAAGCAATTCCAGAGCAGCAACCCGGTGAGCAGGGTGATGCAGGGGAGGGCTGCACGGGGAAGAGGAGCAGGAGGCTGCTCCTCCTGTGCTTCCCATCTGCCTTGCAGATGGACAGCCCGACACGAATGGAAAGAGATGATCCCAAGGGCCTGAGCTCACTTCCAACAAGTGCTGTTCATGTCCTACAAAAAAAGATGAGTCTGCCCCAAAATGTAGCCTGCATTGCTCCTGCAGGGCCATGAAATCTCCCCAAGATCTTCCTGTTCTTACCCTAAAGCTTTTCCACTGCTTTGCTGACTCCTGACCCCACTGCAGGTTCCTGCACCACACCACCTGATTGCAGTGGCCGTGTCAACATGGCGTTGCGGGCAGAATGAGACCCAGATGGCAATGGAAAGCAATTCCAGAGCAGCAACCCGGTGAGCAGGGCGATGCAGGGGAGGGCTGCACGGGGAAGAGGAGCAGGAGGCTGCTCCTCCTGTGCTTCCCATCTGCCTTGCAGATGGACAGCCCGACACGAATGGAAAGAGATGATCCCAAGGGCCTGAGCTCACTTGCAACAAGTGCTGTTCATGTCCTACAAAAAAAGATGAGTCTGCCCCAAAATGTAGCCTGTCTTGCTCCTGCAGGGCCATGAAATCTCCCCAAGATCCCCCTGTTCTTACCCCAAAGGTTTTCCACTGCTTTGCTGACTCCTGACCCCACTGCAGGTTCCTGCACCACACCACCTGATTGCAGTGGCCGTGTCAACATGGTGTTGCGGGCAGAATGAGACCCAGATGGCAATGGAAAGCAATTCCAGAGCAGCAAGCCGGTGAGCAGGGCGATGCAGGGGAGGGCTGCACGGGGAAGAGGAGCAGGAGGCTGCTCCTCCTGTGCTTCCCATCTGCCTTGCAGATGGACAGCCCGACACGAATGGAAAGAGATGATGCCAAGGGCCTGAGCTCACTTCCAACAAGTGCTGTTCATGTCCTACAAAAAAAGATGAGTCTGCCCCAAAATGTAGCCTGCATTGCTCCTGCAGGGCCGTGAAATCTCCCCAAGATCCCCCTGTTCTTACCCCAAAGCTTTTCCACTGCTTTGCTGACTCCTGACCCCACTGCAGGTTCCTGCACCACACCACCTGATTGCAGTGGCCGTGTCAACATGGCGTTGCGGGCAGAATGAGATTCAGATGGCAGTGGAAAGCAATTCCAGAGCAGCAACCCGGTGAGCAGGGCGATGCAGGGGAGGGCTGCACGGGGAAGAGGAGCAGGAGGCTGCTCCTCCTGTGCTTCCCATCTGCCTTGCAGATGGACAGCCCGACAGGAATGGAAAGAGATGATCCCAAGGGCCTGAGCTCACTTCCAACAAGTGCTGTTCATGTCCTACAAAAAAAGATGAGTCTGCCCCAAAATGTAGCCTGTCTTCCTCCTGCAGGGCCATGAAATCTCCCCAAGATCCCCCTGTTCTTACCCCAAAGCTTTTCCACTGCTTTGCTGACTCCTGACCCCACTGCAGGTTCCTGCACCACACCACCTGATTGCAGTGGCCGTGTCAACATGGCATTGCGGAAAGGATGAGATCCAGATGGCAATGGAAAGCAATTCCAGAGCAGCAACCCGGTGAGCAGGGTGATGCAGGGGAGGGCTGCACGGGGAAGAGGAGCAGGAGGCTGCTCCTCCTGTGCTTCCCATCTGCCTTGCAGATGGACAGCCCGACAGGAATGGAAAGAAATGATCCCAAGGGCCTGAGCTCACTTCCAACAAGTGCTGTTCATGTCCTACAAAAAAAGATGAGTCTGCCCCAAAATGTAGCCTGCATTGCTCCTGCAGGGCCATGAAATCTCCCCAAGATCCCCCTGTTCTTACCCCAAAGCTTTTCCACTGCTTTGCTGACTCCTGACCCCACTGCAGGTTCCTGCACCACACCACCTGATTGCAGTGGCCGTGTCAACATGGTGTTGCGGGCAGAATGAGACCCAGATGGCAATGGAAAGCAATTCCAGAGCAGCAACCCGGTGAGCAGGGCGATGCAGGGGAGGGCTGCACGGGGAAGAGGAGCAGGAGGCTGCTCCTCCTGTGCTTCCCATCTGCCTTGCAGATGGACAGCCCGACACGAATGGAAAGAGATGATCCCAAGGGCCTGAGCTCACTTCCAACAAGTGCTGTTCATGTCCTACAAAAAAAGATGAGTCTGCCCCAAAATGTAGCCTGCATTGCTCCTGCAGGGCCATGAAATCTCCCCAAGATCTTCCTGTTCTTACCCCAAAGCTTTTCCACTGCTTTGCTGACTCCTGACCCCACTGCAGGTTCCTGCACCACACCACCTGATTGCAGTGGCCGTGTCAACATGGTGTTGCGGGCAGAATGAGACCCAGATGGCAATGGAAAGCAATTCCAGAGCAGAAAGCCGGTGAGCAGGGCGATGCAGGGGAGGGCTGCACAGGGAAGAGGAGCAGGAGGCTGCTCCTCCTGTGCTTCCCATCTGCCTTGCAGATGGACAGCCCGACAGGAATGGAAAGAGATGATCCCAAGGGCCTGAGCTCACTTCCAACAAGTGCTGTTCATGTCCTACAAAAAAAGATGAGTCTGCCCCAAAATGTAGCCTGCATTGCTCCTGCAGGGCCATGAAATCTCCCCAAGATCCCCCTGTTCTTACTCCAAAGCTTTTCCACTGCTTTGCTGACTCCTGACCCCACTGCAGGTTCCTGCAGCACACCACCTGATTGCAGTGGCCGTGTCAACATGGCATTGCGGACAGGATGAGACCCAGATGGCAATGGAAAGCAATTCCAGAGCAGCAACCCGGTGAGCAGGGCGATGCAGGGGAGGGCTGCACGGGGAAGAGGAGCAGGAGGCTGCTCCTCCTGTGCTTCCCATCTGCCTTGCAGATGGACAGCCCGACAGGAATGGAAAGAGATGATCCCAAGGGCCTGAGCTCACTTCCAACAAGTGCTGTTCATGTCCTACAAAAAAAGATGAGTCTGCCCCAAAATGTAGCCTGCATTGCTCCTGCAGGGCCATGAAATCTCCCCAAGATCCCCCTGTTCTTACCCCAAAGCTTTTCCACTGCTTTGCTGACTCCTGACCCCACTGCAGGTTCCTGCACCACACCACCTGATTGCAGTGGCCGTGTCAACATGGCATTGCGGAAAGGATGAGATCCAGATGGCAATGGAAAGCAATTCCAGAGCAGCAACCCGGTGAGCAGGGTGATGCAGGGGAGGGCTGCACGGGGAAGAGGAGCAGGAGGCTGCTCCTCCTGTGCTTCCCATCTGCCTTGCAGATGGACAGCCCGACAGGAATGGAAAGAAATGATCCCAAGGGCCTGAGCTCACTTCCAATAAGTGCTGTTCATGTCCTACAAAAAAAGATGAGTCTGCCCCAAAATGTAGCCTGCATTGCTCCTGCAGGGCCATGAAATCTCCCCAAGATCCCCCTGTTCTTACCCCAAAGCTTTTCCACTGCTTTGCTGACTCCTGACCCCACTGCAGGTTCCTGCACCACACCACCTGATTGCAGTGGCCGTGTCAACATGGTGTTGCGGGCAGAATGAGATTCAGATGGCAGTGGAAAGCAATTCCAGAGCAGCAACCCGGTGAGCAGGGCGATGCAGGGGAGGGCTGCACGGGGAAGAGGAGCAGGAGGCTGCTCCTCCTGTGCTTCCCATCTGCCTTGCAGATGGACAGCCCGACAGGAATGGAAAGAAATGATCCGAAGGGCCTGAGCTCACTTCCAACAAGTGCTGTTCATGTCCTACAAAAAAAGATGAGTCTGCCCCAAAATGTAGCCTGCATTGCTCCTGCAGGGCCATGAAATCTCCCCAAGATCCCCCTGTTCTTACCCCAAAGCTTTTCCACTGCTTTGCTGACTCCTGACCCCACTGCAGGTTCCTGCACCACACCACCTGATTGCAGTGGCCGTGTCAACATGGCATTGCGGAAAGGATGAGATCCAGATGGCAATGGAAAGCAATTCCAGAGCAGCAACCCGGTGAGCAGGGTGATGCAGGGGAGGGCTGCACGGGGAAGAGGAGCAGGAGGCTGCTCCTCCTGTGCTTCCCATCTGCCTTGCAGATGGACAGCCCGACAGGAATGGAAAGAGATGATCCCAAGGGCCTGAGCTCACTTCCAACAAGTGCTGTTCATGTCCTACAAAAAAAGATGAGTCTGCCCCAAAATGTAGCCTGCATTGCTCCTGCAGGGCCATGAAATCTCCCCAAGATCCCCCTGTTCTTACCCCAAAGCTTTTCCGCTGCTTTGCTGACTCCTGACCCCACTGCAGGTTCCTGCACCACACCACCTGATTGCAGTGGCCGTGTCAACATGGTGTTGCGGGCAGAATGAGACCCAGATGGCAATGGAAAGCAATTCCAGAGCAGCAACCCGGTGAGCAGGGCGATGCAGGGGAGGGCTGCACGGGGAAGAGGAGCAGGAGGCTGCTCCTCCTGTGCTTCCCATCTGCCTTGCAGATGGACAGCCCGACAGGAATGGAAAGAGATGATCCCAAGGGCCTGAGCTCACTTCCAACAAGTGCTGTTCATGTCCTACAAAAAAAGATGAGTCTGCCCCAAAATGTAGCCTGCATTGCTCCTGCAGGGCCATGAAATCTCCCCAAGATCCCCCTGTTCTTACCCCAAAGCTTTTCCACTGCTTTGCTGACTCCTGACCCCACTGCAGGTTCCTGCACCACACCACCTGATTGCAGTGGCCGTGTCAACATGGCGTTGCGGGCAGAATGAGACCCAGATGGCAATGGAAAGCAATTCCAGAGCAGCAACCCGGTGAGCAGGGCGATGCAGGGGAGGGCTGCACGGGGAAGAGGAGCAGGAGGCTGCTCCTCCTGTGCTTCCCATCTGCCTTGCAGATGGACAGCCCGACACGAATGGAAAGAGATGATCCCAAGGGCCTGAGCTCACTTCCAACAAGTGCTGTTCATGTCCTACAAAAAAAGATGAGTCTGCCCCAAAATGTAGCCTGCATTGCTCCTGCAGGGCCATGAAATCTCCCCAAGATCCCCCTGTTCTTACTCCAAAGCTTTTCCACTGCTTTGCTGACTCCTGACCCCACTGCAGGTTCCTGCAGCACACCACCTGATTGCAGTGGCCGTGTCAACATGGCATTGCGGACAGGATGAGACCCAGATGGCAATGGAAAGCAATTCCAGAGCAGCAACCCGGTGAGCAGGGCGATGCAGGGGAGGGCTGCACGGGGAAGAGGAGCAGGAGGCTGCTCCTCCTGTGCTTCCCATCTGCCTTGCAGATGGACAGCCCGACAGGAATGGAAAGAGATGATCCCAAGGGCCTGAGCTCACTTCCAACAAGTGCTGTTCATGTCCTACAAAAAAAGATGAGTCTGCCCCAAAATGTAGCCTGCATTGCTCCTGCAGGGCCATGAAATCTCCCCAAGATCCCCCTGTTCTTACCCCAAAGCTTTTCCACTGCTTTGCTGACTCCTGACCCCACTGCAGGTTCCTGCACCACACCACCTGATTGCAGTGGCCGTGTCAACATGGCGTTGCGGGCAGAATGAGACCCAGATGGCAGTGGAAAGCAATTCCAGAGCAGAAACCCGGTGAGCAGGGCGATGCAGGGGAGGGCTGCACGGGGAAGAGGAGCAGGAGGCTGCTCCTCCTGTGCTTCCCATCTGCCTTGCAGATGGACAGCCCGACACGAATGGAAAGAGATGATCCCAAGGGCCTGAGCTCACTTCCAACAAGTGCTGTTCATGTCCTACAAAAAAAGATGAGTCTGCCCCAAAATGTAGCCTGCATTACTCCTGCAGGGCCATGAAATCTCCCCACGATCCCCCTGTTCTTACCCCAAAGCTTTTCCACTGCTTTGCTGACTCCTGACCCCACTGCAGGTTCCTGCACCACACCACCTGATTGCAGTGGCCGTGTCAACATGGCTTTGCAGGCAGAATGAGACCCAGATGGCAATGGAAAGCAATTCCAGAGCAGCAACCTGGTGAGCAGGCGATGGAGGGGAGGGCTGCATGGAAAAGAAAAGCAGGAGGCTGCTCCTCCTGTGCTTCCCATCTGCCTTGCAGATGGACAGCCCGACACGAATGGAAAGAGATGATCCCAAGGGCCTGAGCTCACTTCCAACAAGTGCTGTTCATGTCCTACAAAAAAAGATGAGTCTGCCCCAAAATGTAGCCTGCATTGCTCCTGCAGGGCCATGAAATCTCCCCAAGATCCCCCTGTTCTTACCCCAAAGCTTTTCCACTGCTTTGCTGACTCCTGACCCCACTGCAGGTTCCTGCACCACACCACCTGATTGCAGTGGCCGTGTCAACATGGCGTTGCAGGCAGAATGAGACCCAGATGGCAATGGAAAGCAATTCCAGAGCAGCAACCCGGTGAGCAGGGCGATGCAGGGGAAGGCTGCATGGAAAAGAGGAGCAGGAGGCTGCTCCTCCTGTGCTTCCCATCTGCCTTGCAGATGGACAGCCCGACACGAATGGAAAGAGATGATCCCAAGGGCCTGAGCTCACTTCCAACAAGTGCTGTTCATGTCCTACAAAAAAAGATGAGTCTGCCCCAAAATGTAGCCTGCATTGCTCCTGCAGGGCCATGAAATCTCCCCAAGATCCCCCTGTTCTTACCCCAAAGCTTTTCCAATGCTTTGCTGACTCCTGACCCCACTGCAGGTTCCTGCACCACACCACCTGATTGCAGTGGCCGTGTCAACATGGTGTTGCGGGCAGAATGAGACCCAGATGGCAATGGAAAGCAATTCCAGAGCAGCAACCCGGTGAGCAGGGCGATGCAGGGGAGGGCTGCACGGGGAAGAGGAGCAGGAGGCTGCTCCTCCTGTGCTTCCCATCTGCCTTGCAGATGGACAGCCCGACAGGAATGGAAAGAGATGATCCCAAGGGCCTGAGCTCACTTGCAACAAGTGCTGTTCATGTCCTACAAAAAAAGATGAGTCTGCCCCAAAATGTAGCCTGCATTGCTTCTGCAGGGCCATGAAATCTCCCCAAGATCTTCCTGTTCTTACCCCAAAGCTTTTCCAATGCTTTGCTGACTCCTGACCCCACTGCAGGTTCCTGCACCACACCACCTGATTGCAGTGGCCGTGTCAACATGGTGTTGCGGGCAGAATGAGACCCAGATGGCAATGGAAAGCAATTCCAGAGCAGCAACCCGGTGAGCAGGGCGATGCAGGGGAGGGCTGCACGGGGAAGAGGAGCAGGAGGCTGCTCCTCCTGTGCTTCCCATCTGCCTTGCAGATGGACAGCCCGACACGAATGGAAAGAGATGATCCCAAGGGCCTGAGCTCACTTCCAACAAGTGCTGTTCATGTCCTACAAAAAAAGATGAGTCTGCCCCAAAATGTAGCCTGCATTGCTCCTGCAGGGCCATGAAATCTTTCCAAGATCCCCCTGTTCTTACCCCAAAGCTTTTCCACTGCTTTGCTGACTCCTGACCCCACTGCAGGTTCCTGCACCACACCACCTGATTGCAGTGGCCGTGTCAACATGGCGTTGCGGGCAGAATGAGACCCAGATGGCAATGGAAAGCAATTCCAGAGCAGCAACCCGGTGAGCAGGGCGATGAAGGGGAAGGCTGCATGGAAAAGAGGAGCAGGAGGCTGCTCCTCCTGTGCTTCCCATCTGCCTTGCAGATGGACAGCCCGACAGGAATGGAAAGAGATGATCCCAAGGGCCTGAGCTCACTTGCAACAAGTGCTGTTCATGTCCTACAAAAAAAGATGAGTCTGCCCCAAAATGTAGCCTGCATTGCTAGTGCAGGGCCATGAAATCTCCCCAAGATCCCCCTGTTCTTACTCCAAAGCTTTTCCACTGCTTTGCTGACTCCTGACCCCACTGCAGGTTCCTGCAGCACACCACCTGATTGCAGTGGCCGTGTCAACATGGCATTGTGGACAGGATGAGACCCAGATGGCAATGGAAAGCAATTCCAGAGCAGCAACCCGGTGAGCAGGGCGATGCAGGGGAGGGCTGCACGGGGAAGAGGAGCAGGAGGCTGCTCCTCCTGTGCTTCCCATCTGCCTTGCAGATGGACAGCCCGACACGAATGGAAAGAGATGACCCCAAGGGCCTGAGCTCACTTCCAACAAGTGCTGTTCATGTCCTACAAAAAAAGATGAGTCTGCCCCAAAATGTAGCCTGTCTTGCTCCTGCAGGGCCATGAAATCTCCCCACGATCCCCCTGTTCTTACCCCAAAGCTTTTCCACTGCTTTGCTGACTCCTGACCCCACTGCAGGTTCCTGCACCACACCACCTGATTGCAGTGGCCGTGTCAACATGGCGTTGCGGGCAGAATGAGACCCAGATGGCAATGGAAAGCAATTCCAGAGCAGCAACCCGGTGAGCAGGGCGATGCAGGGGAGGGCTGCACGGGGAAGAGGAGCAGGAGGCTGCTCCTCCTGTGCTTCCCATCTGCCTTGCAGATGGACAGCCCGACACGAATGGAAAGAGATGATCCCAAGGGCCTGAGCTCACTTCCAACAAGTGCTGTTCATGTCCTACAAAAAAAGATGAGTCTGCCCCAAAATGTAGCCTGTCTTGCTCCTGCAGGGCCATGAAATCTCCCCAAGATCCCCCTGTTCTTACCCCAAAGCTTTTCCACTGCTTTGCTGACTCCTGACCCCACTGCAGGTTCCTGCACCACACAACCTGATTGCAGTGGCCGTGTCAACATGGTGTTGCGGGCAGAATGAGACCCAGATGGCAATGGAAAGCAATTCCAGAGCAGCAACCCAGTGAGCAGGGCGATGCAGGGGAGGGCTGCACGGGGAAGAGGAGCAGGAGGCTGCTCCTCCTGTGCTTCCCATCTGCCTTGCAGATGGACAGCCCGACACGAATGGAAAGAGATGATCCCAAGGGCCTGAGCTCACTTCCAACAAGTGCTGTTCATGTCCTACAAAAAAAGATGAGTCTGCCCCAAAATGTAGCCTGCATTACTCCTGCAGGGCCATGAAATCTCCCCACGATCCCCCTGTTCTTACCCCAAAGCTTTTCCACTGCTTTGCTGACTCCTGACCCCACTGCAGGTTCCTGCACCACACCACCTGATTGCAGTGGCCGTGTCAACATGGATTTGCAGGCAGAATGAGACCCAGATGGCAATGGAAAGCAATTCCAGAGCAGCAACCTGGTGAGCAGGCGATGGAGGGGAGGGCTGCACGGGGAAGAGGAGCAGGAGGCTGCTCCTCCTGTGCTTCCCATCTGCCTTGCAGATGGACAGCCCGACACGAATGGAAAGAGATGATCCCAAGGGCCTGAGCTCACTTCCAACAAGTGCTGTTCATGTCCTACAAAAAAAGATGAGTCTGCCCCAAAATGTAGCCTGCATTGCTCCTGCAGGGCCATGAAATCTTTCCAAGATCCCCCTGTTCTTACCCCAAAGCTTTTCCACTGCTTTGCTGACTCCTGACCCCACTGCAGGTTCCTGCACCACACCACCTGATTGCAGTGGCCGTGTCAACATGGCGTTGCAGGCAGAATGAGACCCAGATGGCAATGGAAAGCAATTCCAGAGCAGCAACCCGGTGAGCAGGGCGATGCAGGGGAAGGCTGCATGGAAAAGAGGAGCAGGAGGCTGCTCCTCCTGTGCTTCCCATCTGCCTTGCAGATGGACAGCCCGACAGGAATGGAAAGAGATGATCCCAAGGGCCTGAGCTCACTTCCAACAAGTGCTGTTCATGTCCTACAAAAAAAGATGAGTCTGCCCCAAAATGTAGCCTGCATTGCTTCTGCAGGGCCATGAAATCTCCCCAAGATCTTCCTGTTCTTACCCCAAAGCTTTTCCAATGCTTTGCTGACTCCTGACCCCACTGCAGGTTCCTGCACCACACCACCTGATTGCAGTGGCCGTGTCAACATGGTGTTGCGGGCAGAATGAGACCCAGATGGCAATGGAAAGCAATTCCAGAGCAGCAACCCGGTGAGCAGGGCGATGCAGGGGAGGGCTGCACGGGGAAGAGGAGCAGGAGGCTGCTCCTCCTGTGCTTCCCATCTGCCTTGCAGATGGACAGCCCGACACGAATGGAAAGAGATGATCCCAAGGGCCTGAGCTCACTTCCAACAAGTGCTGTTCATGTCCTACAAAAAAAGATGAGTCTGCCCCAAAATGTAGCCTGCATTGCTCCTGCAGGGCCATGAAATCTTTCCAAGATCCCCCTGTTCTTACCCCAAAGCTTTTCCACTGCTTTGCTGACTCCTGACCCCACTGCAGGTTCCTGCACCACACCACCTGATTGCAGTGGCCGTGTCAACATGGCGTTGCGGGCAGAATGAGACCCAGATGGCAATGGAAAGCAATTCCAGAGCAGCAACCCGGTGAGCAGGGCGATGAAGGGGAAGGCTGCATGGAAAAGAGGAGCAGGAGGCTGCTCCTCCTGTGCTTCCCATCTGCCTTGCAGATGGACAGCCCGACAGGAATGGAAAGAGATGATCCCAAGGGCCTGAGCTCACTTGCAACAAGTGCTGTTCATGTCCTACAAAAAAAGATGAGTCTGCCCCAAAATGTAGCCTGCATTGCTCCTGCAGGGCCATGAAATCTCCCCAAGATCCCCCTGTTCTTACTCCAAAGCTTTTCCACTGCTTTGCTGACTCCTGACCCCACTGCAGGTTCCTGCAGCACACCACCTGATTGCAGTGGCCGTGTCAACATGGCATTGCGGACAGGATGAGACCCAGATGGCAATGGAAAGCAATTCCAGAGCAGCAACCCGGTGAGCAGGGCGATGCAGGGGAGGGCTGCACGGGGAAGAGGAGCAGGAGGCTGCTCCTCCTGTGCTTCCCATCTGCCTTGCAGATGGACAGCCCGACACGAATGGAAAGAGATGACCCCAAGGGCCTGAGCTCACTTCCAACAAGTGCTGTTCATGTCCTACAAAAAAAGATGAGTCTGCCCCAAAATGTAGCCTGCATTGCTCCTGCAGGGCCATGAAATCTCCCCACGATCCCCCTGTTCTTACCCCAAAGCTTTTCCACTGCTTTGCTGACTCCTGACCCCACTGCAGGTTCCTGCACCACACCACCTGATTGCAGTGGCCGTGTCAACATGGCGTTGCGGGCAGAATGAGACCCAGATGGCAATGGAAAGCAATTCCAGAGCAGCAACCCGGTGAGCAGGGCGATGCAGGGGAGGGCTGCACGGGGAAGAGGAGCAGGAGGCTGCTCCTCCTGTGCTTCCCATCTGCCTTGCAGATGGACAGCCCGACACGAATGGAAAGAGATGATCCCAAGGGCCTGAGCTCACTTCCAACAAGTGCTGTTCATGTCCTACAAAAAAAGATGAGTCTGCCCCAAAATGTAGCCTGTCTTGCTCCTGCAGGGCCATGAAATCTCCCCAAGATCCCCCTGTTCTTACCCCAAAGCTTTTCCACTGCTTTGCTGACTCCTGACCCCACTGCAGGTTCCTGCACCACACCACCTGATTGCAGTGGCCGTGTCAACATGGTGTTGCGGGCAGAATGAGACCCAGATGGCAATGGAAAGCAATTCCAGAGCAGCAACCCGGTGAGCAGGGCGATGCAGGGGAGGGCTGCACGGGGAAGAGGAGCAGGAGGCTGCTCCTCCTGTGCTTCCCATCTGCCTTGCAGATGGACAGCCCGACAGGAATGGAAAGAGATGATCCCAAGGGCCTGAGCTCACTTCCAACAAGTGCTGTTCATGTCCTACAAAAAAAGATGAGTCTGCCCCAAAATGTAGCCTGCATTGCTCCTGCAGGGCCATGAAATCTCCCCAAGATCCCCCTGTTCTTACCCCAAAGCTTTTCCACTGCTTTGCTGACTCCTGACCCCACTGCAGGTTCCTGCACCACACCACCTGATTGCAGTGGCCGTGTCAACATGGTGTTGCGGGCAGAATGAGATTCAGATGGCAATGGAAAGCAATTCCAGAGCAGCAACCCGGTGAGCAGGGCAATGCAGGGGAGGGCTGCACGGGGAAGAGGAGCAGGAGGCTGCTCCTCCTGTGCTTCCCATCTGCCTTGCAGATGGACAGCCCGACAGGAATGGAAATTAATTATCCCAAGGGCCTGAGCTCACTTCCAACAAGTGCTGTTCATGTCCTACAAAAAAGATGAGTCTGCCCCAAAATGTAGCCTGCATTGCTCCTGCAGGGCCATGAAATCTCCCCAAGATCCCCCTGTTTTTACCCCAAACCTTTTCCACTGCTTTGCTGACTCCTGACCCCACTGCAGGTTCCTGCAGCACACCACCTGATTGCAGTGGCCGTGTCAACATGGCGTTGCGGGCAGAATGAGACCCAGATGGCAGTGGAAAGCAATTCCAGAGCAGCAACCCGGTGAGCAGGGCGATGCAGGGGAGGGCTGCACGGGGAAGAGGAATAGGAGGCTGCTCCTCCTGTGCTTCCCATCTGCCTTGCAGATGGACAGCCCGACAGGAATGGAAAGAAATGATCCCAAGGGCCTGAGCTCACTTCCAACAAGTGCTGTTCATGTCCTACAAAAAAAGATGAGTCTGCCCCAAAATGTAGCCTGCATTGCTCCTGCAGGGCCATGAAATCTCCCCAAGATCTTCCTGTTCTTACCCCAAAGCTTTTCCACTGCTTTGCTGACTCCTGACCCCACTGCAGGTTCCTGCACCACACCACCTGATTGCAGTGGCCGTGTCAACATGGCATTGCGGGCAGAATGAGACCCAGATGGCAGTGGAAAGCAATTCCAGAGCAGCAACCCGGTGAGCAGGGCGATGCAGGGGAGGGCTGCACGGGGAAGAGGAGCAGGAGGCTGCTCCTCCTGTGCTTCCCATCTGCCTTGCAGATGGACAGCCCGACAGGAACGGAAAGAGATGATCCCAAGGGCCTGAGCTCACTTGCAACAAGTGCTGTTCATGTCCTACAAAAAAAGATGAGTCTGCCCCAAAATGTAGCCTGTCTTGCTCCTGCAGGGCCATGAAATCTCCCCAAGATCCCCCTGTTCTTACCCCAAAGCTTTTCCACTGCTTTGCTGACTCCTGACCCCACTGCAGGTTCCTGCACCACACCACCTGATTGCAGTGGCCGTGTCAACATGGCATTGCGGGCAGAATGAGACCCAGATGGCAATGGAAAGCAATTCCAGAGCAGCAACCCGGTGAGCAGGGCGATGCAGGGGAGGGCTGCACGGGGAAGAGGAGCAGGAGGCTGCTCCTCCTGTGCTTCCCATCTGCCTTGCAGATGGACAGCCCGACAGGAATGGAAAGAGATGATCCCAAGGGCCTGAGCTCACTTGCAACAAGTGCTGTTCATGTCCTACAAAAAAAGATGAGTCTGCCCCAAAATGTAGCCTGCATTGCTCCTGCAGGGCCATGAAATCTCCCCAAGATCCCCCTGTTCTTACCCCAAAGCTTTTCCACTGCTTTGCTGACTCCTGACCCCACTGCAGGTTCCTGCACCACACCACCTGATTGCAGTGGCCGTGTCAACATGGTGTTGCGGGCAGAATGAGATTCAGATGGCAGTGGAAAGCAATTCCAGAGCAGCAACCCGGTGAGCAGGGCGATGCAGGGGAGGGCTGCACGGGGAAGAGGAGCAGGAGGCTGCTCCTCCTGTGCTTCCCATCTGCCTTGCAGATGGACAGCCCGACAGGAATGGAAATTAATGATCCCAAGGGCCTGAGCTCACTTCCAACAAGTGCTGTTCATGTCCTACAAAAAAAGATGAGTCTGCCCCAAAATGTAGCCTGCATTGATCCTGCAGGGCCATGAAATCTCCCCAAGATCCCCCTGTTTTTACCCCAAAGCTTTTCCACTGCTTTGCTGACTCCTGACCCCACTGCAGGTTCCTGCACCACACCACCTGATTGCAGTGGCCGTGTCAACATGGCATTGCGGGCAGAATGAGACCCAGATGGCAATGGAAAGCAATTCCAGAGCAGCAACCCGGTGAGCAGGGCGATGCAGGGGAGGGCTGCACGGGGAAGAGGAGCAGGAGGCTGCTCCTCCTGTGCTTCCCATCTGCCTTGCAGATGGACAGCCCGACACGAATGGAAAGAGATGACCCCAAGGCCCTGAGCTCACTTCCAACAAGTGCTGTTCATGTCCTACAAAAAAAGATGAGTCTGCCCCAAAATGTAGCCTGCATTGCTCCTGCAGGGCCATGAAATCTCCCCAAGATCCCCCTGTTCTTACCCCAAAGCTTTTCCACTGCTTTGCTGACTCCTGACCCCACTGCAGGTTCCTGCACCACACCACCTGATTGCAGTGGCCGTGTCAACATGGCGTTGCGGGCAGAATGAGACCCAGATGGCAGTGGAAAGCAATTCCAGAGCAGCAACCTGGTGAGCAGGGCGATGCAGGGGAGGGCTGCACGGGGAAGAGGAGCAGGAGGCTGCTCCTCCTGTGCTTCCCATCTGCCTTGCAGATGGACAGCCCGACAGGAATGGAAAGAGATGATCCCAAGGGCCTGAGCTCACTTGCAACAAGTGCTGTTCATGTCCTACAAAAAAAGATGAGTCTGCCCCAAAATGTAGCCTGTCTTCCTCCTGCAGGGCCATGAAATCTCCCCACGATCCCCCTGTTCTTACCCCAAAGCTTTTCCACTGCTTTGCTGACCCCTGACCCCACTGCAGGTTCCTGCACCACACCACCTGATTGCAGTGGCCGTGTCAACATGGTGTTGCGGGCAGAATGAGACCCAGATGGCAATGGAAAGCAATTCCAGAGCAGCAACCCGGTGAGCAGGGCGATGCAGGGGAGGGCTGCACGGGGAAGAGGAGCAGGAGGCTGCTCCTCCTGTGCTTCCCATCTGCCTTGCAGATGGACAGCCCGACACGAATGGAAAGAGATGATCCCAAGGGCCTGAGCTCACTTCCAACAAGTGCTGTTCATGTCCTACAAAAAAAGATGAGTCTGCCCCAAAATGTAGCCTGTCTTGCTCCTGCAGGGCCATGAAATCTCCCCACGATCCCCCTGTTCTTACCCCAAAGCTTTTCCACTGCTTTGCTGACTCCTGACCCCACTGCAGGTTCCTGCACCACACCACCTGATTGCAGTGGCCGTGTCAACATGGTGTTGCGGGCAGAATGAGACCCAGATGGCAATGGAAAGCAATTCCAGAGCAGCAACCCGGTGAGCAGGGCGATGCAGGGGAGGGCTGCACGGGGAAGAGGAGCAGGAGGCTGCTCCTCCTGTGCTTCCCATCTGCCTTGCAGATGGACAGCCCGACACGAATGGAAAGAGATGATCCCAAGGGCCTGAGCTCACTTCCAACAAGTGCTGTTCATGTCCTACAAAAAAAGATGAGTCTGCCCCAAAATGTAGCCTGCATTGCTCCTGCAGGGCCATGAAATCTCCCCACGATCCCCCTGTTCTTACCCCAAAGCTTTTCCACTGTTTTGCTGACTCCTGACCCCACTGCAGGTTCCTGCACCACACCACCTGATTGCAGTGGCCGTGTCAACATGGCATTGCGGACAGGATGAGATCCAGATGGCAATGGAAAGCAATTCCAGAGCAGCAACCCGGTGAGCAGGGCGATGCAGGGGAGGGCTGCACGGGGAAGAGGAGCAGGAGGCTGCTCCTCCTGTGCTTCCCATCTGCCTTGCAGATGGACAGCCCGACAGGAATGGAAAGAGATGATCCCAAGGGCCTGAGCTCACTTCCAACAAGTGCTGTTCATGTCCTACAAAAAAAGATGAGTCTGCCCCAAAATGTAGCCTGCATTGCTCCTGCAGGGCCATGAAATCTCCCCAAGATCCCCCTGTTCCTACCCCAAAGCTTTTCCACTGCTTTGCTGACTCCTGACCCCACTGCAGGTTCCTGCACCACACCACCTGATTGCAGTGGCCGTGTCAACATGGTGTTGCGGACAGGATGAGACCCAGATGGCAGTGGAAAGCAATTCCAGAGCAGAAACCTGGTGAGCAGGGCGATGCAGGGGATGGCTGCATGGAAAAGAGGAGCAGGAGGCTGCTCCTCCTGTGCTTCCCATCTGCCTTGCAGATGGACAGCCCGACACGAATGGAAAGAGATGATCCCAAGGGCCTGAGCTCACTTCCAACAAGTGCTGTTCATGTCCTACAAAAAAAGATGAGTCTGCCCCAAAATGTAGCCTGTCTTGCTCCTGCAGGGCCATGAAATCTCCCCACGATCCCCCTGTTCTTACCCCAAAGCTTTTCCACTGCTTTGCTGACTCCTGACCCCACTGCAGGTTCCTGCACCACACCACCTGATTGCAGTGGCCGTGTCAACATGGCATTGCGGACAGGATGAGATCCAGATGGCAATGGAAAGCAATTCCAGAGCAGCAACCCGGTGAGCAGGGCGATGCAGGGGAGGGCTGCACGGGGAAGAGGAGCAGGAGGCTGCTCCTCCTGTGCTTCCCATCTGCCTTGCAGATGGACAGCCCGACACGAATGGAAAGAGATGATCCCAAGGGCCTGAGCTCACTTCCAACAAGTGCTGTTCATGTCCTACAAAAAAAGATGAGTCTGCCCCAAAATGTAGCCTGCATTGCTCCTGCAGGGCCATGAAATCTCCCCAAGATCCCCCTGTTCTTACCCCAAAGCTTTTCCACTGCTTTGCTGACTCCTGACCCCACTGCAGGTTCCTGCACCACACCACCTGATTGCAGTGGCCGTGTCAACATGGTGTTGCGGGCAGAATGAGACCCAGATGGCAGTGGAAAGCAATTCCAGAGCAGCAACCCGGTGAGCAGGGCGATGCAGGGGAGGGCTGCACGGGGAAGAGGAGCAGGAGGCTGCTCCTCCTGTGCTTCCCATCTGCCTTGCAGATGGACAGCCCGACAGGAATGGAAAGAGATGATCCCAAGGGCCTGAGCTCACTTCCAACAAGTGCTGTTCATGTCCTACAAAAAAAGATGAGTCTGCCCCAAAATGTAGCCTGCATTGCTCCTGCAGGGCCATGAAATCTCCCCAAGATCCCCCTGTTCTTACCCCAAAGCTTTTCCACTGCTTTGCTGACTCCTGACCCCACTGCAGGTTCCTGCACCACACCACCTGATTGCAGTGGCCGTGTCAACATGGTGTTGCGGGCAGAATGAGACCCAGATGGCAATGGAAAGCAATTCCAGAGCAGCAAGCCGGTGAGCAGGGCGATGCAGGGGAGGGCTGCACGGGGAAGAGGAGCAGGAGGCTGCTCCTCCTGTGCTTCCCATCTGCCTTGCAGATGGACAGCCCGACAGGAATGGAAAGAAATGATCCCAAGGGCCTGAGCTCACTTCCAACAAGTGCTGTTCATGTCCTACAAAAAAAGATGAGTCTGCCCCAAAATGTAGCCTGCATTGCTCCTGCAGGGCCATGAAATCTCCCCAAGATCCCCCTGTTCTTACCCCAAAGCTTTTCCACTGCTTTGCTGACTCCTGACCCCACTGCAGGTTCCTGCACCACACCACCTGATTGCAGTGGCCGTGTCAACATGGTGTTGCGGGCAGAATGAGACCCAGATGGCAGTGGAAAGCAATTCCAGAGCAGAAACCCGGTGAGCAGGGCGATGCAGGGGAGGGCTGCACGGGGAAGAGGAGCAGGAGGCTGCTCCTCCTGTGCTTCCCATCTGCCTTGCAGATGGACAGCCCGACACGAATGGAAAGAAATGATCCCAAGGGCCTGAGCTCACTTCCAACAAGTGCTGTTCATGTCCTACAAAAAAAGATGAGTCTGCCCCAAAATCTAGCCTGCATTGCTCCTGCAGGGCCATGAAATCTCCCCAAGATCCCCCTGTTCTTACCCCAAAGCTTTTCCACTGCTTTGCTGACTCCTGACCCCACTGCAGGTTCCTGCACCACACCACCTGATTGCAGTGGCCGTGTCAACATGGTGTTGCGGGCAGAATGAGACCCAGATGGCAATGGAAAGCAATTCCAGAGCAGCAACCCGGTGAGCAGGGCGATGCAGGGGAGGGCTGCACGGGGAAGAGGAGCAGGAGGCTTCTCCTCCTGTGCTTCCCATCTGCCTTGCAGATGGACAGCCCGACACGAATGGAAAGAGATGATCCCAAGGGCCTGAGCTCACTTCCAACAAGTGCTGTTCATGTCCTACAAAAAAAGATGAGTCTGCCCCAAAATCTAGCCTGCATTGCTCCTGCAGGGCCATGAAATCTCCCCAAGATCCCCCTGTTCTTACCCCAAAGCTTTTCCACTGCTTTGCTGACTCCTGACCCCACTGCAGGTTCCTGCACCACACCACCTGATTGCAGTGGCCGTGTCAACATGGTGTTGCGGGCAGAATGAGATCCAGATGGCAGTGGAAAGCAATTCCAGAGCAGCAACCCGGTGAGCAGGGCGATGCAGGGGAGGGCTGCACGGGGAAGAGGAGCAGGAGGCTGCTCCTCCTGTGCTTCCCATCTGCCTTGCAGATGGACAGCCCGACACGAATGGAAAGAGATGATCCCAAGGGCCTGAGCTCACTTCCAACAAGTGCTGTTCATGTCCTACAAAAAAAGATGAGTCTGCCCCAAAATGTAGCCTGCATTGCTCCTGCAGGGCCATGAAATCTCCCCACGATCCCCCTGTTCTTACCCCAAAGCTTTTCCACTGCTTTGCTGACTCCTGACCCCACTGCAGGTTCCTGCACCACACCACCTGATTGCAGTGGCCGTGTCAACATGGTGTTGCGGGCAGAATGAGACCCAGATGGCAATGGAAAGCAATTCCAGAGCAGCAACCCGGTGAGCAGGGCGATGCAGGGGAGGGCTGCACGGGGAAGAGGAGCAGGAGGCTGCTCCTCCTGTGCTTCCCATCTGCCTTGCAGATGGACAGCCCGACAGGAATGGAAAGAGATGATCCCAAGGGCCTGAGCTCACTTCCAACAAGTGCTGTTCATGTCCTACAAAAAAAGATGAGTCTGCCCCAAAATCTAGTCTGTCTTGCTCCTGCAGGGCCATGAAATCTCCCCAAGATCCCCCTGTTCTTACCCCAAAGCTTTTCCACTGCTTTGCTGACTCCTGACCCCACTGCAGGTTCCTGCACCACACCACCTGATTGCAGTGGCCGTGTCAACATGGTGTTGCGGGCAGAATGAGACCCAGATGGCAGTGGAAAGCAATTCCAGAGCAGCAACCCGGTGAGCAGGGCGATGCAGGGGAGGGCTGCACGGGGAAGAGGAGCAGGAGGCTGCTCCTCCTGTGCTTCCCATCTGCCTTGCAGATGGACAGCCCGACAGGAATGGAAAGAGATGATCCCAAGGGCCTGAGCTCACTTCCAACAAGTGCTGTTCATGTCCTACAAAAAAAGATGAGTCTGCCCCAAAATGTAGCCTGCATTGCTCCTGCAGGGCCATGAAATCTCCCCAAGATCCCCCTGTTCTTACCCCAAAGCTTTTCCACTGCTTTGCTGACTCCTGACCCCACTGCAGGTTCCTGCACCACACCACCTGATTGCAGTGGCCGTGTCAACATGGCGTTGCGGGCAGAATGAGACCCAGATGGCAGTGGAAAGCAATTCCAGAGCAGAAACCCGGTGAGCAGGGCGATGCAGGGGAGGGCTGCACGGGGAAGAGGAGCAGGAGGCTGCTCCTCCTGTGCTTCCCATCTGCCTTGCAGATGGACAGCCCGACACGAATGGAAAGAAATGATCCCAAGGGCCTGAGCTCACTTCCAACAAGTGCTGTTCATGTCCTACAAAAAAAGATGAGTCTGCCCCAAAATGTAGCCTGCATTGCTCCTGCAGGGCCATGAAATCTCCCCAAGATCCCCCTGTTCTTACCCCAAAGCTTTTCCACTGCTTTGCTGACTCCTGACCCCACTGCAGGTTCCTGCACCACACCACCTGATTGCAGTGGCCGTGTCAACATGGCGTTGCGGGCAGAATGAGACCCAGATGGCAGTGGAAAGCAATTCCAGAGCAGAAACCCGGTGAGCAGGGCGATGCAGGGGAGGGCTGCACGGGGAAGAGGAGCAGGAGGCTGCTCCTCCTGTGCTTCCCATCTGCCTTGCAGATGGACAGCCCGACACGAATGGAAAGAAATGATCCCAAGGGCCTGAGCTCACTTCCAACAAGTGCTGTTCATGTCCTACAAAAAAAGATGAGTCTGCCCCAAAATGTAGCCTGCATTGCTCCTGCAGGGCCATGAAATCTCCCCAAGATCCCCCTGTTCTTACCCCAAAGCTTTTCCACTGCTTTGCTGACTCCTGACCCCACTGCAGGTTCCTGCACCACACCACCTGATTGCAGTGGCCGTGTCAACATGGTGTTGCGGGCAGAATGAGACCCAGATGGCAGTGGAAAGCAATTCCAGAGCAGCAACCCGGTGAGCAGGGCGATGCAGGGGAGGGCTGCACGGGGAAGAGGAGCAGGAGGCTGCTCCTCCTGTGCTTCCCATCTGCCTTGCAGATGGACAGCCCGACACGAATGGAAAGAGATGATCCCAAGGGCCTGAGCTCACTTCCAACAAGTGCTGTTCATGTCCTACAAAAAAAGATGAGTCTGCCCCAAAATCTAGCCTGCATTGCTCCTGCAGGGCCATGAAATCTCCCCAAGATCCCCCTGTTCTTACCCCAAAGCTTTTCCACTGCTTTGCTGACTCCTGACCCCACTGCAGGTTCCTGCACCACACCACCTGATTGCAGTGGCCCTGTCAACATGGTGTTGCGGGCAGAATGAGACCCAGATGGCAATGGAAAGCAATTCCAGAGCAGCAACCCGGTGAGCAGGGCGATGCAGGGGAGGGCTGCACGGGGAAGAGGAGCAGGAGGCTGCTCCTCCTGTGCTTCCCATCTGCCTTGCAGATGGACAGCCCGACACGAATGGAAAGAGATGATCCCAAGGGCCTGAGCTCACTTCCAACAAGTGCTGTTCATGTCCTACAAAAAAAGATGAGTCTGCCCCAAAATGTAGCCTGTCTTGCTCCTGCAGGGCCATGAAATCTCCCCACGATCCCCCTGTTCTTACCCCAAAGCTTTTCCACTGCTTTGCTGACTCCTGACCCCACTGCAGGTTCCTGCACCACACCACCTGATTGCAGTGGCCGTGTCAACATGGTGTTGCGGGCAGAATGAGACCCAGATGGCAATGGAAAGCAATTCCAGAGCAGCAACCCGGTGAGCAGGGCGATGCAGGGGAGGGCTGCACGGGGAAGAGGAGCAGGAGGCTGCTCCTCCTGTGCTTCCCATCTGCCTTGCAGATGGACAGCCCGACACGAATGGAAAGAGATGATCCCAAGGGCCTGAGCTCACTTCCAACAAGTGCTGTTCATGTCCTACAAAAAAAGATGAGTCTGCCCCAAAATGTAGCCTGCATTGCTCCTGCAGGGCCATGAAATCTCCCCACGATCCCCCTGTTCTTACCCCAAAGCTTTTCCACTGTTTTGCTGACTCCTGACCCCACTGCAGGTTCCTGCACCACACCACCTGATTGCAGTGGCCGTGTCAACATGGCATTGCGGACAGGATGAGATCCAGATGGCAATGGAAAGCAATTCCAGAGCAGCAACCCGGTGAGCAGGGCGATGCAGGGGAGGGCTGCACGGGGAAGAGGAGCAGGAGGCTGCTCCTCCTGTGCTTCCCATCTGCCTTGCAGATGGACAGCCCGACAGGAATGGAAAGAGATGATCCCAAGGGCCTGAGCTCACTTCCAACAAGTGCTGTTCATGTCCTACAAAAAAAGATGAGTCTGCCCCAAAATGTAGCCTGCATTGCTCCTGCAGGGCCATGAAATCTCCCCAAGATCCCCCTGTTCCTACCCCAAAGCTTTTCCACTGCTTTGCTGACTCCTGACCCCACTGCAGGTTCCTGCACCACACCACCTGATTGCAGTGGCCGTGTCAACATGGTGTTGCGGACAGGATGAGACCCAGATGGCAGTGGAAAGCAATTCCAGAGCAGAAACCTGGTGAGCAGGGCGATGCAGGGGATGGCTGCATGGAAAAGAGGAGCAGGAGGCTGCTCCTCCTGTGCTTCCCATCTGCCTTGCAGATGGACAGCCCGACACGAATGGAAAGAGATGATCCCAAGGGCCTGAGCTCACTTCCAACAAGTGCTGTTCATGTCCTACAAAAAAAGATGAGTCTGCCCCAAAATGTAGCCTGTCTTGCTCCTGCAGGGCCATGAAATCTCCCCACGATCCCCCTGTTCTTACCCCAAAGCTTTTCCACTGCTTTGCTGACTCCTGACCCCACTGCAGGTTCCTGCACCACACCACCTGATTGCAGTGGCCGTGTCAACATGGCATTGCGGACAGGATGAGATCCAGATGGCAATGGAAAGCAATTCCAGAGCAGCAACCCGGTGAGCAGGGCGATGCAGGGGAGGGCTGCACGGGGAAGAGGAGCAGGAGGCTGCTCCTCCTGTGCTTCCCATCTGCCTTGCAGATGGACAGCCCGACACGAATGGAAAGAGATGATCCCAAGGGCCTGAGCTCACTTCCAACAAGTGCTGTTCATGTCCTACAAAAAAAGATGAGTCTGCCCCAAAATGTAGCCTGCATTGCTCCTGCAGGGCCATGAAATCTCCCCAAGATCCCCCTGTTCTTACCCCAAAGCTTTTCCACTGCTTTGCTGACTCCTGACCCCACTGCAGGTTCCTGCACCACACCACCTGATTGCAGTGGCCGTGTCAACATGGTGTTGCGGGCAGAATGAGACCCAGATGGCAGTGGAAAGCAATTCCAGAGCAGCAACCCGGTGAGCAGGGCGATGCAGGGGAGGGCTGCACGGGGAAGAGGAGCAGGAGGCTGCTCCTCCTGTGCTTCCCATCTGCCTTGCAGATGGACAGCCCGACAGGAATGGAAAGAGATGATCCCAAGGGCCTGAGCTCACTTCCAACAAGTGCTGTTCATGTCCTACAAAAAAAGATGAGTCTGCCCCAAAATGTAGCCTGCATTGCTCCTGCAGGGCCATGAAATCTCCCCAAGATCCCCCTGTTCTTACCCCAAAGCTTTTCCACTGCTTTGCTGACTCCTGACCCCACTGCAGGTTCCTGCACCACACCACCTGATTGCAGTGGCCGTGTCAACATGGTGTTGCGGGCAGAATGAGACCCAGATGGCAATGGAAAGCAATTCCAGAGCAGCAAGCCGGTGAGCAGGGCGATGCAGGGGAGGGCTGCACGGGGAAGAGGAGCAGGAGGCTGCTCCTCCTGTGCTTCCCATCTGCCTTGCAGATGGACAGCCCGACAGGAATGGAAAGAAATGATCCCAAGGGCCTGAGCTCACTTCCAACAAGTGCTGTTCATGTCCTACAAAAAAAGATGAGTCTGCCCCAAAATGTAGCCTGCATTGCTCCTGCAGGGCCATGAAATCTCCCCAAGATCCCCCTGTTCTTACCCCAAAGCTTTTCCACTGCTTTGCTGACTCCTGACCCCACTGCAGGTTCCTGCACCACACCACCTGATTGCAGTGGCCGTGTCAACATGGTGTTGCGGGCAGAATGAGACCCAGATGGCAGTGGAAAGCAATTCCAGAGCAGAAACCCGGTGAGCAGGGCGATGCAGGGGAGGGCTGCACGGGGAAGAGGAGCAGGAGGCTGCTCCTCCTGTGCTTCCCATCTGCCTTGCAGATGGACAGCCCGACACGAATGGAAAGAAATGATCCCAAGGGCCTGAGCTCACTTCCAACAAGTGCTGTTCATGTCCTACAAAAAAAGATGAGTCTGCCCCAAAATCTAGCCTGCATTGCTCCTGCAGGGCCATGAAATCTCCCCAAGATCCCCCTGTTCTTACCCCAAAGCTTTTCCACTGCTTTGCTGACTCCTGACCCCACTGCAGGTTCCTGCACCACACCACCTGATTGCAGTGGCCGTGTCAACATGGTGTTGCGGGCAGAATGAGACCCAGATGGCAATGGAAAGCAATTCCAGAGCAGCAACCCGGTGAGCAGGGCGATGCAGGGGAGGGCTGCACGGGGAAGAGGAGCAGGAGGCTTCTCCTCCTGTGCTTCCCATCTGCCTTGCAGATGGACAGCCCGACACGAATGGAAAGAGATGATCCCAAGGGCCTGAGCTCACTTCCAACAAGTGCTGTTCATGTCCTACAAAAAAAGATGAGTCTGCCCCAAAATCTAGCCTGCATTGCTCCTGCAGGGCCATGAAATCTCCCCAAGATCCCCCTGTTCTTACCCCAAAGCTTTTCCACTGCTTTGCTGACTCCTGACCCCACTGCAGGTTCCTGCACCACACCACCTGATTGCAGTGGCCGTGTCAACATGGTGTTGCGGGCAGAATGAGATCCAGATGGCAGTGGAAAGCAATTCCAGAGCAGCAACCCGGTGAGCAGGGCGATGCAGGGGAGGGCTGCACGGGGAAGAGGAGCAGGAGGCTGCTCCTCCTGTGCTTCCCATCTGCCTTGCAGATGGACAGCCCGACACGAATGGAAAGAGATGATCCCAAGGGCCTGAGCTCACTTCCAACAAGTGCTGTTCATGTCCTACAAAAAAAGATGAGTCTGCCCCAAAATGTAGCCTGCATTGCTCCTGCAGGGCCATGAAATCTCCCCACGATCCCCCTGTTCTTACCCCAAAGCTTTTCCACTGCTTTGCTGACTCCTGACCCCACTGCAGGTTCCTGCACCACACCACCTGATTGCAGTGGCCGTGTCAACATGGTGTTGCGGGCAGAATGAGACCCAGATGGCAATGGAAAGCAATTCCAGAGCAGCAACCCGGTGAGCAGGGCGATGCAGGGGAGGGCTGCACGGGGAAGAGGAGCAGGAGGCTGCTCCTCCTGTGCTTCCCATCTGCCTTGCAGATGGACAGCCCGACAGGAATGGAAAGAGATGATCCCAAGGGCCTGAGCTCACTTCCAACAAGTGCTGTTCATGTCCTACAAAAAAAGATGAGTCTGCCCCAAAATCTAGTCTGTCTTGCTCCTGCAGGGCCATGAAATCTCCCCAAGATCCCCCTGTTCTTACCCCAAAGCTTTTCCACTGCTTTGCTGACTCCTGACCCCACTGCAGGTTCCTGCACCACACCACCTGATTGCAGTGGCCGTGTCAACATGGTGTTGCGGGCAGAATGAGACCCAGATGGCAGTGGAAAGCAATTCCAGAGCAGCAACCCGGTGAGCAGGGCGATGCAGGGGAGGGCTGCACGGGGAAGAGGAGCAGGAGGCTGCTCCTCCTGTGCTTCCCATCTGCCTTGCAGATGGACAGCCCGACAGGAATGGAAAGAGATGATCCCAAGGGCCTGAGCTCACTTCCAACAAGTGCTGTTCATGTCCTACAAAAAAAGATGAGTCTGCCCCAAAATGTAGCCTGCATTGCTCCTGCAGGGCCATGAAATCTCCCCAAGATCCCCCTGTTCTTACCCCAAAGCTTTTCCACTGCTTTGCTGACTCCTGACCCCACTGCAGGTTCCTGCACCACACCACCTGATTGCAGTGGCCGTGTCAACATGGCGTTGCGGGCAGAATGAGACCCAGATGGCAGTGGAAAGCAATTCCAGAGCAGAAACCCGGTGAGCAGGGCGATGCAGGGGAGGGCTGCACGGGGAAGAGGAGCAGGAGGCTGCTCCTCCTGTGCTTCCCATCTGCCTTGCAGATGGACAGCCCGACACGAATGGAAAGAAATGATCCCAAGGGCCTGAGCTCACTTCCAACAAGTGCTGTTCATGTCCTACAAAAAAAGATGAGTCTGCCCCAAAATGTAGCCTGCATTGCTCCTGCAGGGCCATGAAATCTCCCCAAGATCCCCCTGTTCTTACCCCAAAGCTTTTCCACTGCTTTGCTGACTCCTGACCCCACTGCAGGTTCCTGCACCACACCACCTGATTGCAGTGGCCGTGTCAACATGGCGTTGCGGGCAGAATGAGACCCAGATGGCAGTGGAAAGCAATTCCAGAGCAGAAACCCGGTGAGCAGGGCGATGCAGGGGAGGGCTGCACGGGGAAGAGGAGCAGGAGGCTGCTCCTCCTGTGCTTCCCATCTGCCTTGCAGATGGACAGCCCGACACGAATGGAAAGAAATGATCCCAAGGGCCTGAGCTCACTTCCAACAAGTGCTGTTCATGTCCTACAAAAAAAGATGAGTCTGCCCCAAAATGTAGCCTGCATTGCTCCTGCAGGGCCATGAAATCTCCCCAAGATCCCCCTGTTCTTACCCCAAAGCTTTTCCACTGCTTTGCTGACTCCTGACCCCACTGCAGGTTCCTGCACCACACCACCTGATTGCAGTGGCCGTGTCAACATGGTGTTGCGGGCAGAATGAGACCCAGATGGCAGTGGAAAGCAATTCCAGAGCAGCAACCCGGTGAGCAGGGCGATGCAGGGGAGGGCTGCACGGGGAAGAGGAGCAGGAGGCTGCTCCTCCTGTGCTTCCCATCTGCCTTGCAGATGGACAGCCCGACACGAATGGAAAGAGATGATCCCAAGGGCCTGAGCTCACTTCCAACAAGTGCTGTTCATGTCCTACAAAAAAAGATGAGTCTGCCCCAAAATCTAGCCTGCATTGCTCCTGCAGGGCCATGAAATCTCCCCAAGATCCCCCTGTTCTTACCCCAAAGCTTTTCCACTGCTTTGCTGACTCCTGACCCCACTGCAGGTTCCTGCACCACACCACCTGATTGCAGTGGCCCTGTCAACATGGTGTTGCGGGCAGAATGAGACCCAGATGGCAATGGAAAGCAATTCCAGAGCAGCAACCCGGTGAGCAGGGCGATGCAGGGGAGGGCTGCACGGGGAAGAGGAGCAGGAGGCTGCTCCTCCTGTGCTTCCCATCTGCCTTGCAGATGGACAGCCCGACACGAATGGAAAGAGATGATCCCAAGGGCCTGAGCTCACTTCCAACAAGTGCTGTTCATGTCCTACAAAAAAAGATGAGTCTGCCCCAAAATGTAGCCTGTCTTGCTCCTGCAGGGCCATGAAATCTCCCCACGATCCCCCTGTTCTTACCCCAAAGCTTTTCCACTGCTTTGCTGACTCCTGACCCCACTGCAGGTTCCTGCACCACACCACCTGATTGCAGTGGCCGTGTCAACATGGTGTTGCGGGCAGAATGAGACCCAGATGGCAATGGAAAGCAATTCCAGAGCAGCAACCCGGTGAGCAGGGCGATGCAGGGGAGGGCTGCACGGGGAAGAGGAGCAGGAGGCTGCTCCTCCTGTGCTTCCCATCTGCCTTGCAGATGGACAGCCCGACACGAATGGAAAGAGATGATCCCAAGGGCCTGAGCTCACTTCCAACAAGTGCTGTTCATGTCCTACAAAAAAAGATGAGTCTGCCCCAAAATGTAGCCTGCATTGCTCCTGCAGGGCCATGAAATCTCCCCACGATCCCCCTGTTCTTACCCCAAAGCTTTTCCACTGTTTTGCTGACTCCTGACCCCACTGCAGGTTCCTGCACCACACCACCTGATTGCAGTGGCCGTGTCAACATGGCATTGCGGACAGGATGAGATCCAGATGGCAATGGAAAGCAATTCCAGAGCAGCAACCCGGTGAGCAGGGCGATGCAGGGGAGGGCTGCACGGGGAAGAGGAGCAGGAGGCTGCTCCTCCTGTGCTTCCCATCTGCCTTGCAGATGGACAGCCCGACAGGAATGGAAAGAGATGATCCCAAGGGCCTGAGCTCACTTCCAACAAGTGCTGTTCATGTCCTACAAAAAAAGATGAGTCTGCCCCAAAATGTAGCCTGCATTGCTCCTGCAGGGCCATGAAATCTCCCCAAGATCCCCCTGTTCCTACCCCAAAGCTTTTCCACTGCTTTGCTGACTCCTGACCCCACTGCAGGTTCCTGCACCACACCACCTGATTGCAGTGGCCGTGTCAACATGGTGTTGCGGACAGGATGAGACCCAGATGGCAGTGGAAAGCAATTCCAGAGCAGAAACCTGGTGAGCAGGGCGATGCAGGGGATGGCTGCATGGAAAAGAGGAGCAGGAGGCTGCTCCTCCTGTGCTTCCCATCTGCCTTGCAGATGGACAGCCCGACACGAATGGAAAGAGATGATCCCAAGGGCCTGAGCTCACTTCCAACAAGTGCTGTTCATGTCCTACAAAAAAAGATGAGTCTGCCCCAAAATGTAGCCTGTCTTGCTCCTGCAGGGCCATGAAATCTCCCCACGATCCCCCTGTTCTTACCCCAAAGCTTTTCCACTGCTTTGCTGACTCCTGACCCCACTGCAGGTTCCTGCACCACACCACCTGATTGCAGTGGCCGTGTCAACATGGCATTGCGGACAGGATGAGATCCAGATGGCAATGGAAAGCAATTCCAGAGCAGCAACCCGGTGAGCAGGGCGATGCAGGGGAGGGCTGCACGGGGAAGAGGAGCAGGAGGCTGCTCCTCCTGTGCTTCCCATCTGCCTTGCAGATGGACAGCCCGACACGAATGGAAAGAGATGATCCCAAGGGCCTGAGCTCACTTCCAACAAGTGCTGTTCATGTCCTACAAAAAAAGATGAGTCTGCCCCAAAATGTAGCCTGCATTGCTCCTGCAGGGCCATGAAATCTCCCCAAGATCCCCCTGTTCTTACCCCAAAGCTTTTCCACTGCTTTGCTGACTCCTGACCCCACTGCAGGTTCCTGCACCACACCACCTGATTGCAGTGGCCGTGTCAACATGGTGTTGCGGGCAGAATGAGACCCAGATGGCAGTGGAAAGCAATTCCAGAGCAGCAACCCGGTGAGCAGGGCGATGCAGGGGAGGGCTGCACGGGGAAGAGGAGCAGGAGGCTGCTCCTCCTGTGCTTCCCATCTGCCTTGCAGATGGACAGCCCGACAGGAATGGAAAGAGATGATCCCAAGGGCCTGAGCTCACTTCCAACAAGTGCTGTTCATGTCCTACAAAAAAAGATGAGTCTGCCCCAAAATGTAGCCTGCATTGCTCCTGCAGGGCCATGAAATCTCCCCAAGATCCCCCTGTTCTTACCCCAAAGCTTTTCCACTGCTTTGCTGACTCCTGACCCCACTGCAGGTTCCTGCACCACACCACCTGATTGCAGTGGCCGTGTCAACATGGTGTTGCGGGCAGAATGAGACCCAGATGGCAATGGAAAGCAATTCCAGAGCAGCAAGCCGGTGAGCAGGGCGATGCAGGGGAGGGCTGCACGGGGAAGAGGAGCAGGAGGCTGCTCCTCCTGTGCTTCCCATCTGCCTTGCAGATGGACAGCCCGACAGGAATGGAAAGAAATGATCCCAAGGGCCTGAGCTCACTTCCAACAAGTGCTGTTCATGTCCTACAAAAAAAGATGAGTCTGCCCCAAAATGTAGCCTGCATTGCTCCTGCAGGGCCATGAAATCTCCCCAAGATCCCCCTGTTCTTACCCCAAAGCTTTTCCACTGCTTTGCTGACTCCTGACCCCACTGCAGGTTCCTGCACCACACCACCTGATTGCAGTGGCCGTGTCAACATGGTGTTGCGGGCAGAATGAGACCCAGATGGCAGTGGAAAGCAATTCCAGAGCAGAAACCCGGTGAGCAGGGCGATGCAGGGGAGGGCTGCACGGGGAAGAGGAGCAGGAGGCTGCTCCTCCTGTGCTTCCCATCTGCCTTGCAGATGGACAGCCCGACACGAATGGAAAGAAATGATCCCAAGGGCCTGAGCTCACTTCCAACAAGTGCTGTTCATGTCCTACAAAAAAAGATGAGTCTGCCCCAAAATGTAGCCTGCATTGCTCCTGCAGGGCCATGAAATCTCCCCAAGATCCCCCTGTTCTTACCCCAAAGCTTTTCCACTGCTTTGCTGACTCCTGACCCCACTGCAGGTTCCTGCACCACACCACCTGATTGCAGTGGCCGTGTCAACATGGTGTTGCGGGCAGAATGAGACCCAGATGGCAATGGAAAGCAATTCCAGAGCAGCAACCCGGTGAGCAGGGCGATGCAGGGGAGGGCTGCACGGGGAAGAGGAGCAGGAGGCTTCTCCTCCTGTGCTTCCCATCTGCCTTGCAGATGGACAGCCCGACACGAATGGAAAGAGATGATCCCAAGGGCCTGAGCTCACTTCCAACAAGTGCTGTTCATGTCCTACAAAAAAAGATGAGTCTGCCCCAAAATCTAGCCTGCATTGCTCCTGCAGGGCCATGAAATCTCCCCAAGATCCCCCTGTTCTTACCCCAAAGCTTTTCCACTGCTTTGCTGACTCCTGACCCCACTGCAGGTTCCTGCACCACACCACCTGATTGCAGTGGCCGTGTCAACATGGTGTTGCGGGCAGAATGAGATCCAGATGGCAGTGGAAAGCAATTCCAGAGCAGCAACCCGGTGAGCAGGGCGATGCAGGGGAGGGCTGCACGGGGAAGAGGAGCAGGAGGCTGCTCCTCCTGTGCTTCCCATCTGCCTTGCAGATGGACAGCCCGACACGAATGGAAAGAGATGATCCCAAGGGCCTGAGCTCACTTCCAACAAGTGCTGTTCATGTCCTACAAAAAAAGATGAGTCTGCCCCAAAATGTAGCCTGCATTGCTCCTGCAGGGCCATGAAATCTCCCCACGATCCCCCTGTTCTTACCCCAAAGCTTTTCCACTGCTTTGCTGACTCCTGACCCCACTGCAGGTTCCTGCACCACACCACCTGATTGCAGTGGCCGTGTCAACATGGTGTTGCGGGCAGAATGAGACCCAGATGGCAATGGAAAGCAATTCCAGAGCAGCAACCCGGTGAGCAGGGCGATGCAGGGGAGGGCTGCACGGGGAAGAGGAGCAGGAGGCTGCTCCTCCTGTGCTTCCCATCTGCCTTGCAGATGGACAGCCCGACAGGAATGGAAAGAGATGATCCCAAGGGCCTGAGCTCACTTCCAACAAGTGCTGTTCATGTCCTACAAAAAAAGATGAGTCTGCCCCAAAATCTAGTCTGTCTTGCTCCTGCAGGGCCATGAAATCTCCCCAAGATCCCCCTGTTCTTACCCCAAAGCTTTTCCACTGCTTTGCTGACTCCTGACCCCACTGCAGGTTCCTGCACCACACCACCTGATTGCAGTGGCCGTGTCAACATGGTGTTGCGGGCAGAATGAGACCCAGATGGCAGTGGAAAGCAATTCCAGAGCAGAAACCCGGTGAGCAGGGCGATGCAGGGGAGGGCTGCACGGGGAAGAGGAGCAGGAGGCTGCTCCTCCTGTGCTTCCCATCTGCCTTGCAGATGGACAGCCCGACACGAATGGAAAGAAATGATCCCAAGGGCCTGAGCTCACTTCCAACAAGTGCTGTTCATGTCCTACAAAAAAAGATGAGTCTGCCCCAAAATGTAGCCTGCATTGCTCCTGCAGGGCCATGAAATCTCCCCAAGATCCCCCTGTTCTTACCCCAAAGCTTTTCCACTGCTTTGCTGACTCCTGACCCCACTGCAGGTTCCTGCACCACACCACCTGATTGCAGTGGCCGTGTCAACATGGTGTTGCGGGCAGAATGAGACCCAGATGGCAATGGAAAGCAATTCCAGAGCAGCAACCCGGTGAGCAGGGCGATGCAGGGGAGGGCTGCACGGGGAAGAGGAGCAGGAGGCTTCTCCTCCTGTGCTTCCCATCTGCCTTGCAGATGGACAGCCCGACACGAATGGAAAGAGATGATCCCAAGGGCCTGAGCTCACTTCCAACAAGTGCTGTTCATGTCCTACAAAAAAAGATGAGTCTGCCCCAAAATCTAGCCTGCATTGCTCCTGCAGGGCCATGAAATCTCCCCAAGATCCCCCTGTTCTTACCCCAAAGCTTTTCCACTGCTTTGCTGACTCCTGACCCCACTGCAGGTTCCTGCACCACACCACCTGATTGCAGTGGCCGTGTCAACATGGTGTTGCGGGCAGAATGAGATCCAGATGGCAGTGGAAAGCAATTCCAGAGCAGCAACCCGGTGAGCAGGGCGATGCAGGGGAGGGCTGCACGGGGAAGAGGAGCAGGAGGCTGCTCCTCCTGTGCTTCCCATCTGCCTTGCAGATGGACAGCCCGACACGAATGGAAAGAGATGATCCCAAGGGCCTGAGCTCACTTCCAACAAGTGCTGTTCATGTCCTACAAAAAAAGATGAGTCTGCCCCAAAATGTAGCCTGCATTGCTCCTGCAGGGCCATGAAATCTCCCCACGATCCCCCTGTTCTTACCCCAAAGCTTTTCCACTGCTTTGCTGACTCCTGACCCCACTGCAGGTTCCTGCACCACACCACCTGATTGCAGTGGCCGTGTCAACATGGTGTTGCGGGCAGAATGAGACCCAGATGGCAATGGAAAGCAATTCCAGAGCAGCAACCCGGTGAGCAGGGCGATGCAGGGGAGGGCTGCACGGGGAAGAGGAGCAGGAGGCTGCTCCTCCTGTGCTTCCCATCTGCCTTGCAGATGGACAGCCCGACAGGAATGGAAAGAGATGATCCCAAGGGCCTGAGCTCACTTCCAACAAGTGCTGTTCATGTCCTACAAAAAAAGATGAGTCTGCCCCAAAATCTAGTCTGTCTTGCTCCTGCAGGGCCATGAAATCTCCCCAAGATCCCCCTGTTCTTACCCCAAAGCTTTTCCACTGCTTTGCTGACTCCTGACCCCACTGCAGGTTCCTGCACCACACCACCTGATTGCAGTGGCCGTGTCAACATGGTGTTGCGGGCAGAATGAGACCCAGATGGCAGTGGAAAGCAATTCCAGAGCAGCAACCCGGTGAGCAGGGCGATGCAGGGGAGGGCTGCACGGGGAAGAGGAGCAGGAGGCTGCTCCTCCTGTGCTTCCCATCTGCCTTGCAGATGGACAGCCCGACACGAATGGAAAGAAATGATCCCAAGGGCCTGAGCTCACTTCCAACAAGTGCTGTTCATGTCCTACAAAAAAAGATGAGTCTGCCCCAAAATGTAGCCTGCATTGCTCCTGCAGGGCCATGAAATCTCCCCAAGATCCCCCTGTTCTTACCCCAAAGCTTTTCCACTGCTTTGCTGACTCCTGACCCCACTGCAGGTTCCTGCACCACACCACCTGATTGCAGTGGCCGTGTCAACATGGCGTTGCGGGCAGAATGAGACCCAGATGGCAGTGGAAAGCAATTCCAGAGCAGAAACCCGGTGAGCAGGGCGATGCAGGGGAGGGCTGCACGGGGAAGAGGAGCAGGAGGCGGCTCCTCCTGTGCTTCCCATCTGCCTTGCAGATGGACAGCCCGACACGAATGGAAAGAAATGATCCCAAGGGCCTGAGCTCACTTCCAACAAGTGCTGTTCATGTCCTACAAAAAAAGATGAGTCTGCCCCAAAATGTAGCCTGCATTGCTCCTGCAGGGCCATGAAATCTCCCCAAGATCCCCCTGTTCTTACCCCAAAGCTTTTCCACTGCTTTGCTGACTCCTGACCCCACTGCAGGTTCCTGCACCACACCACCTGATTGCAGTGGCCGTGTCAACATGGTGTTGCGGGCAGAATGAGACCCTGATGGCAGTGGAAAGCAATTCCAGAGCAGCAACCCGGTGAGCAGGGCGATGCAGGGGAGGGCTGCACGGGGAAGAGGAGCAGGAGGCTGCTCCTCCTGTGCTTCCCATCTGCCTTGCAGATGGACAGCCCGACACGAATGGAAAGAGATGATCCCAAGGGCCTGAGCTCACTTCCAACAAGTGCTGTTCATGTCCTACAAAAAAAGATGAGTCTGCCCCAAAATCTAGCCTGCATTGCTCCTGCAGGGCCATGAAATCTCCCCAAGATCCCCCTGTTCTTACCCCAAAGCTTTTCCACTGCTTTGCTGACTCCTGACCCCACTGCAGGTTCCTGCACCACACCACCTGATTGCAGTGGCCCTGTCAACATGGTGTTGCGGGCAGAATGAGACCCAGATGGCAATGGAAAGCAATTCCAGAGCAGCAACCCGGTGAGCAGGGCGATGCAGGGGAGGGCTGCACGGGGAAGAGGAGCAGGAGGCTGCTCCTCCTGTGCTTCCCATCTGCCTTGCAGATGGACAGCCCGACAGGAATGGAAAGAGATGATCCCAAGGGCCTGAGCTCACTTCCAACAAGTGCTGTTCATGTCCTACAAAAAAAGATGAGTCTGCCCCAAAATGTAGCCTGTCTTGCTCCTGCAGGGCCATGAAATCTCCCCACGATCCCCCTGTTCTTACCCCAAAGCTTTTCCACTGCTTTGCTGACTCCTGACCCCACTGCAGGTTCCTGCACCACACCACCTGATTGCAGTGGCCGTGTCAACATGGTGTTGCGGGCAGAATGAGACCCAGATGGCAATGGAAAGCAATTCCAGAGCAGCAACCCGGTGAGCAGGGCGATGCAGGGGAGGGCTGCACGGGGAAGAGGAGCAGGAGGCTGCTCCTCCTGTGCTTCCCATCTGCCTTGCAGATGGACAGCCCGACAGGAATGGAAAGAGATGATCCCAAGGGCCTGAGCTCACTTCCAACAAGTGCTGTTCATGTCCTACAAAAAAAGATGAGTCTGCCCCAAAATCTAGCCTGTCTTGCTCCTGCAGGGCCATGAAATCTCCCCAAGATCCCCCTGTTCTTACCCCAAAGCTTTTCCACTGCTTTGCTGACTCCTGACCCCACTGCAGGTTCCTGCACCACACCACCTGATTGCAGTGGCCGTGTCAACATGGTGTTGCGGGCAGAATGAGACCCAGATGGCAGTGGAAAGCAATTCCAGAGCAGCAACCCGGTGAGCAGGGCGATGCAGGGGAGGGCTGCACGGGGAAGAGGAGCAGGAGGCTGCTCCTCCTGTGCTTCCCATCTGCCTTGCAGATGGACAGCCCGACACGAATGGAAAGAGATGATCCCAAGGGCCTGAGCTCACTTCCAACAAGTGCTGTTCATGTCCTACAAAAAAAGATGAGTCTGCCCCAAAATGTAGCCTGCATTGCTCCTGCAGGGCCATGAAATCTCCCCAAGATCCCCCTGTTCTTACCCCAAAGCTTTTCCACTGCTTTGCTGACTCCTGACCCCACTGCAGGTTCCTGCACCACACCACCTGATTGCAGTGGCCGTGTCAACATGGTGTTGCGGGCAGAATGAGACCCAGATGGCAATGGAAAGCAATTCCAGAGCAGCAACCCGGTGAGCAGGGCGATGCAGGGGAGGGCTGCACGGGGAAGAGGAGCAGGAGGCTTCTCCTCCTGTGCTTCCCATCTGCCTTGCAGATGGACAGCCCGACACGAATGGAAAGAGATGATCCCAAGGGCCTGAGCTCACTTCCAACAAGTGCTGTTCATGTCCTACAAAAAAAGATGAGTCTGCCCCAAAATCTAGCCTGCATTGCTCCTGCAGGGCCATGAAATCTCCCCAAGATCCCCCTGTTCTTACCCCAAAGCTTTTCCACTGCTTTGCTGACTCCTGACCCCACTGCAGGTTCCTGCAGCACACCACCTGATTGCAGTGGCCGTGTCAACATGGTGTTGCGGGCAGAATGAGACCCAGATGGCAGTGGAAAGCAATTCCAGAGCAGCAACCCGGTGAGCAGGGCGATGCAGGGGAGGGCTGCACGGGGAAGAGGAGCAGGAGGCTGCTCCTCCTGTGCTTCCCATCTGCCTTGCAGATGGACAGCCCGACAGGAATGGAAAGCTATGATCCCAAGGGCCTGAGCTCACTTCCAACAAGTGCTGTTCATGTCCTACAAAAAAAGATGAGTCTGCCCCAAAATGTAGCCTGCATTGCTCCTGCAGGGCCATGAAATCTCCCCAAGATCCCCCTGTTCTTACCCCAAAGCTTTTCCACTGCTTTGCTGACTCCTGACCCCACTGCAGGTTCCTGCACCACACCACCTGATTGCAGTGGCCGTGTCAACATGGTGTTGCGGGCAGAATGAGACCCAGATGGCAGTGGAAAGCAATTCCAGAGCAGAAACCCGGTGAGCAGGGCGATGCAGGGGAGGGCTGCACGGGGAAGAGGAGCAGGAGGCTGCTCCTCCTGTGCTTCCCATCTGCCTTGCAGATGGACAGCCCGACACGAATGGAAAGAAATGATCCCAAGGGCCTGAGCTCACTTCCAACAAGTGCTGTTCATGTCCTACAAAAAAAGATGAGTCTGCCCCAAAATCTAGCCTGCATTGCTCCTGCAGGGCCATGAAATCTCCCCAAGATCCCCCTGTTCTTACCCCAAAGCTTTTCCACTGCTTTGCTGACTCCTGACCCCACTGCGGGTTCCTGCACCACACCACCTGATTGCAGTGGCCGTGTCAACATGGTGTTGCGGGCAGAATGAGACCCAGATGGCAGTGGAAAGCAATTCCAGAGCAGAAACCCGGTGAGCAGGGCGATGCAGGGGAGGGCTGCACGGGGAAGAGGAGCAGGAGGCTGCTCCTCCTGTGCTTCCCATCTGCCTTGCAGATGGACAGCCCGACACGAATGGAAAGAAATGATCCCAAGGGCCTGAGCTCACTTCCAACAAGTGCTGTTCATGTCCTACAAAAAAAGATGAGTCTGCCCCAAAATCTAGTCTGTCTTGCTCCTGCAGGGCCATGAAATCTCCCCACGATCCCCCTGTTCTTACCCCAAAGCTTTTCCACTGCTTTGCTGACTCCTGACCCCACTGCAGGTTCCTGCACCACACCACCTGATTGCAGTGGCCGTGTCAACATGGTGTTGCGGGCAGAATGAGACCCAGATGGCAGTGGAAAGCAATTCCAGAGCAGCAACCCGGTGAGCAGGGCGATGCAGGGGAGGGCTGCACGGGGAAGAGGAGCAGGAGGCTGCTCCTCCTGTGCTTCCCATCTGCCTTGCAGATGGACAGCCCGACAGGAATGGAAAGAGATGATCCCAAGGGCCTGAGCTCACTTCCAACAAGTGCTGTTCATGTCCTACAAAAAAAGATGAGTCTGCCCCAAAATGTAGCCTGCATTGCTCCTGCAGGGCCATGAAATCTCCCCAAGATCCCCCTGTTCTTACCCCAAAGCTTTTCCACTGCTTTGCTGACTCCTGACCCCACTGCAGGTTCCTGCACCACACCACCTGATTGCAGTGGCCGTGTCAACATGGCGTTGCGGGCAGAATGAGACCCAGATGGCAGTGGAAAGCAATTCCAGAGCAGAAACCCGGTGAGCAGGGCGATGCAGGGGAGGGCTGCACGGGGAAGAGGAGCAGGAGGCTGCTCCTCCTGTGCTTCCCATCTGCCTTGCAGATGGACAGCCCGACACGAATGGAAAGAAATGATCCCAAGGGCCTGAGCTCACTTCCAACAAGTGCTGTTCATGTCCTACAAAAAAAGATGAGTCTGCCCCAAAATCTAGCCTGCATTGCTCCTGCAGGGCCATGAAATCTCCCCAAGATCCCCCTGTTCTTACCCCAAAGCTTTTCCACTGCTTTGCTGACTCCTGACCCCACTGCAGGTTCCTGCACCACACCACCTGATTGCAGTGGCCGTGTCAACATGGTGTTGCGGGCAGAATGAGACCCAGATGGCAGTGGAAAGCAATTCCAGAGCAGCAACCCGGTGAGCAGGGCGATGCAGGGGAGGGCTGCACGGGGAAGAGGAGCAGGAGGCTGCTCCTCCTGTGCTTCCCATCTGCCTTGCAGATGGACAGCCCGACACGAATGGAAAGAGATGATCCCAAGGGCCTGAGCTCACTTCCAACAAGTGCTGTTCATGTCCTACAAAAAAAGATGAGTCTGCCCCAAAATCTAGCCTGCATTGCTCCTGCAGGGCCATGAAATCTCCCCAAGATCCCCCTGTTCTTACCCCAAAGCTTTTCCACTGCTTTGCTGACTCCTGACCCCACTGCAGGTTCCTGCACCACACCACCTGATTGCAGTGGCCCTGTCAACATGGTGTTGCGGGCAGAATGAGACCCAGATGGCAATGGAAAGCAATTCCAGAGCAGCAACCCGGTGAGCAGGGCGATGCAGGGGAGGGCTGCACGGGGAAGAGGAGCAGGAGGCTGCTCCTCCTGTGCTTCCCATCTGCCTTGCAGATGGACAGCCCGACACGAATGGAAAGAGATGATCCCAAGGGCCTGAGCTCACTTCCAACAAGTGCTGTTCATGTCCTACAAAAAAAGATGAGTCTGCCCCAAAATCTAGCCTGCATTGCTCCTGCAGGGCCATGAAATCTCCCCAAGATCCCCCTGTTCTTACCCCAAAGCTTTTCCACTGCTTTGCTGACTCCTGACCCCACTGCAGGTTCCTGCAGCACACCACCTGATTGCAGTGGCCGTGTCAACATGGTGTTGCGGGCAGAATGAGACCCAGATGGCAGTGGAAAGCAATTCCAGAGCAGCAACCCGGTGAGCAGGGCGATGCAGGGGAGGGCTGCACGGGGAAGAGGAGCAGGAGGCTGCTCCTCCTGTGCTTCCCATCTGCCTTGCAGATGGACAGCCCGACAGGAATGGAAAGCTATGATCCCAAGGGCCTGAGCTCACTTCCAACAAGTGCTGTTCATGTCCTACAAAAAAAGATGAGTCTGCCCCAAAATGTAGCCTGCATTGCTCCTGCAGGGCCATGAAATCTCCCCAAGATCCCCCTGTTCTTACCCCAAAGCTTTTCCACTGCTTTGCTGACTCCTGACCCCACTGCAGGTTCCTGCACCACACCACCTGATTGCAGTGGCCGTGTCAACATGGTGTTGCGGGCAGAATGAGACCCAGATGGCAATGGAAAGCAATTCCAGAGCAGCAACCCGGTGAGCAGGGCGATGCAGGGGAGGGCTGCACGGGGAAGAGGAGCAGGAGGCTGCTCCTCCTGTGCTTCCCATCTGCCTTGCAGATGGACAGCCCAACACGAATGGAAAGAGATGATCCCAAGGGCCTGAGCTCACTTCCAACAAGTGCTGTTCATGTCCTACAAAAAAAGATGAGTCTGCCCCAAAATGTAGCCTGCATTGCTCCTGCAGGGCCATGAAATCTCCCCAAGATCCCCCTGTTCTTACCCCAAAGCTTTTCCACTGCTTTGCTGACTCCTGACCCCACTGCAGGTTCCTGCACCACACCACCTGATTGCAGTGGCTGTGTCAACATGGTGTTGCGGGCAGAATGAGACCCAGATGGCAGTGGAAAGCAATTCCAGAGCAGCAACCCGGTGAGCAGGGCGATGCAGGGGAGGGCTGCACGGGGAAGAGGAGCAGGAGGCTGCTCCTCCTGTGCTTCCCATCTGCCTTGCAGATGGACAGCCCGACACGAATGGAAAGAAATGATCCCAAGGGCCTGAGCTCACTTCCAACAAGTGCTGTTCATGTCCTACAAAAAAAGATGAGTCTGCCCCAAAATCTAGCCTGCATTGCTCCTGCAGGGCCATGAAATCTCCCCAAGATCCCCCTGTTCTTACCCCAAAGCTTTTCCACTGCTTTGCTGACTCCTGACCCCACTGCGGGTTCCTGCACCACACCACCTGATTGCAGTGGCCGTGTCAACATGGTGTTGCGGGCAGAATGAGACCCAGATGGCAGTGGAAAGCAATTCCAGAGCAGAAACCCGGTGAGCAGGGCGATGCAGGGGAGGGCTGCACGGGGAAGAGGAGCAGGAGGCTGCTCCTCCTGTGCTTCCCATCTGCCTTGCAGATGGACAGCCCGACACGAATGGAAAGAAATGATCCCAAGGGCCTGAGCTCACTTCCAACAAGTGCTGTTCATGTCCTACAAAAAAAGATGAGTCTGCCCCAAAATCTAGCCTGCATTGCTCCTGCAGGGCCATGAAATCTCCCCAAGATCCCCCTGTTCTTACCCCAAAGCTTTTCCACTGCTTTGCTGACTCCTGACCCCACTGCAGGTTCCTGCACCACACCACCTGATTGCAGTGGCCGTGTCAACATGGTGTTGCGGGCAGAATGAGACCCAGATGGCAGTGGAAAGCAATTCCAGAGCAGCAACCCGGTGAGCAGGGCGATGCAGGGGAGGGCTGCACGGGGAAGAGGAGCAGGAGGCTGCTCCTCCTGTGCTTCCCATCTGCCTTGCAGATGGACAGCCCGACACGAATGGAAAGAAATGATCCCAAGGGCCTGAGCTCACTTCCAACAAGTGCTGTTCATGTCCTACAAAAAAAGATGAGTCTGCCCCAAAATCTAGTCTGTCTTGCTCCTGCAGGGCCATGAAATCTCCCCAAGATCCCCCTGTTCTTACCCCAAAGCTTTTCCACTGCTTTGCTGACTCCTGACCCCACTGCAGGTTCCTGCACCACACCACCTGATTGCAGTGGCCGTGTCAACATGGTGTTGCGGGCAGAATGAGACCCAGATGGCAGTGGAAAGCAATTCCAGAGCAGCAACCCGGTGAGCAGGGCGATGCAGGGGAGGGCTGCACGGGGAAGAGGAGCAGGAGGCTGCTCCTCCTGTGCTTCCCATCTGCCTTGCAGATGGACAGCCCGACACGAATGGAAAGAGATGATCCCAAGGGCCTGAGCTCACTTCCAACAAGTGCTGTTCATGTCCTACAAAAAAAGATGAGTCTGCCCCAAAATCTAGCCTGCATTGCTCCTGCAGGGCCATGAAATCTCCCCAAGATCCCCCTGTTCTTACCCCAAAGCTTTTCCACTGCTTTGCTGACTCCTGACCCCACTGCAGGTTCCTGCACCACACCACCTGATTGCAGTGGCCGTGTCAACATGGCGTTGCGGGCAGAATGAGACCCAGATGGCAGTGGAAAGCAATTCCAGAGCAGAAACCCGGTGAGCAGGGCGATGCAGGGGAGGGCTGCACGGGGAAGAGGAGCAGGAGGCTGCTCCTCCTGTGCTTCCCATCTGCCTTGCAGATGGACAGCCCGACACGAATGGAAAGAAATGATCCCAAGGGCCTGAGCTCACTTCCAACAAGTGCTGTTCATGTCCTACAAAAAAAGATGAGTCTGCCCCAAAATGTAGCCTGCATTGCTCCTGCAGGGCCATGAAATCTCCCCAAGATCCCCCTGTTCTTACCCCAAAGCTTTTCCACTGCTTTGCTGACTCCTGACCCCACTGCAGGTTCCTGCACCACACCACCTGATTGCAGTGGCCGTGTCAACATGGTGTTGCGGGCAGAATGAGACCCAGATGGCAGTGGAAAGCAATTCCAGAGCAGCAACCCGGTGAGCAGGGCGATGCAGGGGAGGGCTGCACGGGGAAGAGGAGCAGGAGGCTGCTCCTCCTGTGCTTCCCATCTGCCTTGCAGATGGACAGCCCGACACGAATGGAAAGAGATGATCCCAAGGGCCTGAGCTCACTTCCAACAAGTGCTGTTCATGTCCTACAAAAAAAGATGAGTCTGCCCCAAAATCTAGCCTGCATTGCTCCTGCAGGGCCATGAAATCTCCCCAAGATCCCCCTGTTCTTACCCCAAAGCTTTTCCACTGCTTTGCTGACTCCTGACCCCACTGCAGGTTCCTGCACCACACCACCTGATTGCAGTGGCCCTGTCAACATGGTGTTGCGGGCAGAATGAGACCCAGATGGCAATGGAAAGCAATTCCAGAGCAGCAACCCGGTGAGCAGGGCGATGCAGGGGAGGGCTGCACGGGGAAGAGGAGCAGGAGGCTGCTCCTCCTGTGCTTCCCATCTGCCTTGCAGATGGACAGCCCGACAGGAATGGAAAGAGATGATCCCAAGGGCCTGAGCTCACTTCCAACAAGTGCTGTTCATGTCCTACAAAAAAAGATGAGTCTGCCCCAAAATCTAGCCTGTCTTGCTCCTGCAGGGCCATGAAATCTCCCCACGATCCCCCTGTTCTTACCCCAAAGCTTTTCCACTGCTTTGCTGACTCCTGACCCCACTGCAGGTTCCTGCACCACACCACCTGATTGCAGTGGCCGTGTCAACATGGTGTTGCGGGCAGAATGAGACCCAGATGGCAATGGAAAGCAATTCCAGAGCAGCAACCCGGTGAGCAGGGCGATGCAGGGGAGGGCTGCACGGGGAAGAGGAGCAGGAGGCTGCTCCTCCTGTGCTTCCCATCTGCCTTGCAGATGGACAGCCCGACAGGAATGGAAAGAGATGATCCCAAGGGCCTGAGCTCACTTCCAACAAGTGCTGTTCATGTCCTACAAAAAAAGATGAGTCTGCCCCAAAATCTAGCCTGTCTTGCTCCTGCAGGGCCATGAAATCTCCCCAAGATCCCCCTGTTCTTACCCCAAAGCTTTTCCACTGCTTTGCTGACTCCTGACCCCACTGCAGGTTCCTGCACCACACCACCTGATTGCAGTGGCCGTGTCAACATGGTGTTGCGGGCAGAATGAGACCCAGATGGCAGTGGAAAGCAATTCCAGAGCAGCAACCCGGTGAGCAGGGCGATGCAGGGGAGGGCTGCACGGGGAAGAGGAGCAGGAGGCTGCTCCTCCTGTGCTTCCCATCTGCCTTGCAGATGGACAGCCCGACACGAATGGAAAGAGATGATCCCAAGGGCCTGAGCTCACTTCCAACAAGTGCTGTTCATGTCCTACAAAAAAAGATGAGTCTGCCCCAAAATGTAGCCTGCATTGCTCCTGCAGGGCCATGAAATCTCCCCAAGATCCCCCTGTTCTTACCCCAAAGCTTTTCCACTGCTTTGCTGACTCCTGACCCCACTGCAGGTTCCTGCACCACACCACCTGATTGCAGTGGCCGTGTCAACATGGTGTTGCGGGCAGAATGAGACCCAGATGGCAGTGGAAAGCAATTCCAGAGCAGCAACCCGGTGAGCAGGGCGATGCAGGGGAGGGCTGCACGGGGAAGAGGAGCAGGAGGCTGCTCCTCCTGTGCTTCCCATCTGCCTTGCAGATGGACAGCCCGACACGAATGGAAAGAGATGATCCCAAGGGCCTGAGCTCACTTCCAACAAGTGCTGTTCATGTCCTACAAAAAAAGATGAGTCTGCCCCAAAATGTAGCCTGCATTGCTCCTGCAGGGCCATGAAATCTCCCCAAGATCCCCCTGTTCTTACCCCAAAGCTTTTCCACTGCTTTGCTGACTCCTGACCCCACTGCAGGTTCCTGCACCACACCACCTGATTGCAGTGGCCGTGTCAACATGGTGTTGCGGGCAGAATGAGACCCAGATGGCAGTGGAAAGCAATTCCAGAGCAGCAACCCGGTGAGCAGGGCGATGCAGGGGAGGGCTGCACGGGGAAGAGGAGCAGGAGGCTGCTCCTCCTGTGCTTCCCATCTGCCTTGCAGATGGACAGCCCGACAGGAATGGAAAGAGATGATCCCAAGGGCCTGAGCTCACTTCCAACAAGTGCTGTTCATGTCCTACAAAAAAAGATGAGTCTGCCCCAAAATCTAGCCTGTCTTGCTCCTGCAGGGCCATGAAATCTCCCCAAGATCCCCCTGTTCTTACCCCAAAGCTTTTCCACTGCTTTGCTGACTCCTGACCCCACTGCAGGTTCCTGCACCACACCACCTGATTGCAGTGGCCGTGTCAACATGGTGTTGCGGGCAGAATGAGACCCAGATGGCAGTGGAAAGCAATTCCAGAGCAGCAACCCGGTGAGCAGGGCGATGCAGGGGAGGGCTGCACGGGGAAGAGGAGCAGGAGGCTGCTCCTCCTGTGCTTCCCATCTGCCTTGCAGATGGACAGCCCGACACGAATGGAAAGAGATGATCCCAAGGGCCTGAGCTCACTTCCAACAAGTGCTGTTCATGTCCTACAAAAAAAGATGAGTCTGCCCCAAAATGTAGCCTGCATTGCTCCTGCAGGGCCATGAAATCTCCCCAAGATCCCCCTGTTCTTACCCCAAAGCTTTTCCACTGCTTTGCTGACTCCTGACCCCACTGCAGGTTCCTGCACCACACCACCTGATTGCAGTGGCCGTGTCAACATGGTGTTGCGGGCAGAATGAGACCCAGATGGCAGTGGAAAGCAATTCCAGAGCAGCAACCCGGTGAGCAGGGCGATGCAGGGGAGGGCTGCACGGGGAAGAGGAGCAGGAGGCTGCTCCTCCTGTGCTTCCCATCTGCCTTGCAGATGGACAGCCCGACAGGAATGGAAAGAGATGATCCCAAGGGCCTGAGCTCACTTCCAACAAGTGCTGTTCATGTCCTACAAAAAAAGATGAGTCTGCCCCAAAATGTAGCCTGCATTGCTCCTGCAGGGCCATGAAATCTCCCCAAGATCCCCCTGTTCTTACCCCAAAGCTTTTCCACTGCTTTGCTGACTCCTGACCCCACTGCAGGTTCCTGCACCACACCACCTGATTGCAGTGGCCGTGTCAACATGGTGTTGCGGGCAGAATGAGACCCAGATGGCAGTGGAAAGCAATTCCAGAGCAGCAACCCGGTGAGCAGGGCGATGCAGGGGAGGGCTGCACGGGGAAGAGGAGCAGGAGGCTGCTCCTCCTGTGCTTCCCATCTGCCTTGCAGATGGACAGCCCGACAGGAATGGAAAGAGATGATCCCAAGGGCCTGAGCTCACTTCCAACAAGTGCTGTTCATGTCCTACAAAAAAAGATGAGTCTGCCCCAAAATCTAGCCTGCATTGCTCCTGCAGGGCCATGAAATCTCCCCAAGATCCCCCTGTTCTTACCCCAAAGCTTTTCCACTGCTTTGCTGACTCCTGACCCCACTGCAGGTTCCTGCACCACACCACCTGATTGCAGTGGCCCTGTCAACATGGTGTTGCGGGCAGAATGAGACCCAGATGGCAATGGAAAGCAATTCCAGAGCAGCAACCCGGTGAGCAGGGCGATGCAGGGGAGGGCTGCACGGGGAAGAGGAGCAGGAGGCTGCTCCTCCTGTGCTTCCCATCTGCCTTGCAGATGGACAGCCCGACAGGAATGGAAAGAGATGATCCCAAGGGCCTGAGCTCACTTCCAACAAGTGCTGTTCATGTCCTACAAAAAAAGATGAGTCTGCCCCAAAATGTAGCCTGTCTTGCTCCTGCAGGGCCATGAAATCTCCCCAAGATCCCCCTGTTCTTACCCCAAAGCTTTTCCACTGCTTTGCTGACTCCTGACCCCACTGCAGGTTCCTGCACCACACCACCTGATTGCAGTGGCCGTGTCAACATGGTGTTGCGGGCAGAATGAGACCCAGATGGCAGTGGAAAGCAATTCCAGAGCAGCAACCCGGTGAGCAGGGCGATGCAGGGGAGGTCTGCACGGGGAAGAGGAGCAGGAGGCTGCTCCTCCTGTGCTTCCCATCTGCCTTGCAGATGGACAGCCCGACACGAATGGAAAGAGATGATCCCAAGGGCCTGAGCTCACTTCCAACAAGTGCTGTTCATGTCCTACAAAAAAAGATGAGTCTGCCCCAAAATGTAGCCTGTCTTGCTCCTGCAGGGCCATGAAATCTCCCCACGATCCCCCTGTTCTTACCCCAAAGCTTTTTCACTGCTTTGCTGACTCCTGACCCCACTGCAGGTTCCTGCACCACACCACCTGATTGCAGTGGCCGTGTCAACATGGTGTTGCGGGCAGAATGAGACCCAGATGGCAATGGAAAGCAATTCCAGAGCAGCAACCCGGTGAGCAGGGCGATGCAGGGGAGGGCTGCACGGGGAAGAGGAGCAGGAGGCTGCTCCTCCTGTGCTTCCCATCTGCCTTGCAGATGGACAGCCCGACACGAATGGAAAGAGATGATCCCAAGGGCCTGAGCTCACTTCCAACAAGTGCTGTTCATGTCCTACAAAAAAAGATGAGTCTGCCCCAAAATGTAGCCTGCATTGCTCCTGCAGGGCCATGAAATCTCCCCAAGATCCCCCTGTTCTTACCCCAAAGCTTTTCCACTGCTTTGCTGACTCCTGACCCCACTGCAGGTTCCTGCACCACACCACCTGATTGCAGTGGCCGTGTCAACATGGTGTTGCGGGCAGAATGAGACCCAGATGGCAATGGAAAGCAATTCCAGAGCAGCAACCCGGTGAGCAGGGCGATGCAGGGGAGGGCTGCACGGGGAAGAGGAGCAGGAGGCTGCTCCTCCTGTGCTTCCCATCTGCCTTGCAGATGGACAGCCCGACAGGAATGGAAAGAGATGATCCCAAGGGCCTGAGCTCACTTGCAACAAGTGCTGTTCATGTCCTACAAAAAAAGATGAGTCTGCCCCAAAATGTAGCCTGCATTGCTCCTGCAGGGCCATGAAATCTCCCCAAGATCCCCCTGTTCTTACCCCAAAGCTTTTCCACTGCTTTGCTGACTCCTGACCCCACTGCAGGTTCCTGCACCACACCACCTGATTGCAGTGGCCGTGTCAACATGGTGTTGCGGGCAGAATGAGACCCAGATGGCAATGGAAAGCAATTCCAGAGCAGCAACCCGGTGAGCAGGGCGATGCAGGGGAGGGCTGCACGGGGAAGAGGAGCAGGAGGCTGCTCCTCCTGTGCTTCCCATCTGCCTTGCAGATGGACAGCCCGACACGAATGGAAAGAGATGATCCCAAGGGCCTGAGCTCACTTCCAACAAGTGCTGTTCATGTCCTACAAAAAAAGATGAGTCTGCCCCAAAATGTAGCCTGCATTGCTCCTGCAGGGCCATGAAATCTCCCCAAGATCCCCCTGTTCTTACCCCAAAGCTTTTCCACTGCTTTGCTGACTCCTGACCCCACTGCAGGTTCCTGCACCACACCACCTGATTGCAGTGGCCGTGTCAACATGGTGTTGCGGGCAGAATGAGACCCAGATGGCAATGGAAAGCAATTCCAGAGCAGCAACCCGGTGAGCAGGGCGATGCAGGGGAGGGCTGCACGGGGAAGAGGAGCAGGAGGCTGCTCCTCCTGTGCTTCCCATCTGCCTTGCAGATGGACAGCCCGACACGAATGGAAAGAGATGATCCCAAGGGCCTGAGCTCACTTCCAACAAGTGCTGTTCATGTCCTACAAAAAAAGATGAGTCTGCCCCAAAATGTAGCCTGCATTGATCCTGCAGGGCCATGAAATCTCCCCAAGATCCCCCTGTTCTTACCCCAAAGCTTTTCCACTGCTTTGCTGACTCCTGACCCCACTGCAGGTTCCTGCACCACACCACCTGATTGCAGTGGCCGTGTCAACATGGTGTTGCGGGCAGAATGAGACCCAGATGGCAATGGAAAGCAATTCCAGAGCAGCAACCCGGTGAGCAGGGCGATGCAGGGGAGGGCTGCACGGGGAAGAGGAGCAGGAGGCTGCTCCTCCTGTGCTTCCCATCTGCCTTGCAGATGGACAGCCCGACACGAATGGAAAGAGATGATCCCAAGGGCCTGAGCTCACTTCCAACAAGTGCTGTTCATGTCCTACAAAAAAAGATGAGTCTGCCCCAAAATGTAGCCTGTCTTGCTCCTGCAGGGCCATGAAATCTCCCCAAGATCCCCCTGTTCTTACCCCAAAGCTTTTCCACTGCTTTGCTGACTCCTGACCCCACTGCAGGTTCCTGCACCACACCACCTGATTGCAGTGGCCGTGTCAACATGGTGTTGCGGGCAGAATGAGACCCAGATGGCAGTGGAAAGCAATTCCAGAGCAGAAACCCGGTGAGCAGGGCGATGCAGGGGAGGTCTGCACGGGGAAGAGGAGCAGGAGGCTGCTCCTCCTGTGCTTCCCATCTGCCTTGCAGATGGACAGCCCGACACGAATGGAAAGAGATGATCCCAAGGGCCTGAGCTCACTTCCAACAAGTGCTGTTCATGTCCTACAAAAAAAGATGAGTCTGCCCCAAAATGTAGCCTGCATTGCTCCTGCAGGGCCATGAAATCTCCCCACGATCCCCCTGTTCTTACCCCAAAGCTTTTCCACTGCTTTGCTGACTCCTGACCCCACTGCAGGTTCCTGCACCACACCACCTGATTGCAGTGGCCGTGTCAACATGGTGTTGCGGGCAGAATGAGACCCAGATGGCAGTGGAAAGCAATTCCAGAGCAGCAACCCGGTGAGCAGGGCGATGCAGGGGAGGGCTGCACGGGGAAGAGGAGCAGGAGGCTGCTCCTCCTGTGCTTCCCATCTGCCTTGCAGATGGACAGCCCGACACGAATGGAAAGAGATGATCCCAAGGGCCTGAGCTCACTTCCAACAAGTGCTGTTCATGTCCTACAAAAAAAGATGAGTCTGCCCCAAAATGTAGCCTGTCTTGCTCCTGCAGGGCCATGAAATCTCCCCACGATCCCCCTGTTCTTACCCCAAAGCTTTTTCACTGCTTTGCTGACTCCTGACCCCACTGCAGGTTCCTGCACCACACCACCTGATTGCAGTGGCCGTGTCAACATGGTGTTGCGGGCAGAATGAGACCCAGATGGCAATGGAAAGCAATTCCAGAGCAGCAACCCGGTGAGCAGGGCGATGCAGGGGAGGGCTGCACGGGGAAGAGGAGCAGGAGGCTGCTCCTCCTGTGCTTCCCATCTGCCTTGCAGATGGACAGCCCGACACGAATGGAAAGAGATGATCCCAAGGGCCTGAGCTCACTTCCAACAAGTGCTGTTCATGTCCTACAGAAAAAGATGAGTCTGCCCCAAAATGTAGCCTGTCTTGCTCCTGCAGGGCCATGAAATCTCCCCACGATCCCCCTGTTCTTACCCCAAAGCTTTTCCACTGCTTTGCTGACTCCTGACCCCACTGCAGGTTCCTGCACCACACCACCTGATTGCAGTGGCCGTGTCAACATGGTGTTGCGGGCAGAATGAGACCCAGATGGCAGTGGAAAGCAATTCCAGAGCAGCAACCCGGTGAGCAGGGCGATGCAGGGGAGGGCTGCACGGGGAAGAGGAGCAGGAGGCTGCTCCTCCTGTGCTTCCCATCTGCCTTGCAGATGGACAGCCCGACAGGAATGGAAAGAGATGATCCCAAGGGCCTGAGCTCACTTCCAACAAGTGCTGTTCATGTCCTACAAAAAAAGATGAGTCTGCCCCAAAATGTAGCCTGTCTTGCTCCTGCAGGGCCATGAAATCTCCCCACGATCCCCCTGTTCTTACCCCAAAGCTTTTCCACTGCTTTGCTGACTCCTGACCCCACTGCAGGTTCCTGCACCACACCACCTGATTGCAGTGGCCGTGTCAACATGGCATTGCGGGCAGAATGAGACCCAGATGGCAATGGAAAGCAATTCCAGAGCAGAAACCCGGTGAGCAGGGCGATGCAGGGGAGGGCTGCACGGGGAAGAGGAGCAGGAGGCTGCTCCTCCTGTGCTTCCCATCTGCCTTGCAGATGGACAGCCCGACACGAATGGAAAGAGATGATCCCAAGGGCCTGAGCTCACTTCCAACAAGTGCTGTTCATGTCCTACAAAAAAAGATGAGTCTGCCCCAAAATGTAGCCTGCATTGCTCCTGCAGGGCCATGAAATCTCCCCAAGATCCCCCTGTTCTTACCCCAAAGCTTTTCCACTGCTTTGCTGACTCCTGACCCCACTGCAGGTTCCTGCACCACACCACCTGATTGCAGTGGCCGTGTCAACATGGTGTTGCGGGCAGAATGAGACCCAGATGGCAATGGAAAGCAATTCCAGAGCAGCAACCCGGTGAGCAGGGCGATGCAGGGGAGGGCTGCACGGGGAAGAGGAGCAGGAGGCTGCTCCTCCTGTGCTTCCCATCTGCCTTGCAGATGGACAGCCCGACACGAATGGAAAGAGATGATCCCAAGGGCCTGAGCTCACTTCCAACAAGTGCTGTTCATGTCCTACAAAAAAAGATGAGTCTGCCCCAAAATGTAGCCTGTCTTGCTCCTGCAGGGCCATGAAATCTCCCCAAGATCCCCCTGTTCTTACCCCAAAGCTTTTCCACTGCTTTGCTGACTCCTGACCCCACTGCAGGTTCCTGCAGCACACCACCTGATTGCAGTGGCCGTGTCAACATGGTGTTGCGGGCAGAATGAGACCCAGATGGCAATGGAAAGCAATTCCAGAGCAGCAACCCGGTGAGCAGGGCGATGCAGGGGAGGGCTGCACGGGGAAGAGGAGCAGGAGGCTGCTCCTCCTGTGCTTCCCATCTGCCTTGCAGATGGACAGCCCGACACGAATGGAAAGAGATGATCCCAAGGGCCTGAGCTCACTTCCAACAAGTGCTGTTCATGTCCTACAAAAAAAGATGAGTCTGCCCCAAAATGTAGCCTGCATTGCTCATGCAGGGCCATGAAATCTCCCCAAGATCCCCCTGTTCTTACCCCAAAGCTTTTCCACTGCTTTGCTGACTCCTGACCCCACTACAGGTGCTGGCACCACACCACCTGATTGCAGTGGTTGTGTCAGAAAGGTACTTCTGCAGAATGAGACCCAGGTGGCCATGGAAAGCAGTTCCTCAGCAGGAACCCGGTGAGCAGTGTTTTGCAGTGGAGAATAGCACCATACTGTTGTCTGCTTCTTTTTTGCCTCTCTGTCTTTCAGTTTTGCATTCTCAGTCTCGTGAATGTATCTAGTGTATCCTCCACTAGCAGCCCGTGTGGTCACCTGTCCTGGCATCTACCAAATCATGGGAAATGCGCACTCCCCTCTCTGTACCGTGGCATTCCTTTACAGGCAGCCTGAGGATGTCTATTTCATGGACGTTGGCAGGTCCCTAGCTCCTTCCTGCTACAGGCCTTACCACGGATCTACACGCACAGGGATGCTCTCCGTAGACACTGGAATCTCCACACTATTCACCTTATGACTGAGTCAGGACCTTCTATACATCACAGATCAGTGCCTCGAGGAACCATATGGATGTTTATATTGGAACTCTAAACATGAGGATAGAACAAGATGGATGGATAGGCTCAATTCAGAAATACCAGTGGCACCACATCCAGAAGGGAAGGAAGCAGCATAACTGAGCAGGATCCTGACTTTGACTGATGAGATGATGAGATGAGATCTCCATCTTCAAAGAAGCAGAGTCAAGGCCTAGATCTGCTGAAGTGTAGACTATGTGTGTTAACCTACTAGGTATTATTTCAAAAGAATGAAAGAATGCTCCCAGATATTATACTGTATAGACTTCCATTCTGTTAGTTTTTTAAAAATGGAAAGCTATTAATTGAAAATCAGACTGCATAAATTATCAGGAGTGTTTGCCTACTATGCTTTTCTAGGAAATTTATTTTTGTAATTTTTTTTTTCTTTTAATAATTATTTTGAGTATACTTGTAGAATTAGTAACTGAAATATATCCAGAGTTTATGTGTAATATTTGGACTTCATAAATCTCTTCATTTTGTCTTACAGCCCTTCATTTGGCCAAAAAAAATAAAAAGAAACAAGGTTGGTTTTGGCTGCAGCACTAGCTAGCTAAAAGACAAAGCATACTGAGTTGCTGGGAGAAGGCTAGCAGTTATTTTTGTGTGGACTGCACTTATGCCAGCACTAGTTCATTACTTCTTCCATCTTTTAAGACAACAATGACTAAATGAGCATAATAAATCTTGGTCCTTTTTGTTGAACTTGCCTGAACCATAAAGGCACCACTCACAGTCTTAACAGTGAATAGGAATGAAAACCCAACTGCTCTCTCAGTTCAGAGTCAGTCCCTCCAGTTTAAGGTTACTGATGATGCACACTGACTACGCAGCAACTGGACCTGCAGTTTTATTGCTGCCAATAGCAGCTTGACTGAGAGACACTAAGCTGCCTTTTGGTAGGTTTGTATTACGGACATTTCTTTATAGCTGTTTCCTCTCTGTTTCACATATTTGCATTGGAAAGGGCAGAATTAAAACACCCCAGTTTAGCTACCTACTAAGTGCCCACACTTTCTTGGTAAGTGATAAGAGATCTAGATATAGACAGTCAGGAAAGCAGTTCACCCTGAAGAAAATAAAGACATACTGAAGAGATCTTCATTGTAACTCAGAGTTCAGATATCTCACAAATAATCATCTGTGTTTATACATCTTTCTCTGTGAACTGAATCCCAGTCCCCTTTTATTAGATGCTATTGTGAAACAAACAAACAAAAATCTTGGCAGAAATATTTTAGTCTGACAAATGTGTGCTATTTCTGGATTAGAGATTGGCTGCACTTTCTTGGAGCAAAGCCAGGAGAGCCATATTCACAGCCTCTGTGGTTAGAAGACAGGCCTTACTACTGATAGAGACAATATTTCAGAGCTTTGGGGCTCCCTGGTTTGTAGCTGAGAGACTCTCAAATCTATCCTTAGCTTGTCTGTCATAGAAGCTGAGATGCTGGATACCCAAATACACTGCTGGAATCTTAGTAATAGCCATAGGCTTCTACTATAGTTCACTGTCACTAATGTCTCTAGACATCCTACTGCCAAAATGAGAGGTGAAAGATGACTAAGATTGGAAAAGTTTTGCAGGTTCTGAAGTACGGTCAGAATAGTCTTGCCACTATGAATGACAACTGGGATTTACAAGATTAAGTTGTTTTTTGCTCTTTGCCAGCAAGAATGGCAAGATCACATACACCAAAGCAGTTCTGCATAAATAATTCCAATCAGCCATGAAAACTAAACACAGATTGTACATGAACAGTGAAATTGTCTCCTCACGTTGAACTAGGTATAAAATAAAAACCTTTTTTCATTCTCCTTGTCTTCACTTCAGCATGAGTGATGCTCTGAAAGTTATGCCTCCTGTTTTATTATGTCGACCCATGACACCAGAGGCAGATGCTGGTCACGTGGCAATAGAGGCTGAACCTTTGCAACCAATTCTGTATACATTTTGTGGCTATGTGACAGATGGCAGCAGAAAGACAGTGACAAAATGACATCAAATGTGTGGCACTGAATTCCTTCATGAGGAAAAAATGGGACCCACTGACATTCATCAATGCTCGTTGAATTTTCATGGAGACTGAACAGTGGATGTGAGCACAGTGAGCTGGTCAGTGGTGGTGTTTCACCAATGATGCCATTGTAGCAGTTGTGAAACTGCAGGTCACCAGCACTGGTGCAGATTTTTGCAAGCATAGCATGCAGGCTCTTGTTCATCCCTAGCAAAAATGCACAGTTAATGGTGGTGACTGCATTGAAAAATAGTGTTTTCTATCTGAGAACGTGCTCTAGCAAAGAGAGTTATTGTGCTCTCTGTATCTGCTATAATTTCCATGGAAATAAATAGGAAGCATTATTTTCAGAGCAACCTAAAAACATCAACATAAAGAGCTCTTGAAATATATTTTTCAAGACTTTGGAAACTAGTTGCTTCTGGTTCCAGAAAGTCAGAATGACAACATTTATCATTTCAAATTGGCAGAAATCTGATTAGAAAGCAGACTTCTTCACTAAATCCTGAAGAAACAAAAAGATGCTAAAATCCTTCATATCCAGTCGCATCTCAGACCCCCAGTTTCTCAGCAGCAAGCATCAGGTGGGAACAAGACATGAAATCAACAATCCGAGTCCAGCCTAAGGCACGGAACAGAGATTACTTTCGTGGCATTAAACTGTGACCTACTTGCAAGATCCTGGACATGGTGAGAACTTACTCAAAGTATTGCTGTCAGTGCTGTTTTTAACACAGTGAATTACAAAATATTTCTGACCTGCCTTTAAAACACAGGGGAAATAGATTTGTTCATCTTCTCCAGCTGAACAGTAATATTGCTGGTGGATACCTGCTTCTCCCTTTCCAAGCTATTCTCACTGACACCTAATAAAGGGATTGTATTATTTCAGCTATAGTAGTTGATCTAAGGACAGACATTTTCACTTAAAGTCTTGGTGAGATGTCTAGATAAGTTTGGGGAGAGAACCAGATTGCTGAAAAGGATAATCCAGGGCATGTATAATCAATTCAATTTTCCTGCACTGCTCACCTGATTCAATTCACAACTATTCTTACGGAGTTAATTTTTAACTCGTAGGGTGTGATTTTATGAAATGGGACAAAGGAAGCAGTTTAAGCACATTTACCTTTATATATTATATATATATACATACACACACACACACACTCCTCTACATAAGACATCCACTGAGGTTTCAGATATGAGCCAGTACCTATAAGAAGCCTGCTCCCTGCAGGTGCAGAAGATGTGAGTCCTGTGGTTGCACTGTTGAAAATCTTTTGAGCTGGTATCTCATCATACTCTTGCTAGAAAAGAAAGGTCCTGCTCCTTTGTCAATAGACCTTCCCTACTCCTGGCTGTGTGGTCCCACAGTTCAACTCCTGTCAGCTCTAAAACCTGAATTTCCTCCTGTCCATGGAACTCCCTAAGATGGAGGACACACCACTCTGTGCAAAAGCTGGATAGTTGTCTGCCAGGCTAATAAAATAAACTGATACAGTGAAAGATTCAAAATGCTCTACAGGCAGCATGAGGAAGAGGACAGAAAATGGTGATTCTGAGCACTAATGCAACAAGGAGGAGTAAAGAGAGCAGAGGAAGAGGGGAGAAGGAAGAAAGCAGCAAAATCTCTTCTGTTTGGCAGCTGCAAGCTGTTACTTTTGCTCCACCATCTGTGCAAGTGCAGTCTTGTCTAATAAGGACAGGACTCAAAGTATTAAGTGGATTCTGCTTAGGAAAGGAAATACTGAAAGTTAGAATAGGCTTTCATGTACCTTCCACTGCTTCTCACTACAAAAAAAACTACCTCAGGTTGCAATTTCCCTGGAGAAGAGCAGTAAGTCCTGATGCTCCATGAAGATTCTAATGACTGATACTGACTTTGTAAGACCCTCTGCTAATCTCGGCATGAACAGCACAAAGTGAGCTGCATAAAATAAATAATAAATAAATAAAATAATAATAATTTAAAAAAACAGACATTCTAATCAGCCACTCATCCAGCAAAACCTTCACACAGGTATAAAGTAGAAATTAACTGCATTCAGCTGTTTTGAAAAGTTGCAGAGATATACCACAACAAAGCTGGAGCAGCTAAATGGGAAGTATTGTTAAACACTTAGTAAGCTGTGCTTTATTGCAGAATGAAAAGCAGACAGCTGTTTGTGATATCAGTTCAGTGATATCACTGTAAATGGCAACCACATTACGTGTGTTTCTTCTATCTTATTTCCACACTGCTGGTTTTTTCCCCTCTGATGTATGTAATAGCAATGTCTCAACTTCTGCAACGAAAAATGCAAAGTCTGCTTCTAAGACTGCTTTGAGTGAGGGGGTTGTTCAATTTTACCCATCATGACAAAATCGCACTTAAAAGGTTGAAAAGATGCACAATTTATTAACTTCATTTTCAGAGCTTCTAAGGAAAAATCTTAAGTGCCCATTACCATTAGATGAAGTTAGGTTTACGCAGTAAAGAAAGCATTTGAAGTCTCTGTTGCTTCCTGAGTGAAGACTTCCATTTTCGGAATAAAAGTAAAAAATAAATCTTATGTATATGTTCTTCCTTATGAAAGACACCAAGATATATCAATACCTAGTTAACCTTTATCTATTTCAGAGAAAAACGTGATGTAATATATGAAAAAATCTTTCCTGCATCATGAGGAATTGTAAAGTGATTTTTTTTCTGAAAACAGATTAGAGAAATCTGAGGCCTCACCACCACGGAACTAGACAGTATTAGTTGGTAACCATTTATTGGTGTAGTCATGAGAGATTTTTGGAAGTAAATAAAAAATGCAAATAGCATGAGAAGTCCCTTGGTTGCAGTCAGGACAGCAAGTGAAACAGAACTACAGAGCTATCAAAAATAAAAAGAGCAGGTCATGTTAAAACGATACTTGAGGACATCTAAACTAATCATGCTGCAAGTAATCACAGGGATATAGAATTAAATAAGATAAATGGCACATACCTATTTATTATTGTCCATTACCAAAGCTTTAAGTTGTTTTTTAGTTTGATGTCGCTTAGCTATGGCGTACAGCATTAATGACTTCTGAGTCTGTTTTGTGCAGGGTGCATAGCTCTAACTGCATTTTCTGGGTGACCCTATATAACCAGTACATCTCAGCTGTGCTGGTTTTTAAATCTGGAATAAATGGAAGTAGAAAAAGGTTGAAAACACAGAAGTTAAAAAAAAAAAAAAGAAAGAAAAAGAAAAGATTTAAGGTCAAATTTTCTTTAGCTTAGCAAGATTTGGTTTATGTATCATAATTTGGGATTTAACAGTTTAATTTTCCTCTAGACCTTCTGTAAGTACGAGTTTCAACTTTGAGGAATTCTCAAATACTCCCAAGAGTGATTATTTTCTTTAGTAGAACTGGTATTGAAAAATGCGTGTTTATTTGGCCTATAAGAAAGCAAGCCTTGCTCTGTGACTATTTCCTCACAGATAGATGTTTTTTGAGGGCTGTCAGTTGGCCATTCCTTAATCCACTCAGTGTGGGTTGTATTTCTGTTTCACAGTGGAGATTATTAAATCAGCTCAGCGTTCTTATGGTAGATTACAGATTGCTCTCTGAACCATCTGTGACTGTGTACATGGATGCATAAGCTGGTGGATGTCTGTTTAGAAACAAGACACCAAGACTTCTCGTGCCTCAGCTCTTTGACTGAGTGAGTGTTCTTCATAGCAGAAAAACATTACCTACTCTAATTTCTTTGTCGTCTACTTTTTTGAGAAGTAGGATGTGTGAAAATAAGGATTTTGTGATGATAAAAATAATAAAAAAAAAGTCCTCCCACTTTGTACTGCATTAAAATTATATCCTCACTTCTAAACTGTCTTTAAAAACAATTTTGTCTGAAATATTCCATAAAATGATTTTTTTTTTTTTAAGAGACTGGCATTAGTGTGATATTTTGTCATATAAAAGATTGAATATTTGTCATTTTCCATATTTTGACACATTCTTCTTATTCTAGTGACGTACATCTCAAAGAAATTTGTTATAAGATAAAGGTATTCATTTTTCCTTAATGAGAAATAAGAAAAACCACCTCTGTAAACAGTACTGACTTTAAATTTAGAGTTACTTATTGCGGGATTTATTATGGAATAACTCTTTAAATTATTAATATTTCCAGCCTTCCATAAGAAATGGTAAATTAGTGGTGCAACAGTGATTTATGCTGATAGTGTAAAATATACTGAGTATGTTTACATGTTATTTTTTAAATAAAATGGAAGGTGATAGGAGACACAGATTTATTGAATTTGCCTAAAGTACTTTGTCAGTTTTGATTATTTAATTGCTGTTGGGTTGTTGGTTTTTTTTTTTAATCCAGATAATTTTTTAATTTACTTCTTCATATACTTTATACTAGCATAACAAGATTTCTATCTGTAATTTCTATTGTTTTTTGAAGCTATAAGGACAAAGATTTTCAAGCTTCAGCCAAAGGCATCAGAATGATGAAGACAATGAAAGATGCGAATGGTCTCCGCATTGCTCAGAAGTTTCCTCTAAAATTAAAGACTTTTGTTCTGAATCACTGCCCACCTTGTCAGCTGCATCGACCACAAGGTAAAATAGCACACCCATCTCACAGCATTCCTTTCCTTCAGAGTTAAATGAGATGCTGACGTGTGCCACTGCCCATCTTTTGTCAGTAAATGTCAATTCTCACTCTCCCTAAATTCTCATGTCTCCCTAAGGACTTTTTGCTTTTTTTTTCCCCCCCCTAAGAAAAATATGTATGGCTTTTCCAACTCAGAAGAAATTTCCTCACAATTGATTAAACTTCCTTATTTCACATGTTCTCAGCACGCTTCTGACTTCCTTCATGAATTCACACACTGGCTGCTTGCGGCTTCATCCCACGAATCAATTTGTGGAAACCAGATATTTCCTGAAGAAGAAAATTGATCATGCCTTCCGCTATCGCTGGATCAGCCCTCTGAGCCAGAGAACTCACTAAAACTCAATCTGCCATTTTACTCTCAGCTCATCTCGTTTGTTTGCAGCCCTGGAACGTGGAGCCCATGGGAAGCAAGAGGTCATTTCTGCCTCTGTCACAGAGTACAGAGGTTAGTGCCTCATCTTTACAGCTGATGAAACCTCTGAAGGCTTCTTGTATTCTTAAAAATTCACCCCAGTTTTGTCTTTACATCAGTTTTTTTTTTTTTTTAAATAACTCCAGACAGAGGAATAGAAGGAATGTTTTTCTCCTCATGAAATCCCTAATACTTTTCAGGAAATATGGTTCTTTCACTACTGCTGTGTGGATTTTTTTGATGGAAGACGAGTTCTACCTCGACATATCTCATGAATTGTCAATCTGAAATGTAGATGCAATAAGATGTGATTATAAAAATTCAATTTACTCTTACGTATTGAGTGGATCTCCAGTTAAAAGATTAATACATGGAAATGGAAAGCTAGATCACAGAGTTACAAATGCAAGGTGGGAGATGGGACTGATATTTTGTTCAAAAATTGATGTGATGTAATTAAGAAAATATTGCTTTATAGAACAACTATCTCATGTTATTTTTCTACTAGCTGAATTGGCATCATATCCTTAACTTGGCCAAGGACAATGGAGCACCATAAATCTTAACAGCTGCCCTAGACAAAAGATTAGCAAAAAGGAAGAAATTTCTTGAACTGCTTAAAAGCATGCATGTCTCTAAATTTTTACTACCTAGAAGACATAGACCTTGCCAGTTCTCCTTTCCCAAGCTGACAACCTAAAAATGCCAGAGGTTATAAGACAAGATATTTGGCACTGTCAGTCTATTAACACTTGATTAAATCACGTGAAAGACACATTCAACCTGATAATTCTTCAACTTTCTTTTACACTCCAGTGACAAAATATATTTTTTCTTCCATGGTAGCTGATCTGATGCAATCTGGTCTGCTCTGGTAGAGCAAGAAATAATCAATTATACACTTGAAGAAAGCAAAATTGAAGAAGAGGGATTACTTACTTGCTAGAGAAAAAACTTTTTACAATTTGAAAGGTAAAAAAAATAGGCGTTTGAAATCCTTGTAGTCTTTCTTCCTTTCATGTAGCTAATTTTTCATTACCTGAGGGCCTAGGAGATTTTATTTTAGTCCCATCAGGTTGTCAGTACCACAAAAACAGTTTCTAATCGACATTGATTGCAGGAAAGAGACCTGTCTGCTCAATCATGAGGCATGGATCAGCTCAGGATCTGATGTACCACATGATGTGAATAGGAAGGCATTTACTTGACAGTTCTTTTTCCAAGGGTAAATTGCTGATAGCCATAGCTCTCTGTAAAGGCATTAGGGAGTTTGAGAGTTTGGAGCTGTTTTACACACACATGTATTCATTTTCCTTTCTCTCCAGTGGTTTTGATCAAAATTTGCCATACAAAGTGATACAGAAAAAAAAAAGGAAAATTTGGCTATGAGTTTTAACTCTGCAGTTCTGGCATGCCCTGATGGATACTGCCTGTGTTCTACATTTGCAGAATTTAAGGTTCAATGTGCTGTATATCTGTCAGCTCAGCTTAACTTCTCTTTCTTGTGAGCTATGTGGTGGTGGTTTTCAGTCTCTTGGGACTGAGGTACAGTACATGGGCGTTACATATAGAATAGATGCATACCTTTTTTAAAGTGAGAAGTGAAGATGGAACATTTCTCCGTAGTAACTTACTGGGAATTGTATCTGTGTAAAAAATCTAACGTAATAGGCAGCGTCAATCAGTAAGTTGTGTAAGACAAAACTGAGTGAGCTCTGCCTTGCCCATCCCTTGGGTCTACCCACACTACTGAGCCTCCCCAAGTTCACCATGGCCAACCTCTATCACCTAGCACTAGGCTCAGTGCAGACCTCTCCTGCTGAGGTCTCAAAAGCAAAAGAGCCGTATCAGCAGATGCTAACTAACTTCACCTTTCCTGACTATAACTCTCTATTGTGGTGAGGGAAAGATCTCTGCCAGATCCTTTGCTCAACCATCCCTCAGTCTGAGGCCAATTGTAGATATTGGCCTTGATCTCCTCAAACTTCTTTTTCCCATAACAACAGTAATATCTTGTTAGTATCTGAGAGAGACTACCACACGTTTTATGAATGAAGAACCTAATGTGGGATATGGCAAGTATGAACTACCACAACTTAATGACTAATGACACACTACTCATTATTCACTGGGGATGTATCACACGAGCAAAAAATATCTAACTTAGCTGAGCAAGGTCCAAAACACCTAAGGTTATTATTTCCAAGCTCAGAGATAGGAGTATATTCTCAGCTAAGGCTTCCTTCATCAATACAATGTACAAGAAGAGGCATGTCAGCTGTGAAAACTGCTGTACTAATTTTGAAACACAAATAGTTAAAGCTGCACTGTAAACAGAGGGGTTCCAAATTGCAATAGTCAAACTTTACGTAATGCATTAAATACATACTATTGACCAGGCATAGTTAAGAAAAAAAAAACAAACAACACAAGATTAAATTAATTCTTGATGTGATGCTCTTAAAGAAATCAGGGAAAAATGAATGCTTATGAGCAGGATAAAACCATTTAAAGCATCTCAGCTTGACACAGAAGATGATACAAGCTAATGGGCGGTGTTTCCCAGCGCTCTTTATAATGTGAAGGAGAATAAAGGTACAAACAAGACAACTAATTTGTGCTGCCTTGCTAACAGCTCTTTGCATATTGATGTACAATAATTGCTAATCGTCGTAGACTAAATAGCAAAATGAAAAAACAAAGCAAAACAAAACACTTTGCTCCTTGCCTTGTACTTCACTGTGTGATAGGTGATTATTGTTCCTCATTAATTTCAGAGATACTTCCTATTCTTTGTTCTAAGGAGAAAGAACATCTGAGACCAGACTACTTTGCTCCAAATAAACCTCTTGAACTTTGATTTTTTTTTTTAAATTATATTTCATTTTCATGGTTTTGCAAGTATAAGCTACCCTGCACTTCAATCTCTTCTTATATTGTTGTGATTGCAGTAATGGAGTATAGCTTCACTTAAGAAATATAGTTTCTTCTAGGGATCACACTTCATCATGTTCATTTCCACTGGGTGCTTAGAAACTAATGAGGTATTGCTAATCACTGCAGTAGCTGCACAGATACCCCTCATTCACTATCTGAAGCCATCAGATGATATCCAAGAGCTCAGGAAAAAAAAAAAGTCACCAAAAAAATCTATACTTGTGCTTCAACAAAGGCAATAGATTCAATACTTCCTACCTCGAAAAACTGTAATTAACTTTATATGCTGTGTACCCGGCGTTATGCACTTATGTCTTAGAACAATTACAAAGTGTATTTTACACTGGAAGACCTTTTTTCCTCCCTCAAATTGCCCACAAAAAATAAATGCAGCCCACTGACTTAACAGACCAGTGAGGTAACACTGATCAGTCCTGCTATTTTAGTGGAGGGAAACAGATACCAAATGTTTTGAAAATGGACATTGGCATCTCATGCTAACGGGCCTCTAACTTTATTTTTTTGTACCGTGAGGACATCATAATTTTTTTTTTATGATACTAAGAAATAGAACAGTTTCTTCTTCAAAGGAGATGCAAATGACTGGATGAAAACACTCACTCTGGAGAGCTGTCTGCAGACTTTTAGTTTGACCATATGGCTTCATACCAGTAACAGGGGAAGGCCACTTCAGAAGAGAACAGCCCTCAAAATGCGGACAAGACCTAATACACTTCCCTGATGTTTCAGTCCAGTCTCAGAGGTGCCAGCTGTGATGTCTTTTTGGAACAACATTAAATGAGAGGCCCAAAGGGAATACAGCTACTGACATTCAGAATATCCCAGGCAATTTTTTGGTTCAGTTTGAGTTTAGTACATTTCAGCATGCACTTGTTACAACAAAGGTGAAAGGATTCATTATGAGTTCACCAAAACATACTGATACCCTAATCCTTATTTTCTTTTTTTATTAGTTGATGAGATTTAAGCAGTGTCAGACTTCACATTTTGCTGACATGTACAGACACTGAACAGACTACTACTCCACATTACCTAGTTTTAATTATTTGCTTAAATCCCATTAACACAATTTTATATTTTTTTCATAACTGTAACAGTAAGTAGTTTGCCTTCTTTTTACACAACATGATTTCATAGAAGGTAGTAGATTAAAGCTGAGCTACAATGAATTGTAGATTTATAGATGACTTTCTGAACCTTCAGCTATTTAAGCCTTTTAGAGAAGAGTCATTGCATTCTCCCCACATTAATTGAGGCGAGTACAAAAAACGCTGGTGATTTCTCTTTGAAATGGCATAACTGGTAATAGTCAGTATGTCCTTTCTTTAAAAAAAATATCAGATTTGTCAAAGAAATTACTTAAAACACGGTCTTCTACTTGTTCTTGTGCTGTCCTATCATTCTCTGCAAACACAGACTTACAGTATGTACTAAGAATTGGCATCACAGACTGGTGAAGCAAATGAGATCTTTTCCATTAACATAAGCATTGTTTAGGTTAAATATTCTGCAGAGAGAACTGAAGTTTCCAATTAATCTTTCAAATACCTCCGTCATTTTTTGAACACTGTAATGCCATCTAACATGATACCTCTGCTGTAAATGTAAAGGGATCATTTGCAATACCTGTCACCCATTCACTGATTGCAAGCTCTATTTACTGTTTAATCAGCTAATATTTACGTTAGTTATCTTGTTTCTGTCCTGCATAACTCTGACACACTGCATAAATAAGTATAGAATTTAGGGAGATCATCTTATACTGGGATTTATACTTCTAATCTGGGACAGTATCCCAGTGTTCCCCAGATGAGATGGAGTTCATATTCTTCTGCTGTTAACCACACACTAAAGGATCATTAGAAAATCTAGTAATTAAGGATTTTGTGAAATTGCTTCTGTGCTACAGTAAGAGTAAGGCGTATGTTGGATGGTAGCAGGAAATAAAGTTTCTTACTCTTGCAGGCACTTCTACCTGCCATTATTCCTCACGTGCAGCCTGCAAAACAGAATATTTCCAGAAAACAGAGTGAATCTTAGAAGATATATGCCTCCATCATTAGGTCTGTGAAGAGAATTCAGTACATTAAATCATCCTGAAGAGGTGCCTGCGGGGGCATGATGGAGACTGAATATCAATTGAGAAAAGTTACTTTATTAGCAGTTCTTCAGTAAAACAGAAAAGTAAAATTAATGAATTAACAGCAAAAGAATCGACAGTCCTTTAAGGGGTACAGCAGCTAGCGTGAGTGAGTCACATCACTTAGCAAAGGAGTCTAGATACACTTCATTCTTTCACTTTGCTTTCGCACAAAGATGGGATAAAACACAAAAGAGAGATTAACCTTCAGAGGTAAAAGAGAATACCAGAACTCACAGGACTGCATGTATTTTTTTTCAGAAAGGAGAGTTCAGGAAGAATTTCCTACCATCTAGTTGGTGTTTTTCTTTCGTGATGCTATTTTATGGAAATGTAAATGAGCAGCACGATCTGTAAACTAAGCAGCACAAATAGTGTGAAGATTTAGAGTTGGAGATAACCTTGTTATCTTCTTCTGTCTTTCCATTCTCAAATCTCATTAAAATGCATCATGACTAGAGAAGAAAAAAGTCCTACTTGTACCTGGTTGCTTTTTCTTTTTTTAAATCTAGAGAGATTCATATGCTTAAAATTATTTTTTCATCTTTTTAAATTCACTTTAATGGTTCTTCCTTCATTCCACTCTTCTTGATGTTCTTCACTTACAACAGTGCTGTGCCTTAATCCCACTGTAGGTCTGATGAGAAGATTAATAAGCAAACTGCACTGCTGTAGAACTATGGCTCCCAGGCCACCCTGAAAGCATTCAGATCTTTAAGGAATTCCTCGCCCTGTAGCACACTGACACACGTTATCTCTACATTCAACCTAAGTTTGCCTTTCTTTTGATTTACACACACACTGCTCTGAAAAAAAGTAGTTGTCTGACCTATGCTTGATCCTGTTATGTAGTGAGAATGCATATAGGAACAGTTTGAAACTAGCTCAGGCATAGCATGAATTATGCTTTTTGGAGTTGATACAGAAAATAATTATCATGGATGAGATGTTAGAACTGTGAATGCTGCTGTAAGAGGGATAGACAGTATTGATAACTGACTTGTCTTTTTTTCTGTACTTTGAGACTCTTTCCATTAGTATGTATATTAATGGGAAAGTGTTTTATGTTTCAAATCTCCTTCAGAACACTCAAAGGGAATGATACAAGGGCTGCTCTGAAAGTAAAGCCTTCTACCTTATGATGATGGCTGTGATGTCAGAGGTGGATGATGGTGATATGGCAGTAAAGGTTGAACCTTCCTGCCAGTATTCTGAATGACATTTGCCATGGAAGCGTGTATAAAAAGATTGTACCCACTGAATATATACAGAGACCAAACAGTGGCTGTGAGCACAATGAGATGATGGCTGGTGTGTTTCAGCAAAGATGACACTGACAGTGGGTCACCTCCACTGCCACAGGCTGTTGTGAGCATGGCATGCAAGCTCTTGTTCACTGCTGGTGAAAAATGCATAACTAATGGTGGTGACTGTGTTGAAAAATAAGTAGAATTTCTAGCTGAGAATTTATCATATAATGTTCTTCTGCTCTTTTTATCTATTGTAGTTTCCACAGAAATAAAAAGGAGGCATTACTTTCCAAGCAACATACATACTATTGTTTTGCATTAGCTTATTTGGCTTTTCTACTTGAAATCTTAATAACAAAGAGTCAAACGTTTTGCATGTTTCATCCTTGCAGTACTGCGTTCATTAAAAAGTATATAAAGAATAATTCAATTCATGTAGACATACACTGATCTTTAGTTCATAGAATGATTTGAAAACTGTGCTCCAAATGTTTTTCTCAGTGGTGAACTCTATATATTTTGGTGATAAAAATATCTGCCCTTTCCTTTCAGTAGCAGGATACTACAAATCAAACACTGACGGTAATTTTTTTCTCTTGAGAATTTTCCTGAGGCTTATTGCAATGAACTGTTCCATGCCCTTTGACTTTGGTAGTAGGACACTGAAACCTGCAGGCTGCTTGCCTGACTGGTTAGATAATTCTGTAATACTGCTGCCTTTGTCCTTATAAAACAGCGTATCCTCCAAGTGCTGATATCTATTCTATTCTTATACGTGAAGCCTGTGATATATAGACAAGGCCATCTAATTCCACTATCTCCAGTTTGATGACATTTTGTTCTGATCAGTAAAATCAGTTAAAAAAAAAAACTAAACACCATTCTCCTGCTGCTGCCTCCAATGCATGCTATTGGAATCTGATATCTAAAAAGTGAGGAGATGCGTAAGTAAGGCGAGCAAACTGCACCTAAGGCCTTTCCTCACAAAATATGGGGACAAAGAGAGAGGCCAACAGGCCAGGAGAAAAAGAAAACTTCGTTGAAGATAAGAGGCAGGAAAAGAGCAGATGATCTCTAACCGCCCAGTCTTCTCTGCTGTTTACAAGTCAAAGATCATCCCCAAAAGTGCCACTCAGGCACTCATTTACTTCCCAGATTTCAACAACACCAGCCAAAACAGCCCTTTGGCACTCTGTTAGCTGCCAAATGTTCTTCTCCCTTATATTTTCAGCAGCCTCTGGAAATGCTTGATGAGGCACTGCAAAATGATTTGTAAAAAAAAAAAAACAAAACAACCACCACCACCAAAAACTAACGACATGATTTACTATGAGACTGCGGTGTTTTATTGAATGAAACCATCTGCTCAGGAATGTTTTCCAATGTTGGGGGACAGATCTAGAATTTACAGCTGCAATATTGCTTGTCTGAGGGAGTTTCACAACAGAAATGCCAATGTATCACAAATATGGGATACTCTAGATAAGAGGGATACTGAGAAAACTCCTTTTTCCTGCTCTCCCATAAAAAGAGTGAACTGACTTCTTTATGGTAAAGATTCAAAACACTTGGAATTTTTTTCCCACTCTGGTCCAATAGCTATTCTCTATGTGCTCTGCAAACCTGTAATTGAGTGTTTTTCCTGAGTGATTTCACTGACTAACAGGGCTTTAGGTGTGTACTTGTGGCTGATGGCAAACTGCTCTGTAGCACAGATTTATGGGACTCCTACTAAGATATTGGTAGTAGACAGAAGTTGTAGCAAGGTAAAATTTTCATTCACCTTTTCTATTACAGTGAAAGAAGTAGGGGCTTTATGATGAGAAGAATAAATTTTGGCTGCTTCTTCAGCTTTTAAACTGCTTGTTTCTTTGAGGTGAAACAGGAGGCAGCTGCTGATAGAAAACAGCTTTTAGATTTATTCTGAGGGTATTGTAGTTTTAGGGATGTACTTTCAGACAGCTCAAAAATGAATATATGTGGCCAGATGATGTAAACTCTCAAAGTCTTCCTTGATCTGTACTTGCAGTCTGGACCTTCTTCATTAAAGATTTTTAATTATTTCATTGACATTAGCTTGCATTTCCAAAGAGTAAGGAGGAAATTTGAGACGGAGAGCTGAAAGATAATTAAGTTATCCTCTTATTCTGTCTCCAGACAAGAACTTCTGTGAGCAGTAGTCTGAAAATATAACCTTGGAGGATTTATATGGATTTTTTCTTCTAAACATGCTTGATTTAAACTGAAGTAGTCTGCATAATGTGCAGAGATGACATAGTCTGGAAGATTTCTACGACTATTTGTCAGAAATACATATGTACTTGATACAATGACTCCTAGGTTTTGAGAAAACTTATCTAAGTTTTCTATCTGCCACTCTGGCCCTGAATGCCTTAACCTGAGTTCTGCTTGCTCACAACAAGTTAATAGATGAGTTAAAACAAACACAAACAAAAACAACAGAAGAAACTATTCAATGTGAATAAGCTGGTATGTAATGTATAGTTACATGCCTGCTATTGTAGCTGCAAAGCTGACTAGATAAAACAGGCTTGGAAAAACCAATGAGGCGTGCTTGCCCTTGAAAATGATTTATAAAAGATCAGAGCAAATGTATAATGATCCCAGGCACTGCAATTACCACACCCTGCTTGTGAAACCATCAAACAGCCAAGCAAGGACTAAGCAGAAAGAACTGCCTGTTCGTGTGTTTCCTCCCGAAGGCCCATGTCTTAGTCTAGGATAGATTAGGTTGTATTTAAATATCTTACATGCCGGATGACTTAGATCTGTAGTTATAATTTCCCAGTAGTTTACTTTAATCACAGTGCTTCAGAGTGATTACAGAAACACAGGCTAAAGTCTCGATTCAACAAAACTGTTCTGATTTACGTAAGAATAATTAAAGATTAATGGGACCAGCGAGAGGCTGACTTTTTAACTTACTAATAAAGGAATGCACTTGAGGGAGACAGTGCATCATTTCACTTCCTAAGTTAACATCATAAATGTATGTCAATTTCATATATTAAGTATTCCAAACCATTCTATGACAGAAGAGTTTGAACCCAGGTTTTTCTTCTCAAGAACCAGAGTTAGAAAAAAAAACAAACCTCTTTATAGAACACAGAACAGCCCAGGTTGAAAAGGACCACAGTGCTCATCCAGTTCCAACCCCCTGCTATGTACAGGGTCACCAACCAGCAGACCAGGCTGCCCAGAGCCACATCCAGCCTGGCCTTGAATGCCTCCAGGGATGGGGCATCCACAGCCTCCTTGGGCAACCTGTTCCAGTGCCTCACCACCCTCTGTGTGAAAAACTTCCTCCTAACATCCAACCTAAATCTCCCCTGTCTCAGTTTAAAACCATTCCCCCTTGTCCTCTCACTATCCACTCTCATAAACAGCTGCTCCCCCAGCCATTTTTCTTGGTGGCTATTTAACTATTCCTTGAAAAGTGCAACAGAATCATCAGAAGAAATGAAGAGAGGGTTTCTGAGTCTCCTTTAACCCAAGACCTAAGCTTTTCTGTAGGATATGGAACTCATGTGTATTTGAAATGTTTAGAGTAAGAACAACTTTGTGTTATGGGCTAGGTCTTTCAAACACACCAACTGAACTCTAACATAGATGTATATGAAATTTTAGCCTCACTGGAAAGTAACTTTTTCTCTTTCATGTTGCCCGATTATGATTATTGAAAGAAAAATAGTGGTGGTGTTTTTTTTTTTTTCCAAGTTGTTTCTTCTTCAGTGCTTCCAGCACTTGGAAGAAAACAGATTATTTGAAAGAAGACAGGTACAAAATTTTGGAGATAAAGCAAATGTATTAATGAAAAAAATACCTCCACTAAGTAGCAGTAACGCTTTGTTACAGAAATACTTATTTTCAGTTCAGCAAACAACACATGGCATTTATGCCAAAGAAAACTCCTGACTATTCCTCCTACCAGGTGCAGGGACAGATGGGCTGTGGGAAGGCAGAATGATGACTCCTATTAAAAATTTTCTTATTTCACATTGAATTGTCAACTGTCCCATGTGGTGAAAGACTTGAAACCATGCTGTGCTGTAGAGATGACCGATACTATAAAAACTGAGTTATAGGCAAGCCCTTTTGCTGAATACACAGAATGAGGAGCTAACATTTCAATAGCTATATCAGGGCTGGATGCAGCTTCATAAATTGGAAAGCTCTGCTCTCTGTCATCTTTTTGACAGCAGTGGCTGTTTCTTAGAATTGTGTTAACCTGTTAGACTGAGCTTTGCTAAAGGAGCATCTAAAGCCACGTGGATGAGTCTCACGACAAAAATAACATAGAAGCTCCTATACATGCATAAAAATATATCTTCCTTAACTTCTAATTCAGCCAAGTCTCAAACTCTTCTACCAAGTTACTCTTCAGAGAGCAATTCTCATTTTAACTATTGTTAATTTTTTCTCAGATATTAATTGTTCCCATGCTTTTGCTGCTTAAAAGTTACTTAGATCAGAAAAATGATATGGAGATTAGAGAATGAGTTACACGAATAAGAGAAAAGCCATCTCACTGCATTATAACTGTTATGTGAATAATGTATCTCTCTTGTCTATGCTGCTATTGAAATGGTGCTTCATGTTGCCAGCTAATGCCAGTTGTTTTCAGCATCACAGCTACTTCTTTAAAGTTAATTTAGATGTGGTTATGTGGTGCTGGTGTTACATACAGGCTTACCATACACTGTCACTAACAGGCTCCATCTGAACATAGAAGAAACTAAATTGTTTGGCTTTTTTTAATCAATGCACAAAATTTCTGTTTCTACAGTAGCCCTTGGAAACTATGAAAAAATATATTTGTGGATAATAATACAAGGAATACAGTAGAGGAATGATGTGGCCATACTGTAATTAGTACAATGGAGGAACATGAAGATGATTAATGAATTGGAGCATCCAGGGGGACATAGAGCCTGAAGATGAACTTCACCTTTCAAGATATTTAAACCCTGACTGGACATTGTCCTTGGCATCCTGATCCATATGACCCTGCTTAAGCAAGGAGGTTGGACTAGCCCATCTCAGAGGCCTCTTCCAGCCTCACTGATTCTATTAAATGGTTTATTTATTCCTGCAGTATGAACATATTCCACTGAAGAGCAATTTTGTTCCTCTTTTCATTATATATAGATAAAAAAAGAAAACAGTCCATCTAAATCAGATGGTGCCAGTCTGAGAAGAAAGCATTCAAATGTTCTGGTGAATGCTTTAACTGTGCCCGCACTGTGGGAACGTTTCACCAGTACATTGTGAAATCTATGTTTAAATGTTACTGATAGCACTTATAAATTGCTGTAGTATTTGCAAGTATCAGAAGGAATCCAGCTTCTGCTAAGCACATTCATCCCTATGTAGAGATATTTTTTGGCTCTTTTTTTTTACCCTTTTCACTCCTCTTCAGATTTGAGTTCATACTCAATCTTTAGAGGTGAAATAAAGAGAAGAAATAAAGAGACATATAAACTTTCACGAGGAAGACTGTAGAGAGGAATTGAGCAAATACTAGCCAGTCTTGTTACCTTGCTAAAGAAATTTAAAAACTTCTACAATTCTAATCACCACCATGAGGTAAACAGGTCTACCTGAGTCACACTTTGAGGAAGTCTAAACTTAAATCCTCCTTAGTTTCTACAGGAACCTCAAGGAAACTCTCTACCTTTGCTTTACAAGAATGAAGAAAGAAAATGGTTGACCTTACTCTTTCCTAGTAATGTAATTTCTTTTAAGAAATGCTGATACTTAGAAATTCAGGGAGTAGTGGGGAATATTGCACAATCAATAGGTGTACAATCAATACGCATACAGAGATTAGGCAAATTAGGATTATCACAGTGGAAAGATAACAAATGAAAAATACTCACCGATGTTGTAGGCTCACAATAAACTCCAGAAAGAGCAACCTCCAGAAAAAGATCCTTCTTCAGTAACAGTCAGCACTTAAATGGGATCTAGGAGAGGTGAATCCAGGCTCCATCCCTTCCAGTTGCACAGGTGAATTGCCTTCAGCTGTGCTCCTGCAGCTGACTCATTGCCCACCTCAGGTGGTCAATCAGAGGTTCAGGCTGTGATCAGCAGTTCCCATACAAACATGTATAGGGCAATTTCTTTTAAGCCATAAATCCCATCTCAGTGATAGAGGCTGAAAGATGTTAAGATGACCACAGTACCACCCAACTCTTGAAGCATGCACATGGCTTGAAAAATTAAAAAGTATTCTGTATGCATCCAAGACTGACCAAATGTACTAACTCAGCTTCATGCTGACTTTCTGACTAAAGCTGACAAGGATCTGGGAATCATGTTCTCTAGTTGGGCATAATCCTTTGATGTGTGAGATCACACATTTAGTGTGGTTGTGATGACTCTAGTTTTTGGGCTTGTGCTGGAGAAAACAAATGTAGACCAATCTTCTTTTTACATACTAGCTAGAGTAATGTCTTCATAAGCAAAAATGCAGATTCAATTATTTAATTGGTCTGATGAAAGGGTTTGGTTGGTTTGACTGTGAAGCTCTTAGTGAAGTTTTCAAACTGTGACGTATGTTTAAAGCTAATGAAATTTTGGCAGAGTGCAAAATTTTGAAGGCAGCGTTTTATTCTTTCTCCTGCCTCTGTCTCCTTTTTCTCACTCTGCAGTGCTACAGAAATTGATCTCCAAGGTTCTCCACTTGTACTTAAAATCTCATCATTAGAAGTTTTTAAGTTGTACTTAAAATTAAATCTCATCATTAAAAACAAAAAAACATCCTCATGTGTTCCTTACATTAAATATTCACAGTTCAACTTGTAAACAAGATAAAGAAATAAAACCTTGATATATCTGCCACTGATTTGGACTGAAATGGTAAGTTTTAAATGCTCAGTTATACTCTAAAGGGCATCAAGATGAAAAAGATGAATCCAGTATTGTGACTGGTATACATAACTGAAGACACTGCCATCTAATAGATTTCTGTACTTTGATAAACTTAGATACAATTCTGCTAAATCATCTATGCTATTCTGAACAACAGAAATACAAGGAACAATGTTAACTGCCCTCCCTATCAGTCGCATGTTGAGTTTGCAAACTTTAGAAGTGCACACTGGTACTGAAGAGTGACTCAGAAATCTTATGAAGGATCTCCTGTGCTCAGAAGAATCATAAAGCAGGTAGCCTGCAGGGCACGTAAGTCATCAGTTAAAAAGAATGAAATTGCTGAACCATCTATTACTGCCTTCTGTGCTTTCAGTCTTAAATACATACAAATACATACATGGACAAACCAAGTTTGTATATTCTAGTTTGTTTCAGAATAAAAAGGAACGAGCATTCAAAATAAGAACATTTCATCCCCTCAGTCGATTTTATTTATATAGACTATTTATATAGAATAGATATGGCGACATCCATCACATTTTAAAATTTTTCTTTGTTATAACAATATTCAATCAAAATGAATATACTGCAGGAAAATCTCCCTGAGTGACTGGCTTCCTACCAGTGTTGCCAGTCACAATAGAAAATGTAATTATTTGGTCTATGGCAAATACTTGCTTTTTCTAGATATTAAGTTTTATCAACGCTAATTCTTAGAGGCAGTAAGTCCTGAAAAAAATAACCTGCCCAAAGATGAAACTGAACTTAGATTTATTTTGCACCTGTCAGGTGCACAAAGAGCACAAGTAAGGAAGGGGTATTTTTGAGGTTAGAGGGCGTGAAGCAAAAAAATTGTCTCTAAGTAGGTCCTTTCCTTATGACCCTCCACATCCTTTACTCTCCGCACAGAAATGTTAGATAGAAGCTATAGACAGTCTGGTGTTCATGGTTTTATTCATCAACACCTTAATTGCTTGGGCTGCATAGAAGAAATAATAAAAAAAAGAAAACATGAAAAGAGTGTTTCAACTGGAAAACACATTAATAACTACTTCTAGACTTCTGCTCTACTACTTTGCATAGAACTACATATAGATATTATTTTTTACATTTTTTGCATCAGCAGCATAGTGTTATGTGTAAATATTGATTTTTTATTTGAAAAAAAATTGTTAATCAAGCTGATTGAAAATGCTGAACTACTGATGTGTTTCAGCACTGTTTCCCTTAGCAGGTTACACAGCTTACTGGGGAATAATATCAAATCAGTCAAAAAATTCAGCAATTTACTAAGAAAAAAACTCTTCAAGCATTAAATGTGCATGTTGAGGGCAAGTGTGTCCAATTTTGCATTACAAATACATGTAAATATACCCAAATACTGACAACATCCAGCTTAAATATATATTTTAATTACATAAGCTTAACTGTATAATTAGGTTCTGTAAAGATAAAGTTTTTCTACCATGTGTTGTTGGACCGATGTGAAAACAGCCTTTTAAAGAAAGTTTGTTCAGTATGATAGGGGATAATATGAATAATGTTTAACACAATTCTGAATTAAAAACATATTTGTGTGCCAACATCCAATAATTACATCAAATAATGACAGGCTGTTCCAGCGAGAAGACTAATTGAGACAGAAGAAAATGAATTTTTTGGAGTATATCATATTTTTGTTAATAATTTGTCCTAATATAAAGATAAACCTTGTAAATCTGATTGAAAACGTGAATGTTAATTACATTATCATGCATAAAGTAAAAGGAATCTCTTAAAATGTATTCTATTTGGTTCAAAAATAATTTAAAAAAATTACTGCATTTCAGCACTGACTTTACTCTGTTGTAGATTACTTAACTTGGGACAATTAGTTCCAAGCTTTGACACACAGGTGTTTGGGGTACTTGAGGATCATCTGCTTGCATTCAGTGTTGGGTGCTATTTAAATATCCTCTCTTGAGTACCAGCTGCCACATCTTCCAGCAAGTGCAAAAAAACAGCATTTTAATCTTCAGCAAGGAAGACAGCTTAGAAACTTCCTTCTCTATTCTGCTTTTCCCTATCATTGCTCCTGTAACTACTGTCTCGTTGTTGCTTGGTCTCGTTGTGTATGCTGTATGAACACTGTTATTTAGGGAACCATCCTAAGAAATGTCCTTCAAATGATCCTTGCTTAAAAAATGAATTAATTTAGATCAGCTCATTGATCTGGTTCACAGTGCCCCAAAATAATTTTTTTTTTTTTTCAGAATAACATGGAGAGGAGCGTGAAGGGCTGAGTATGCTGGGAAGAAGGGTGGAAAGGGCAATCTTTCTTGGGACATTTCTTTCCTAGATGAAATGCATCCTACAATTATACACTCAATTTTCTCTGTGAAGACAATGGCAAGTAAATTTACATTGATTAAATTCTATTTCTCTCTCTCTTTGGGACTACTGCATTGGTTATGAACGTCTTTGTTCCTCATGCATTGACAAACCTTTATCTTTTAAGAAAATAACAATAACAAATGACTTCGTTCATCTGAAAAAATGCAATGTGGAAGAAATATGTTACCAGCAATATGTTCATGTACAATGTTCTTTGAGAAATTACTACTGGTACTCATAAATCAAAGTCAGGTCACAAATATGTAGATAACAGTGAGGTAAACGGCTCTTAGATCTATCCTCTCGAAACAGATCTCCTAGCTGAAGTCATGACTGGAGTTCAAAAATGAGCACTGGGTTTTCTTATGGACACTAAATACTAAAATGCTGTATTACTAAGATTATCTGTCTGTTGCAAGCCATCGTTCATAAAGAAAGCAATGTCTTTTTAAAAACTACTGCACATAGATAATTAAAAAGAATCTCAGAAGAAGAGTCTTTTTTTCTTGCAAATGTGAAGCAGCTGATCAATTCTTATTTTTGCCATAAATAAGATTTTTCTATCAATTCCTTTTCTTTTAAAAATACTGATTAATTATTTGAACCAGTAGAAAATGTGTTTCCCTTACCTGCAAACTACAAATCTTGTCTGAAATTTAAAGGAAGGAAAAGTATTAAAGCAGCTTTTCAACACACACATTAGGTTCCTACCTAAAACGTATACGTAATTCTCAAAAATGTAGCAACTGGTTTATCATCTTATTCTTTACCTCGATTTTTTTTTTTTTTTTTTTTTTAAGGAGTATCATGTATTTAACATGGGACATTTGCTGACAAAGGTCTAGGGGAACATCAGCATTAGTTCTGAATTTCTTTCTTCTTGACATTTCAAATAAACCACGTGGACATTATTAAAAATCTCTGGACGTAGTTACAGCAGATTAAAAATCTCTTGACAGTGGTTCCATCCACTGAGATGAGAAATGAAAATTCAGTGAAGAATAAGAAGTGATCTAAAAAGTTTGATTACAGCGATCTGTACCTGCTTCAGTCATTACAATGCCACTACAAGGTTATATTTCCATTTTTAACAGTCGTAATGGGTTAGGGTCCTGATGTCCTTACTAAATTACAGCCCAATTGATTTTTCAATCATAGATCTAGCCTGTACTTCTTAGACAGGAATGCATGGTAATGCTATCTTGGGATTTAAACTGGATACAGCTGTAATTTCAGTACTAGCAATGTGAAATAGTTTAACACTGAAGCATGGCTCTCAGGTGGAGTTTTTGAATGTAACACTGTCCCTGGTGGAAAATTCCTGAAGCAAAAGAAAAGATTTAGCTGCCTTTCCCCTTAAATTTCAACCATGAATAACTACTCAATTAAAACATACATACAAAAATTTAAAAAAAAAAAAAAAAAAAAAAAAAAAACAACTAAAAATAAGAGTAAAGATTCATCTTAATTTAAGGACAATTTGCAAAGAATTAATTTTAGTTTTCCAAGTCATACAAACTCTATAGTTTTATAAGAATTCATGAGATATTATCGTCTTGATTTTACCAGTTTAATCCCTAACTGAAAGACAGCTAGCCAACTTGTATATAAGTTATATAGTAACTTCTACTGTAAGTCTGTAATCTTCTAAATTTCACGAATAGGAAGTGCCAAACTTAACATTGTGTAATGTTTTGCATAGAAAAAAATTAACAAGCTGCAGTGGGGAATTTAGAAAAAAATAATTTACGAGGAGAGAGGAGTGAGTTATTCCATTTCTTGCATCATTCACTTCACATTTCATATTACAATGGTGTAATAATTGTTAAAGAAAAAACAGGTCTGTTACATAGAAAAACAGTTTTCAAATGCATAGGGAATTCCAGCCATGATTATAACTCATAATTTTTAGCAACTTGCAAATCCTTTAAGTTAAGCATTGTCAAAATATGCTCCGAAAACAGCATTTATAAGTAACAGTAACAGTGAAGAACAATGCATGAATGTTATATGATACAAATAACTTATTTTTTTAATAATAGCCATTAGAGTTCCAAGAAATGACTGGGTAGTGTCAGTTTCCAAAGAACTCACTTTTGGAAATTTCCCCAGGTAAAATTTTTTCATTTTTAGCATTGGTGGTTTTTTTTTTTTTTTTTTGGCTTCGTTGAGTATTTTCACAGAGCTGTGAATATCCTTTTTTATTATTTATATTCTTTCCTCTTCTTTATGGAGGCCAGCAGAGCTGAACTCTGGTGTGCCTTAAAAATAAATTAACTGAGATGATAATAGGAAAAGCAGTTTCATATTACAGCTACTCTTTTAATGTCTAGTTAAAGTACTATTAGTGAATCAGACTATTAGTGAAGCTAGAGTGCATCTTCAGCACCCCATAAAAGCAAATCTCTTTACCTCAGAACTCCACTTAGTAAGGTACATTTCAGAAAAAAAAATATCCTTACTCTCATTTAGCAAAAGATTGTCATCTTAAGAGTACAGAATGGAACGATAAATTATGATGGCTTTTAGGCTTCTTTATTCCTCCCTTGAAATCAACCTACCTACCTACCTAGAGAATTCTTTTTCAGATAGAAAATATAGCTAAGATAATCTTATAGACAGTTATTTTAAGATTATTGAAGACCAAATTACTGTCCGTATCTTTTCATAAGGATTTTCATGGAGTCATGAATAAATGAATAAGCCAGCAAAAGTGAGAGGCAGTGTTAGAGTCACTAGCAGAACGGAGTTATGGCAGTGTCACATTTCCAAAATGCCCACAGTAATTCACAAACAAGCTTTTGGCATTTGATCTAATAACGTAGAAGCAAGGCATTCACATAAGCCAATGTGCTGAAGGGAAAGATATCACTGTGCAGCAGCTGATGAGAGAGATCCTGGTTTAAGTGTTTAATTCTGCATTGAACATAGATGCTTTTTTTAATTTGGGTTTTAGAGTCCTTAAATTTTCCTAAAAATAGAACCGTAAGTCTTACAGCAACAACTTTATTTCTACCTCCGTACCATTACTATGCTACATCATAATTCTTCCCTTTACTAAAACTTTGCTTATATTATTACTTAGAACTAATTTCTGCTGCAGAAACGACCTGATCGTATTTCAAATACAAACTTTCTACAGAAAAGGAACTTGGAAAACGCAACGGATGGATTAAATTTTCCCTATAGGCAATGTCAATCGTGTGTGCTCCTACTGCACACTGAGGTTTTCCACCCATTCTGTACATTAGAAAGATCAAATGCAGTACACAGAAACTCTGATCATAATTTTTTTTTCTGTTGCTTTGCATTTAATTAAATGCAATTTTTTTTTTTACAAATTTATTTATTTATTCATTTTGATAACGATTTGCCAATGAATAATCTGGTGAATTACTTATGATATAATTTAGTTCCATACAGCTTTGGAGGTTGTGCTAATACGTGGGAATCCATAAATTTCATATGCATAAGCAGAATATTTGGCATTAGCAACTGCACAGTAAAGAGAGGTCCCAGTTACATTACTGATTCTAAAGATCTCTACCATGTCAACACCTGAGTGCTCTATTTCCATAAAACTTGCAAATTGTATCTTAGAATTGTTCTACTAAGCAGACATATTGATAATTGAAATTTAAAGCATTGCAGATATATTAACCATAATCATTATGATTTAAAAAAAAAGAGAGAGAGAGAGAGCAGTTTTTAATTAGTTAATTAAAGACTAAAAAATTTGAAGTTTCCTGACAGTTTGGCAATTACTCACTCATCTCACTGGTATCTGGCTGTCAGCATAAATTACACTGCCAGTGTAAAATTGGCTGAAGTAGGATGTAACTAACAGTTGGTAATGTGAGGACCAGAAGCTTCTTACGATATGTCCTGAATTTGAGGAGATAGTAAGTAACATTATCCTTAGCATAGTAAAAACTTCAGAACTCAAGCTTACAAACATTTCCATTGTATTCCCTCATGCCTCAGAAAACTATTAATTTCAAAATAAACGTATTTGTAGTAATCTAAAACATTGGTGTTTTCTTCACTGTTATAGACTTGTATCAGATGTTTTCAAGCTTTTTAATTTAATGATAAGAAAGCAAAGTGAGACCCGTCCCATTTTCATGCACTGATTCAGCTAGCATTGATGGTGAAAAGCAAGTTGCACACTGTTCTGCAAGTATGACTGTTTTTGCATCAAAATGCAGGTAAACGTGACCTTGTACAATGATATGTTTTACTCATTGGTGTAGCCTCACTTGAGTGACAGATACCTCTTGCAGTTACATTGAGAACACCAACAGAAATTGGATGTTAGAAATTTGAGACATATAGCATTTTCTTTTAGAATCATGGAGTCACAGAGTGGGTTGGATTGGATGGGATCTCAAAGATCCTCTAGTTCCAACCCCCTGTCAGTGGCTGGGTTTCCAACCACTAGATCAGACACAAGACCAAGATCCCCAGAGCTCCATCCAACCTGACCTTGAACACTTGCTGGAAATTCCTGGTTATTCTTGAGCATAGGAGACAAGAATCACGCCTATAGGAGATGTGCATTTATTTAATGCCTAAAGCACATTTAAACCTATTCTTTAACATTGCCATACATTCATTCGATTAACAATGGATAATTTGTCTCCTGATGACCTTCCTGCTAAAAACAATTTTCAATGCGGCAGCTTTTGTAATTTTCATGCTTTCTTTTTGCTATGATCTTTGGCACGGCTCACGTCCCAAGACATTACAAATGACCAGAAGCATGTAGATAGCAGGGGCTAAAAGTCAAATAGAATTATCATACCGAGGCCTTCATTTATCTGCTTAACCATAAAAAGAATTAAATCCTGAGAAAAAAAAATTGAAGTTGAAAAATTATACCCCCATTCTTTCAGATGTGTAATTTTTCTGAGTAACATCACCTCTACTGCAGTCGTGGTTTCAAGCTTTTAACCATTTGGAATTATGGGAATATCTTTATTTCAAGTAAAATGAAATAAACCAGTAGCGTGAAATAAAATCGATGGGTTTTTAAAAAGAACATTTCAAATGGCTTCTGCAAGGAGGGCTAAGCATTTATTTTCATTTACAAGTAGCAAGCACTTTGGGTTCTAATTATTCACAATTATTATAAAGGCTTTCTAAAATAAGACATAATAGTTTAGACTAGCAGTTTAAAGACCTGCTTGATACGTCGAAATGAAAAGTGAGAGTATGAAAAATACATTTCATTACTTCCTGCTGCCTCACTATCTTGGGGCACTACGTTTCCAGGGAGAAATATTGCAAATGAAGTAACCCACAGAGCAATTTTATGGTGGACTTTTTCCCTTGGTGAATATAGCAATTTGACAACAACTTCCACATATATGCACGCTGTATATTTGAATGTCACTTAGGGAAGGAAATGAAGAATTGCAAGAAAGGGTTGAGTCTCAGCGGATGTTAGAGAATCAGAGTGCAGAAGAGGAAGCAATTATTTACTTGAAATACGAGGAGAGTGCAATCTGCAATAGATAGATTGTACGCCTGTGCTCATGGGCGACCAATGAGGAATTTCTGATATGACACTGCCACAATTACAGCTCTGTCTCATTTGAAACATAATAAAGTTGGGGCCTGAAGGACATAAAATGTATAAAAAACCTTCTGGTTTGCAAGTCTCCTGCACACTCCTGAAATTTATGAGGAATAGATGAAAATAAAAATTGATGTTTCTGCATTGTTTGGGGACTGCAGTTGTATAGAGCTGCTTCATAGGTTTTAGGACTTAATTTTCACACAAAGTGGCTGTTTTGTGTTTTGTTTTTTGTTGTTGTTGCTGTTTTTTTTCCCCTAAGAATCAGCACTTGCCCACTCTGGGTGTAATACAAGATGTCAAAGAATTTATGAGTCAGAAAATCAAAATCAAAATCTGAGTGTAATCATAGCATCTTCGGTGAGATGTTATCTTTCCTTGCCATATAGTCTTGAATTACAGCAACATCAATGAATTAAAATCTATTCCCCTCTGTGGTGATACCAGCAATTAGCAAGTTGCCCACTTAGGACAAAACTCAACAGTGATATTTTTAAATGCTGCCCTTTATCATAATCATGTTCTTTTCCCTCCACCTTCATTGCTCTAGCTTCTAATCCAGCTCCTGGAGATTCCGGCTCTTTGTGAGATGTGGAAAGCAACCACAAGGAAATCAGATCAACTTACTGTTGAACCTCATAAATTCAATGAGGAGCGATTTTTGTACACTATAAATAGAAAATCTAACCAGTAACCTGGTAACTTGAGATTATAGCTTGTTCTCTAGGTATATTTGGTATTTCTGTTGTTTGAAGACACAAAACAAATACTGTTGCATTAAGCATCTGTATACAATGCTGCTGTTGTCTTCAGCTAATCAAAAGTTGTCACCCTGCTGAATAAAATGCATGCTAACATTTAAGACCAGCTTCTGAGATCTCTTCATCCTGTCTCTCAGAAGATTTACTGTTGTATCAGTGACCAAACCTAATCAAAACATTGCAAAGAAAAGAGCTCACAAAAAATATGTTTCTGGCATTTGGGTGAATGCAAAATGAAGAATGTTTTCTTCTGTTAGAAAAGATCACTTCAGGCTCACAGCTGTGAAACTTGGGACAGATCCTCAGAATGTGACCAAGGTGACAGATACATTGAAACCATGCAAAACAAAAACATTAAGCAGAATAGATTTAAGAACAATACTCCTAATTTGAAAAGTAACTTTTGGAACCCGAATACACGGCAGTGGGAGCAATATGAACAATGCTAAGCCCAGTTGATTTTTAGAAGCTAAATTTGGCCCTGGATTTTAAGCACAGGAGGCAGAAAGCAATAATTCCAAGAACGTTTTACTGTTTGATTTTCTGACTCATAAAATCTTTGACATCTTGTATCTGAACAATGGAAACGAGCAGAAGGTGGCTAACTTGGCAGCATTTTAGCATATCTGTAATCAGAACTTCACAATGTTGTGCTTTTGATCTAATCTAATTTCAGATTTCTGCAGTTTAAAGATTTTAACAGCTTTGGTAAATCATTTAAAATAGATTGATACTTGTAGTTCTGGCTTCTTCTATTTCTAATATTAATTACTGGCAGATTTCTACAGTGACTTCACAGACACTTTTGGAGCCCTTCGACAAATTTATTTGTCATTGCTCCACTTAAGTTCCACAAATAACTAGGTTAGCTATTGAATATGAATCTTATATGTATATTGCAGGCAAACACAAAAGGTAGAACACATTACTTCAAATTAGTGCTAAACAGTGTTTCACTTAATGTTTATCTTCTGCATTTTTCTTTCATGCATTTTTTACTTTTTTTTACAAGTACAATCTTGATTGCAAATAAGTACCAACAACCAGTCTAAGAATTGCTTTAAGAAATTAGGATAATCAGTGAGGAAACTTTGGGAAGGCTACGGGAGCTGAGAGGCAGGAGTATCAGGGAGAAAATATGCAGTAAATATATGTATGTTGTAGTCGTGCATGAACAGTTTTTATTGCCTCTAGCCAAGTGAATCTAAGTTGTTTTTAAGACCAACTTCTTGCAGCAGTAAAAGGAAAGCTTTGTTTGAGTTTAGTGCATGTACGTTAAGCAGAAACCCATACCTAAAACAAGTGACAAAGCAAAGCTTTTCTTAACTCTGTGGGCAGCTTTCACAAAGTGACCTATGATTTCTAGTGATTATTATTTCTGTCATTATCTTTCATTGTCTGGTTGTTTTTTTTTTTAGAGAGGTGGTGAAAAACTCTGTGAATTATGACAGTCTTGAATTCATCTTTGCAAGTTTGACTGAGGAGACTCACTTTGAAGGAGCATCAAAATTACCTGCATTTAATTAACCTTTCGTTTTTGCTTTTGTTTCTTCCTAGTGATATTTTTATTATATTTCACTAAATTTGTATGACTCTGTGCTGTGAGGACAGGAAGCTTAAATAAATATAAGGGGAATGCACAAAGGACATTCAGGAATGATGTATCTCCCATTGCAGAACTAGTTAACTGATGGGACACACATTCTGGGGTGTTTCATAGGATGAAATTAAGCTCCCAGCAAAATTATCTTTTCTTTAATTAAACACAATGATTTTTTTTTTTTTCAGTCTGAAGAGAACTCTCCAGAAAGAAGTGCTTATAAATCCTTATAAAGCAGAAACCAAGAAAAACATTGAAGTTTTGCTACTATATTACTTTTCCTTAAGTGATTATAACAACAGGTTGTCTACCTTCCACTTCTATAACAGGATCTCTGTCTTCTGATCACCCGTGATCATGTGAATGGCTTCCTGCTGTCTTCTCCAAGAGTTCTCACTAGGATCTGCTCCAGAGAAAATATACGGATAAACACAGCATAAAATTGTTCAGTCTGCTTCTGCCTGGGGAAGCCTTCGAGCACTAATTTCAACAAACCTCTGCATTCCCATAGCCTCCCCTATGACACACTCACATGCAAACGTGAATCCTTCACTTTCACACGGGCTCTAAGGGAGCTATGATGAGAGCTGTGACACAGCCTTCTCATCGTTTGGTGAAATTTAAACTGAAGAAAACTCCATCCAGAATAAACATGGTGTCAAACAGCCAGAAGGTGCTGGATAGGCTGGGACCCACAGGACATCTAACCAAGAATCACAAAATAGAGCCACTCTCCCCAGCTAGCATGGACGCAGGCCAGCTGGCTCAAGGGCTGTTGTTCTCTCTCAAACACATCATGGATAATCACAGCGCATTGCAGTTCACAATGAAAATAAGTTCCAGTAACCCAAAGCAGTGTTGTTCTCAGCTTGGGACCACTTCACCAATCATGGATCACAGATATCTTGTTGCTTAAAGTATATTACTAGTCCTCTATGCTTACAGATAATAAATCAGATTTTGAAATACATCACTTGTTTTGCTGAAGTTACTTTTTGGGCAAATATTTTGCACGTACCTAGCTGAATTTCAAATGCAATTCTTCTGCAGTTTGGCATTTAAATGGGTAAGGAAGCATCACAGGTGTTTTTTTTTTTTTCTTTTTATATAGCTGAGGTTTAAATGATGACTCCCCTTTTAACCACCAACACAGTCAAGTTCAAAGCTGCTAAATGACCAAGCTGAATGTGCCCAGCTAACATGCTTGTTCATTGTGGATGGATGCAACACAGCTTGGTGTATCACTCAATGGACACACCCTAAGACTGCTCCCAGGAGTCAGATGCACATTCAGACAAAGACTGTCAACCCTCCACCCTCACTGCCCAAAATCTGGGACATCAGAATAGAATGCTTTCTTTTAAAATAGAAAATACATTGGAGATGACTGGCAGTGGTTTAAAGAAGTGCAACTGAGTGAAGCACTGACCGAGCTTTCTGGTTTTGAGATGAAAAGACGTAGTACAAAAACGAACATGCAATTCTCAGTCAGTACCAAATAGAGAGACTTCAGGTGCAGGGAAATGTTTCTGCAGGAAACAGAAATAAAAGGGCTGCTCCAAAAGTAATGCCTCCCATTTTTATTATCTAGGCCTATGATGTCAGAAGCAAAACTTGGTGGTATGGCAGTAGAGATTGAACCTTCCCACCAGCTACACATGGTTGTTGTGAGACAGATGGCAGCAGAGAGGCAGGCTCACAAAATCTGACATGGAAATACGTATGAAGCAAAGGTGTGTCATTGAATTCCTCCATGCAAGAAAAAATGACACCTGCTGATATCCATCAGCACTTGCTGAAGGTCAGTGGAGACCAAGCAGCAGATGTGAGCACAGTGAGGTGGTGGATGGTGACAGCAACAGCAGGCCAGTCTGCTGGTGTAGATATTTACAAGCACTGCATGCAGGCTTTTGTCCATTACTGGTGAAAATGCACAGCTAACAGTGGTGACTATGTTGAAAAATTCTGTTTTCTAGCCGAGAAGTAACTTTATCAAAAATAGTGTTATTATGCTCACTGTATCTGTTGCAGTTTCCACGGAAATAAACAGGAGCCCATACTTTCAGAACAACCCATTTATATTACTTCTCTATACATTCTGCAGAAGAGTTTAATAACTAGAACATTCTTCAGAACACAAATGTCATCGATGTGTTCTCATATTGAAGTAGAAACAGTATTTACATCTATAGCTTTAGATAACTGAATGCCAAACAGTGCTGTGAGAAAGGAGTTTGTGTAAACAATAATGTAATAATTTTACCATTAAAAATTTTTAATCTCTTTTCATATGTGCATTCCTCACTAGAGTTATAAAGGATACAAGAAACAGTAACACTACTGAGATTTTTTTTTTTCTAAAGAAGGAAACAGTTTCCATAAAATAGTTCTCTAATGCTTTGCACAGAACATTTCTCATAGCTGCAGACATGAATGTGTGTGTTGTTCAATTTAAGATGTGAATAAGTATTTTTTGTATTGGGCAACATGAGTGTTTTTCCTTGCAGTTGCAGATGCAGGAACTCGGCTCTTTTACAAATAGAGTTCTTCTACATAAAAGCAGAGCAAATTAGGAAAATGAAAATAATTTCTAAAAAGTCTAGGGAAATGTTTGTTAAAGAAACAGAGAAACAACCTACCAGTCCTCCAGTTTATTACACTGGTGCAGCAATTGCAACAATTCTATGGAGATCTACCAATTTAATAGAGGCAAAAATGCCATTCATCATAAACAAAATCTGCTTAGATCTTGGCAGGTTTCAGGAGAAAATTCCACGTGGATTTGTATTATTCTCAGTAATGAGTTATGAGATACTACCCAGTGTTCTTCATAAAGAATAAACGTAACTAACAATGATTTTTTAAAAGTCTCTTACGGATGCTGGCAGAATGAAATGGTCTCACAGAAAATCAGAAGTAAAATAGTATTGCAACTGCTGCCTGTATAAGGCTTTCTACAGGACAGTTTGTGCAATAAGCCTGCAATAAATAATTAAAAACTCATTTAGGAAATTATGATATTAGCCTTAATTTTGTTTTTTTGGTATTAAAATACAATCCAAGAAGAAATAAAGTTATTCCAAACCCAAGAAAACTACATCCAAAACATAGATTTATATGTATAGACAATCTATTGACTGAACAACATTAAAAACAGTGGTTCAATAATTCCTGGTTCAGGAATGAAGAAAGAATGGGATGCAAAAACATTTTTGTCCTGCCTGTTCTAGGGACTGAAAGTGAAAACCTACACCATCTTGAAAACTAAGAGCGCTTACTCGTCCTTAGCATAATGCCAACAACTGCCATGGAAGAGAAAGCTGGTGCAATTGAAGAATCAGGTAACAGCAAAATATCCAGAAAATGTCCAGCATACAAACAAATGAATAAAAAAACCAACAACAACTAGGTTCCACATCATTCTCAAGGACGCCCATCTTCTCAGATACAAAATGGATGGACCAGTCACGAAAACTACTGCACTATGAACTGATTTTGGTCCAACCAAAAGAACTTTTAAAAGTTTTTCTGCTTATGAAAATGCATTTTGAAAACAGCGTGATGGGTAAAACATAGTATTTATTATGCAATATTGTAATAGTTTGCAGCCTGAACTGTGCTGTGATTTTGTGGCGCTCAGTAGCCTTTCACATTCTAATCCTGGGAAACACATGAGATGGAACTATGAAGACTGAATTCCTGTGGAATCAATTTGGCATTAATTCTACTCTATTTTTTTCCACTCTCTGTTTTTCAATGAGAAAACAAAGAAAGAACCAAACAGGAATTTTCAGTCCACAACGTAACAAAAATGCATGTACAAGCTCAAGCAGCAAGATAAGGTGATTATTTTACCTTTTAGTTTAAGTGTCAGCTTGTTTTCAGCTGCTGTCAAACACTCTGACACATAAGATGCCCATTCTATCAAATGCTGAAATGTTTCAGTACATAAAAGACAAGCTACATGATTTTCTCTTATTTATCTTTGAAATCACCAAAATGCTTCTCAGGATAGCCATGCTTGCTTACACCCACTGAAATTCACATTATTTTTCCCCCCTCATCATTATTTCTCATCTTCACAGATGCAGAATTTAAAGTTCCATCATGTCTAAGAGTAAGGGATCTCTCATGGCTCATGGCTTTTGCAGGCCATTACTCACAAGCTGGTTTTGGACCAAGCCACTAAACTAATTCTTGGTTTTACTTTGTGGCTCTGTAAATAGTGTTGGAAGTCATTCAAACTCTATTTCAGCAAATATGCATTATTGAACCTGTGCTGATTATCTCCTTAGTCAGCAATACAAACTTTTTATCACCCTGTTTTAATTAAATATATAGTTTACGTTGGGTTTGATATGCAACTGTAGCAGAAATGCTGTCAGAGCTGAAGCAGTGATTGAGCACCTGGTGGGAAGGCAGGGCCAACCAAGGGGAGCTCAGGTACATACAGTGCACCTGAGGGACTGGAAGGTTGGAGCCAGGATCTACCCCAGACATCATTAAGGGTTGGCAGTAGAGGTGAGGGTTTCATGCTGGAGATCCCTGCAGGTCTTTCCCTTGTTTTCAGCATCTGTGGCTGCTGCATTTGGGCTTGTTCTCATTTGCTGCAGCCACCAATTTTGCCACTCCACTATTATCATGTTTATATTATAACATAACAGCAACTATGCAACGATGCTTCTAAAGCTCCAGGCTTTTACAGCTTTTTATTTACCAATGTGAAGAAATAGGAGTGAACTAATGCATCCAGCTGCAAGGCTGAAGAGAGCGTACATGGCTGACTGAGTAGCAAAATGTCCTCAGACAGTTTGCTGCACATGAAGAGGAAAGAAGAGAGGTTTATGACTCCTGTTGTCAGCGGAATTTAATGGAAAATGTGTGCCTTAGCCAGGGACCAAGCAGATAGCTGCTTCCAGGACAACTCATTTACTTGGTGGAGAAGAGCTCTGCTCCATAGAGCAGCACTTTGAGGCAGCTCTACCCAGTACAGCTTTTGGTGGAGTGCTAAACCCAATAATCACAGGCCCGCACGTATTAGAAAACTGAGACAAACCAAACAAATGCAAATACAATTAACATCCACTGCAGTTCTTTATCAGTTGCTGCTTTTGCAGATCGCAGCAGCATGGAATCTAGCCATCACTTAAAATCTTCTATTACAGACTGGGATTGTGACTTTTTCTCTCCTTACTATGCAGTTTAAAGGATGTAAATACACCTGAGACGGAAGCTTATCCTGAGAATAAGATATGAATACAGAGGCAATTCACACAACAATCAGCTGCTACTAGATATGGACAAATATGACTCGCATGACTATTTTGGCCTGTTCAGTTTTCAGCTGAACTGGATGCATAGGGTTTTTGCAAGACAGGGGAGTGTTTTGATTTCATTTAGTGTGATCAGTTATTTTAATCTGAAAAAGGAAATCAAAATCCTGAAATGTAATCTTAAAAGTGTTCACCTGAGGCTTTTTTCTCCTTTTATTTTTTCTTTTTAGTGAATCATATATAGTCTGAAATGTGGAGGCAACATGGAATTTTTTTTTTTTTCCCCAAGGAAAGATTAATACACTGCAGAGGATCAGAATAAACTCTTAATTTCTTTTAAACAGTAGAGAGACCTTTGGCTGACTCTGCCTAGAGGTAAATTTCATCTTGGGTGCAGGCACCAGTTACTTCATCAAATAGGGTACTGGCCATTCTCAGAAGCCCAGAGGCATGTTCAAACACAAGTGAAATGAGACAAGAACCCTTAGTATGAAAAAATAATGCTGCATTGTTCCTTTCAGGCAAAAAAGCAAGTTGAATTATTTCATTAAAACTAATACAGATTTTTCCTGGGAAATCTGTACAGTAAGAACAATGCAGTTTTTGTAGTTGTTTCATGCTTGCTGGTTCTTTGTGTTTCATTTTCAGACTTCTAGGCAATGGAGTTTATTCTAAAAAAAAAAAAAAAGAAAAAGTATTTCATTTCCCTTGATTATTATAATTAGTAAGTTTTCCATTATATGGTTGCAGGAAGCTGAGATGTTAATATACATTTTAAACAAGCCAAATCAGAATTCTCTAAGAGAAGCTGTAAGCTGCTCCAAATGATACAAGCCAGCCAAAAGTTGTGGAGAGGTAAGGCTTTATTGCATGCAAAGTACAGGTTTTCTGAAGCAATTGTTGTCATGGGGTTTCTGTAGCCTTTGTTGACTCTGTATGGGTCTATGAGCTCTCAGTGAAATGAGTCTGAAATCTGCAATTTGAAGTATCCGTAGAACATTCAGCTAAGCAACTTCAACCTTTCTACAATAAGAGGGTAAAAACGTGTCTAATTAATACCAACTGACATAAACATAACTGAGACATAAAACTGACCTGACTGTACATTACATCTTTTGGATGAGAAAAACAATTTGGATATAATAGAATATAATTAAGTTCCTTTATATTATGATCAACTTGCAATCACACTAATAGCATGCAGAAATTTTGTTAATAAATCGAAAGTCACTTTATTAAAATTTAATGTGTTTTATTTTTATTATCAGGCAAAAATTAAACCATAAAATATGAAATTTTAAGTAGAGGAGGATTTCATATTCAACCCAACTTCAAAATAATAAATTTTCTTTTTTGTTTTATTTTATATGCTGTTAAAATAAGAAACAAGTATATACTAATTTAATTAAGCTTTCACGGAAGAAAATGAGAAGTGGCACATAAAATTATTTGAATTATTTGTTGTTCTTATATTGCTCTTTTATATATTAGTCTCTTATATTACGCTTTTATAACATCAACATAATTTTGAAAAGTTGAACTTTATTTTTTTCTGGAATGCCTTTGTTTCTACATAAAGAATTGAAGGAGAAAGGAAAGGGGAAGGGTCTCCTACATATCTCTTATCCTCAATCCTAAACCGATGATTTTCCAAGTGTTTTTCCAATGTTTGGACCTAATGGATTCTCTACCTAATTAACATGATTTACAACAACTCTAAAGATAACTTAATCTTGAGAGTATATGCTTGCATGGGCTATCTATATTCCTTTCACTTTGTGCTGTCATCTCTCTCAAGTCTATTTTTAATATATAACATGCACTGAGGTTCATAAAAATACCAGACTCTTCAGAGTGCTTTTATGTGACATATTCACAGTTATTTTTAACTGCTTTCAAGACTGTTTAGGGAACTGCAAACTCCACTCTTCCCAAATGTTCCCAATGCCAATAGATGATGCACTGAAACCGCACACAATATCCTAAGCTGGAGGTAAAAGCATGTCAAGAGGTGGTGACAGCTAACATTACATGCACAGCAGCTATGTAATGTTTACTATGAAATGCTGCTTGTGCAGCCCACAGGTTGTGTGATGAGCTTTTTAAGCTTTGTTAGGAGGAGAATGCATACTGAAAGTCTACTTCCTTTGGAGATACGGCTGGGGGATCAGACTGATCCCTGGTTATGTCTTCAGTTGTAACAGACAAGAAATCCAGCAAACCTCATGGGCCTGCCAACTGTATTTCATTCTAGTAATCAGATAGCAAAGTCAGGCTGCAAAAACACAAAATTAAAGTCTGATTTACTTGGCCAAAGCATAAGTTCTCTGATAAATTGACTTAAAGGAACAGATATGGATATGTTTATACTCTTGCCTGTGCTTGGTTCTCATCTGATTCATTATTTTTCCAACAGTGGCCAGCTCTGACATCCCAGGCAGTTCTTCCCTTGATTATCCCCCACTCCTGGTTGCCTTTTGTACTGCAGGACTGCAAGGACAGTCACACTTCCATGCGCAAACTCTCTTGAAGCAATCAGGAAAAAAACAGAAACAAACCCATCATTAAAAGCATGGCCTCTGTATAATCAACAAGTAGACAGATGTTGTATAATCAACACATATACAGAGAAGTTAGGCTGGTCTTTAGAGAACATATAGCTAGAAAGATTATCACATTGGAAAGAGATAATTAGAAATGAATGGAAAAGCTTACCTGAGTCCTGGGCTCAGAGGAAAAACTTCAAGAGGGATCTCCAAAGAGAAAACCCTCCTCAGTTGCAATCAGCCCTTAAATGAGGTCTAGGAGAGCTGCATCCAGGCTCCACTCCTTCTGGTCACACAGCTGAATTGCCTTCACCTGTGCTCCCAGTGCTGACTCGGTGCTTGCCTCAGGTGATCAATCAGTGAGTGGCTCAGGCCATGATTCAGCAGTTTCTATACAGCCTCTATGTTTGGCTACTAGTTGAGACGATCTTTACTCACTGATGGGATTACTGAAGGACATTTAAAGTGAACACATTAAGTCTAGTTGGCGTTTGAACAAAAGTGAGGGCTCTTCCACCTTTATTTTTTACTTCTATTATCCTCAGACCCTGCATAGCCTGCATAATCTGCATTACAACTAGCTAGTTGTCAATTGTGAACAGCCTAAGATAAAATAGTGAGAGAGCTGAATGAGGTGAGGGCCAATAGATCTGTCCTTTTTTGAGAAAGAAGCTACTATTACAGCACCACGTGGTGAGCGCGATGAGAAGACCTGTTCATTTATTTCCAGATTGTCAGGTATTGCTTAGAGAAATTGGAAAGCAAAGTTGATACAGCAACAATGGATCAATAGTAGTCTCCTTCAGCTCTATGCCATTTCTAAAAATCACTAGTGCTTTATCTCATTTCTAAAAACAGAAGAAAATAAACAGTTTGTGACTCTCCTTGGTAAGCTGGCAGGCTGTGGACAGTGGCATAGGAGAAATCTTTTCAACAAGGATCTTACATATATACTCTGCATCTTAAAGAAAATTGACTCCCTTACCAAGCGTTGTTCATCTTGATTATACCATACACAATAAAAGGGAGGAAAATCTGAAATGATCAACAAATATTTGCTAATATATTTGCTAAGCACAAAGTTTGAAGATCTTCCTTTCTAAAAAAAAAAAAATTATCATTTAATTGCAAAGGGTTTATGCAGTCAGATGAGGATTTTTTGACATTTAAGAGTTAACACTCTAATATTTTGTGATGACAGTTAAATTTTGACTCATTCCAATTGGTATGAGCAATAAGGAAAGTGTATGAAATGCTCTTCTGTTCACTAATAACATAACTAAATCCTTTTGAGTTTTTTACTTTAAAAAACAAACAAACAAAAAACACCCCAAACCCACACCTTTTGGCCTCAAAATACAGCATTTATCAATATCTAAATCCTTCTTAGAGATGCTTGCTGCTTTCAACCTTCTTAATTTCAAAAGGATGGGGAAAGTGGATTTTATTTCAAGTACCATATAAATTAAGTGTATTTGAACTACATAATTATTTCATATTCTAAGAATAACTTTTAATTAATTAAATGTCAGTATAATTTGAAGTAATTTCAGTTGAAGTATGTGGCATTAATACCATCCTATGTATTTCCATTTTCCAAAGGCATAGCATCAGACTCACTGGAATAGGCTCCCCAGGGAGGTGGTTGAGTCACCATCCCTGGATGTGTTTAAAAACCATTTGGATGTGGTGCTCAGGGACAGGATTTTAGCAGAGGGTTGTTAGAGTTAGGGTAGGATGGTTAGGCTGTGGTTGGATTTGATGATCTTGAAGGTCTTTTCCAACCTGAGTGATACTATGATTCTGTGATTCTGTGATTAGAAGCATACTTAGAATATTATGAAGTTGTAGTCACCAAGGTTGACCATTTGCTAAAGAGGAGAATATTTAAAAAACACCCACTTTCTATTTTTGTTGAATTCAGAATTCCAACTTCTTTGTAGAAATATGGAAAGGAGAGAAAAAGATTATAAAACTGTGGAGACTTATTCTCAGTGTTAACTTGCATTCCTTTTTTATTTCTTTTTTAATACTGTGTATTCATTACAATTAAACTATTAGTAAAATTTACATATTTACCTTTCTCAAAACAAAATATTTTAATTTCATTTTGTATCAGAACTGAATACAGTGTATTACACATGAAAAATACTCCCCACAGATAACTGATCTTAATGGCCGTCACTGCACTCATGATTTGGTTTTGAAATCTAAATATCTATTTCTTCTAGTGATATGTTCTATTGTCCAGCTTTTACTTTTTTTTCTTTCTAGCTGCTCTTAAATTTCCCATCTGGATACACCCAACAGATTTGTATATTGCAAAGGGATACTAAAATAAGGAGGCAATGGAGACAAGGCGAAAAGGCTTAACTTAAATAAAAAAATAAAACAAGAGCAAAAATTCTTTATTTGTAGCACTACAAGTTAGTGCTACAAATTCCTGGGATGTTCTTTTATTGTAATCACAAAAGGCATATAGTGATTAAATTATTATTATATTAATCTCAATGACTGACATTGTTAAAGCCTGTGTGAAAAATTCAGCTCTTTCTAGAGAGCTCCTTTGTTTGTGATTGATATGAGATTTTTTAAAGCTTCTGTTAGTTTTCATGGCCACTTTCATCTCATTTTAGGATATAGGTAAAAAAAATCCTGCAATACTTCATCTGATTGCCCTTGAATTACAGATCCACAGTGATTAGAGACACTGTGCATGAAGATCAGGCAATGGGAATGTCATTTCTAGTACTTGATGCAGCTCTCTTAGTGTTAAATACAAAGGAAAGCAAGATTGCAAGTGCCAAATACAAGCTATCCAGCTCCAATATCATAAGCCATGAAACTGCAGTACCAGGGCTTTAGATGCAAATAAATAAGGTTAAGTCGAAGTGATTCTTTTTACAGTTGCATTGTCTCTAGTATCCAGCACAGACTAAGACCAGATTGGGTATCCCTACTTGAACTGTGTGACAGACTATAATTTAGGAAACTACATGCTATAAGCTTATAAGACCTAAGACATTACACTTCTGAAAAGTTTTAGGAGGTGTTGGTGGAATTGGTGTGTTCAGTGCTGAGGATTCCCATTTCAAAAAGAATTTGGTAAATTTAAAACATATTCACAAGAGTAAACTGATAAATGCTGAGTATTATGTCTGATAATTGCTAATCAAGCTTCATTTATTTCATTTACAAGAAGACCAGATGATAACTTCGTCATAGAGAACCAGTACAAATGGGGAAGACAGCTGGTAAAAGTTCACTTGCACTCAAATAAAGACACATTATAGAAATAAAGGTATGAAGTGATCGAATAGAAGGAAGCTGAAACTGGCAGATAGAGGCTAGAAATAGAGCATAAACAGTTAGGCAGCAACAAAGGCAAATGATCAATGGAACAACATACACAATGGTGTATATACCACAGATGTTAAAGCACGACCACTTCTCATTCTAGGAGACAAACTTTCTTACATCCTTCATACTGATGCCATGGGCTTGATGCACATTCCTTTGAGCAATGCAGAACAGAGCTCTAGTATGGGAAAAAGATGCACAGGAATCTGACAAGAATGTCCACTATTACAGACACAGCTGATGGGGAGACCTCAGCCTCCTTTTTCCCTGTGTCACATTACTCACGATTGCATCAGTGAAGATCCACAAGACAGAAGGAAGTTCCCCAGCCCTTTTTTTTTTTTTTTTTTTTTTGATCAGCACAGATATACTGTATTTTTAATAGGTTCAAAGTGTAAATTTAAAAATGATCTAATTGTAAGTATAATTCTGTGAGGAACACATGAAATGTAATGTATTAGATAGGTAGTAACTGGTAGTATATAGGTAGGTTTTTGACAAGTTATCAAATTTAGTACTGTTTCCTTGTCTAGCTTCCTTGAAATATTCAGTGTATTGTAAACAGAGTAAGTTCTATATTGCTGTACTCCTGTGCTGACCTCATCTTTCAATTAATCTCCCTTTGGTAACCAAGTATTCACTGTCATCACATCACATCTAACCCTGGAGTACAGGGAAGCAGTACAAAAAAGAGAGGGAGGGAAAGAGGAGGAAAGGAGGAAGCAGATGGAGAGAGAGTTTTTCTCCTTTTCTTTTTCAATCTCCTTTTCATGTACTCTGGGAAGCAGCTAAATATGATTTATTAAAGCACACAGTCTCTTTCAAGAGGCATCTGAATAACATTAAAAAATCTACTCCTACCAACAACTGTTTGTTTTTAAATAGTCTCAATGTTCTCTTTGAGGTACAAATGAATGAACAAGCATTTTACACTTACTCCAACCTAGATTTACTTTTGATTTTTTCATTCCATCAAACTTACAGACATCTATTGGGAATGAGAAATACATGCAAACGGTGGGCTTGTTTTTAGAGATGGTGGATGTTTCATTCAACATTATCATCGGTACACATCCAACAAGATTTGATTAAACTGAATAATAAATGCACCGCATTGTATTTTTGAATTCTGTCTTCTAGTTCTCACCGTTCCTGAAAGGAATGTTATATGTAGTCTTTACAACTGTGAAGGCATCAGTTTTATTTCTGCAAGATTGTTAATCACCTGATGATGTCAAGCTTTCAAAAGAATATCCAGTGTCATGGGTGTTTTGACAGAACACTGGAAAGGAATTGCACAATAATTTGATAGCCGAATAACTGACTACTGCTGTGGAAATATCTTCAGCTGCACAGTCTGTTATATATACATGACTTGTGGATCTGTTTGGCATTCGCATGGGCAATGTTGTGAAAAATGAGCTGTGGGAATGTAGTTCATAACCCTTAGAGAAATTACATCCAATGACAGGCAAAGTACTTAAACATTAGTAAAAATAAAATTTCTGTCCTGGCCTCAGCATACAGTATACTTAAGATTTCTATGTACTGATGGGCAGCTGTAATCAGGAAATGTGTTTTCAATTAGGTACTTAGCTTCAATTAAGTATGTAGCTCCCTCCACAGAAATTGTGGTATTAAGAGTAATAAGAACTCAGGCACAACCTCTGTAGAAATCAGGATGTTAATACTTTTAAGGTGCCAACCACTCTTAAAGTTAAATTCAAATAAACCAAAATAGCCACACCAGAAGAAAAGCAGAATTGTTTCTGTATGTAGGAAGTAGCATAGATTCTAAAATGATAACAGTCATTTTGTGGACACAGCTATAAGGTTATCAGGCTGGAATCCTAAACTGTTTTTGTTTTTTTTTTTTGACACATACCTGAAGAACAACAAGCATTCCTGACCCTTTTCTCCAATTACCATTTACTATAATTGCACACAAAATAGAGGAGGTCTGTTGGTATCCTGGGACTCCTAATCATTTAACAAGAAAAAGATACAGCATTTCAGAACCTTGGTCTCCATCCAACCTCTTGCCGAGGATGCCACCTTCTTTCCAACAGAACACAAAATGATCAAATTAATGAGATCTTTGTCCAGTATTCCTGATGAAGAACTAGAGAATATATGTATTTTATTTCACTGCTTGCTCTTCAGCTGGTGATGGTAGCCAGTTTCAGGCTCAGTCTGCCCCTGCCATTTATTTAGGTAGTATTTTCAGTCTTCCAGTACAATACTCAGACACATTCGTTTATACAGTAGCATGCCCATCTGTGCCATGAATGCTGGACTGTCTACTGACAGACAACTGTGCTGAAGCTTTAAGGCTGTGTTCTGACCTGCAAGCAAGAGAGTTCTCTCCAGGACTGAGAAACAATTCTCATCTAGGTGCTCAGCTTCACTTGGAAATCCTGGTAGGTAGTACACAATCACAATTCTCTGGACAGTTTGTTGAAGCATTCATGACAATTTCAGTGTCAGTGGCTAAAAGGAGAGAAATGATTCCCTAAAGGCCCTTTTCACTGATTATCGAGAATCCCCAAAGAGATTTGTTAAAAGCTGGGTCAGTTCTCCAGAGGGGGTCATTCCACTGTGCTCTCGAATGTTTTTCTTTCTGTTATGCTGAAAGAGCCCTGTTCATTATGCAAAACACTCATTCAATTAACATTCTGTGTCATCAAAAAGTATTTAAAGCTAACTTTAGGCTTTCTGTGCCTTGGCCTATTTTTCACACTGCACCTAAAATACAACCTTTTTGTTTTACTCTAATTAGGTTGTTTCCTGCTTGAAATGAAATATATATTAACTACTACGTTTGAGTTTTAAATTCAATTTTTAAGGCAATTTAAGATGAAATTCGTGGGTAAAGACAAAAATAAGGGTCAAAGACTCGAATTCTTCTTCTTGATATTAATTTTTTCTGTGACTTCTGACTCATTAGCAGTCAGCTTCCAGCTGTCCCATTTATAAACAATCTCTCTATTGACAATACAGTCTGTCACTAGCTATTTAATGCATTATGATGATGATCTATATGGTATTAAGAACACCACTGCTGTGCATCCCTCTGGGAAAGCAACTGTTGTGAATTACAGTAGAGTCCTTGTTCCACAGAGCAGTTTCTCTTGTGACAATAACGCTGTTGCTTGAATAACAAATATCATCCAGCTCTTCCAAATACGATGAATCTTCTGTGAATGCATCCTACTGACTAAGCTATTTACCCCATTAGGAAAACTTCAGATGATGTAGAACATATATCTTCCCACAAGCTTTCAATAATATTGTGTTGTCCTTTCAAAACAGGAAAAACGCTGGTTTGGCAGAAGTCTCCCTTCTTTAAGGGCAATTTTGAAGAAAGCCAGAATGGTTAGAAGCAGGTGAAAATATCCTTACTTTGACATTCAGAGATGTCTTCCATATGGTAGCTCAAATACTGCATCTTAGAATGAAAGATGCTTTCTGTGCAATAGCATTATATAATTCACTCTGAAAATAATGCCTCCTATTTATTTCCTTGGAAATTACAACAGATACAATGAGCACAATAATTCCAATTCATAGAGCAAATTCTCAGCTACAAAACACTGTTTTTCAAGACAGTCACCATTATTAGCTATGCATTTTCTCCAGTGATGAACAAGAGCCTGCATGCTGTGCTAGTAAAAAACTGTATGGCCACCTGGAACATGGCTTTTCTTTCAAGTTGCTGTTGCCACTGCTGAAACACACCACCCACTGCCTTATTGTGCTCACATCCACTGTTTGGTTTCCATAAATGTTCAGCAAGCATCAATGAACATCAATGGGAGCCATTTTTTTCTGCATGGAGGAATTAATTTCCACAAATTTGCTTCATACGCTCTTCTGTGTCAGATGTCATTTTATCAGACTGCCCCTCTGCTGTCATCCACTGCACAGCAACAACACATAATGGAATATTGATTCAACCTCAACTGCCTTACCACCAACATTCACCTCCAACATCATGAGTCAGCACAGTAAAATGGGAGACACTGCTTTCAGAGTAGCCTACATCATACATTGTTGGATGATATCATTTTACCTACACATATCATGATAGTTTGGTCCTGTCGTAATACTGCTTCACTAGACAGTCTCTGAAAATTCTGAGTTTGAGTTATCTAAGCATTTCATTTGATAAGTCTTCCTTAATTTTATCTTGTTCTACTGTTCAGGATTTTCATATCTATTTTTCTGTTTGCTTAAATTAGTGTATTAGCAGAGTTATTTGTTGTTATTCTGAATACACATGGGGAACCCTGCTTGAGATTAATTAGTCTGCTTGGTTGGGGCAGTACTGATGGCATAACTCTCAGTTTTGTTCAAGAGTCTAATGATTTTGTGCACATGGTTTTCTACTGTCATGGCAGAAAATATTACAGTCCTGGGGGAAATCAGGGTGATCCACACTGTTCTGCCTCTGTATTCTAATCCCTGCACTTTCCACTGATTATTCTGTCAATGAATAATATGAAAAATAGTTTTTTCAGACCGTTTCTTGGTATGATCAAATTATTATCCTTTCTTATTCTTTTTCTACTCTGAGCTGTTTTGGTAAGAATCATTCCCAACAACATCTCTCTTTAAAAACAGTCCAAAATAGAATCAGTGCCAATCTCAGAAAGCCCTTTATGCAGTGCTTGTATTTTTCTGTTGACATACCAGAGGTGTACCCTTACCTACTGAAATTTGCTGTTTTGTTGGAAGGAGTCAGTATGCACAGAGCTGATCAACAGTCACCTTGTCCAAGGCCATGCAACTTACACAATCCTAACTAATCCTCCTATTATAGGAGGAGTGCTGCGAAGCTCCTCCTATAATACTGGAGATATGTATTTTGATGCTGGGAATACTGAGTATAAATGAGAGTATCCTGAGATACTTATGAGTCTATGCTTATGCATCATTTTTTTAATATCTCAGATTGAACACTGACACAAGTCTTTATCCTCTGTCAGAGAAAAGATAAATTAGGCTTGTGCAACTACAAACATATTCGTTATTCCAGTGTTACACAATGATCAGAGGTTAATTAATCTGTTTTTCTCTGCTAAATTACTTTTCTAGAACACGTCCTTTGATATCAAATAGTCTGGTAATGAAGAAAAACTGTAAGACTGTAAGCTGAGATCTTAAAACAGAGCTTGATGAAAAGGGAAGGAGGTAGTAACTTACCCTAACACTCCTCTTCTTTTGTGTATGTTCTGAAATCCAGTAAACATGATAGAGCACTTATGAGCAAGGAAAAAAAAAAAAAAAAATTAAAAAACCTTGAAAAAAGATACTACTTCATCTAAAAATTCAGTTCCTCAACAGTAGTGACACCAGATGGTGTATGGGAAGAAAAAAAAAAAAAAACCAAAATGTAAAGTCACTTGGTTAAAAAGCAGTAAAACTAGACTCTAAAATGCATCTAATCTGCTTCTGCTTCTTGCTTTTTATTCCTCTATCAAAAGACCTTTAGGAAAAGTTTTCCAGTACTTTTTATGCATATTTTAATATACAGTTTCTTTTTTCAGTGTAAATCCCTTGCTTATTGCTTCCAGGAGTATAAATAAAGTATGCCTCTTACGTGGCACTATTTAAGTAAATACAGAATTTTAGTATCCATTCATTTCTGTAGCATACCTTTGTTTTACTGACAGAATAGGATCACTTTTTTTCCCAGTTCCATTGCTTGTACTCACTGTCTTTCGTTGCTTACTCTATAATCAAGGCATTTATACCAGATTGTTCAATTGCTAGCAAGATTTCTACCTGTAGAACTAGGGTCAAATGTGAACCTCCTGATCACATGGGTTGACACAAACCTAACTAAGAAAACTTGAGTTCAGCATTCAGAATTACAGCACATTCGGAACAAAATGCTATTCTAAATCAACATCTAGCTCACACTCATATATGCTGTACAATTTAAGATACGAAAGTTGTTGCTTTGAGCCCTCTAAGAATTACACATTTTGAAGCTTCAGCATCCCCATTCTCCCACTCTTGAAACGGGCTGATGGAAAACACAATGGGAAACTCTCTCATTTTTGAATTTAATCAGACCCTGGGAGACCTGAAAGCACATTTCTGTTCCTACGAAACATGCTTTTTAGCAAATGCTTGGAGTGAACTCAGCAGGGTGCGTGCCTTGCTGTATTGTGCTGTATTCACTCTGGTAAGTCTCAGCAACACTCCGTGTTCCCCAGAGAATTGAATGAGCAACTTCAGTCCTGGAATAATAATAATTCTCTCTGGTAGCTTGCAAAACCCATTCCAACCAACTGAAATAGAAATGCACATATGCACACACTCATACATAGACACACACTCATACATAGACACACACACTCAAAGGAGAGGCTTAGCAGCCTGTTTGGTGTTCAGAGTCTCAAATATTTTTCCCCATTTGCTCATACTTTCCTTTAAAGTGATCCAGCATCTTCAAGGGTAGAACAAGGAACAAGAAATTTTACATGTGTGATCAGGAGGAAAAGCTTGTGTCAGGAAAGCAGTCCTAGCTTCTAAAATAACACCAAATGTCATGGTATGAGCTTTTATATGGGAAACTAACCACAGCTTGCAGGTAAAGCAGATGTTTTCTCTCAACAGGTAAAGTACATGAAGATTCTGTCCTATCATACACAAGTAAACACACTCAGTGCACGCACAGCAGTCAGCTGAGCTGAGACCTCATGTGTATTACAAAACTTTTAAGTTTTTGACTCAGCTTTTAGTGCAGCTGGGGGAATGAGCAGAACTCGCCTCCATTCAGCAAGGCTTCAGCGGCTCAGCTGGCCTACTTACATTGTCTTCAGGGGAATTTGACTTACAGTGCTGCTTTTGTCCGCGCTGTTCGTTAAAACAACACATAAAAATCTCAGGGCAAAACAGACTGTGATGTAAATACTAAACATCAGCTCTGTGTGGCCCAAATGCTCCTGGGAGGTCTCCGAGACTCTTTCTGAAACTCCCATTTTAGAAGCTAAAATTCTGAACAGATGCCCTTCTTGCACATTTGCTTAGGCTTCCTCCTCATAGTGACACCGTATTCAAAGGGAACATGTGACATTTTCCAAAGAGCTGCAGATGTACAATAAATCTGGCACTACTGCCTGATTTTAAATACATCACACCCTTTTATCGCTCTTTGTTTTTGGCCTTTGTCCATCTCAACTCCTTACTTTCTGCCTAAATCAATCAGCTGCTCCTTTCTTTTGCTCTTCCATTGAATCATCACACCACTTTGTCTGTGAGGCAACTTCGTTGTAAATATTTTCTCCAGGACTATGATTTAAGCTATTTTTATACAAGGTCCACCTAGCACAGTTAATTGTTATCACACACTAACTTGGTACTGTTAAGATTTGTCTAAACTGGGCCAGATACATCAAAGCATATTCCAGATTCCTAGTTCCCAGACTTGGGGCTGGAGGGTAAACTGTCCCAGTTATCTCCATTTACAGGACTAGATGCTTTTTGAGCTGCTGTCTCCTCAATATTCAGATGCAGTTTCTGTCATAAGTTTTGAATTTAGATTATCACATAGCAAATTTTGACCTGTAATTGTGAATACTAGGTTTGATTCTTTGGGGGAGAGGGGTTGGGGCGTACAGTTGAAATTGTACTCTAGTTTTTATACTCTAGATCTAATGAAGCAATAAAAACTAATTTTTAGTATCAAGTATTGTTAGGGTGAGTATTAGACCATCTTTATTACGTTTGTGCGGTAATTCACTTTCATTTTGCTAATAAAAACTTTCCTGAATTGACTGTTACAGCCTTATCTGCCAAGCCAGACTGCTTGCTCTTTTTGTACCAGGTTCCTGTATGAATTCCTTCCACAATTGCAACATAATGTGTTGAATTGCTCTGTGTCTTTAAATTGGAAACTGGAACTGCAGATTTCTGACCATGGCTCTGTCATCCCTCTTCCCTTTTTTTAGAGCTGCAGTGTCTAAACTGACAATGGAGAACTTTTGAGTGATCCTCTCTGCTGTCTTTTCCACCAGACTGTTGAGTGTTTGCTCATTTTCATCCATAAAAGGTCAGGAGGTCCAAACGTGTCAAAATTGCTTTTTCTTACTTGACAAATTCAAAGTTGAAACTTTTTGCTGAAGGCTTCAGTTTTGTCATGTACACTGAAAGCCTTCAGTTCTAATTTGAAGTCAGTAAATCATGAGAAAATATCAGAGACATAAATGACTAGCAAGGTCATGACTCATTTTTAATGTGAAGCAATCAACTGGCCAATGAAGAAAGCAAACAGCCTGTATAAAGACAATCTTGATTGCTTGTTGAGTATACACATAGAATTCAGTGTCTTCAAAGCTGAATTATTTCTAGAGACAACTACTGTGCTCTTCATGCTGAAAGATGCTTTCTTATCAAGCAGTACTTTCTGCTGGAGGCTGAGATACTCCTCATGGATGTTGACAAGGACTTCATGAACGTGAAGCATCAGCAAGGTTTTCTATCCTCAAGCACGAAACATCCAGGCAACTTCCAGGCCAGATCTCTGGAGACAGCGGCAGCTGGGAATTTTTCAACAACATCAAGGTTTACAAAGAAAATGCTCCTATTTTAGAGATTTTAGAAATTCTGTGAAGGAGGATAAAAGACCAATAAAATCCCTGCACAGCAGATGTTGATATTGACAAGGTTGAATATGCTTTTCTTTAATACTATATTTCGTTACTCAGAGAAACACTCTTTTAGGCTGTATTGGAAACATTTTCTGTGAAAACTCATTCCCCATCTCACAAGAGGTTAATTTATGAGTTAAGACTAAAATTTGCAGCAGTGTCAAGGTATTACAAATGACTATACAAAAAGAACCTCAGTGAAGGACCCTCACTCAGTGGAAAGCTGTGGAAAACCAACAGTAACACGAGACTATTTATAATGATGTTATATGATTTTTATATCAATTGCAGGAAAAAGCAAACACAATACACATAGAGAAGAGATTTTCAAGTGGGCAGAGTGACTGCATCTAATTAGCCTTTGTTATGGATCTCTGCTGTTTTAACAAGTTATTTTGAGGAGACAGTCCATGTTCCACATAAGAAAGAAGTTTGCTATGTGTTAAGAATCCGCATATTAAAGAACTAGTTTGCTGCAGATAAACATTTTCTTTTTTTAAGTCTCAATTTACAGCATGGGATATTCTGGAGTCATCATTAAGCATTATGATTTCTAGTTATGCTTTAATAACTGCACTGAGTTCAGAAAAAGTAGTTAGTAAGGAGGCATATAAACTTTATAATTGGCAAAATATTGCCACTTCAGTACCTTGGAAGGTGAAATAAATAAGTCTGTGACTCTCTCCGAAGGGAAAATGCTAAGTGGATAAGAACTTAGGAGGGATGTGAGATAAGGAAGAGGAACAAAAAGCAAACCAACAACCAAACCAATCAAAAAACCTCAACCACTTGGAAACTTTTTGGGGAAGTGGAAACACTTCTCTTGGAACTGAAACTAGAGAACAGCAAAGAGTAATTCAGAGCTCATGCATTCCTAGTTTAAAAGCTGATAGGGTGGAGGGGACACACAAAAAAAAATCAGTATCCATTTCAACCACAAATCTGAAGAAATTTTGCTTCAAGAACACCTGCAAAGACATCTGATATTGTGGAAATAAGAGTTTGAAGTAAATAAGTGTTCAAAGAATAGGAAAAAATGTGTTCACGTGTCAGTCATCTGGGATACACAATTGGGATGTAACTTCAGAACTTACTGCAACAATAATACCATGCAGTTAATGAAAAAAATACATTTCAACTCATTTCCTACTGGGAAACTGCATATCATGCTATCCAAAGCCAAACAGCTTAAGGCAAGTCAGTATTTCAAGCTAGACTCACTACTTGACATTTTTGCATTTGAGCTGTTTAGTACTTGGAACAGATTATAGAATATAGAGATAAAAAGCTTAGCATTTGTTGTCAAAATTAATTGCTTCTCTGTATCTGCTTCTGCTTGACTAATAAGTGGACTAAAAAGGCTTTGAGTATCCTGCCTACTTAATTGAAAACATGTAAAATCATATGCCTAGTAACTCATGGATTCTGAAAATGGTCTGAAGCCCAAGTGATCTCACTGTTTTAAATGGCAAGAGAAATATTTTGTATATGTAGCTAAGTGGAAATTCCACATATTAGTTTTAAAACAGTGCTTCTAGTTTACCTGACATTTTTTGAAAAGGATACGTTTGACACTTTGAGTCCCTTAGCAATAGTGCTACAGGAATTTTCAGTTTATCAAAAAAGAGTATTTTCTAATACTATAATATTACTCAAAAGGTTTATGGTATTTAACACATTTAAATACAGGCAACAACACTAGATTAAAGAATATATTTTTTTCTTCTCCATCAATGTGTTATTTTGAAAATTTCTAAAATCGTTTTATCTTCAAAGCAAAATTCTTTCAGGACTTTGATTATGCAAAAAGTCATTCAACGTGGAGTTATTTTCATAGAGAGGCTTGGGTTGGAAGAGATGTTACAGCCCAGTCCAGTTCCAAACCCCTGTCATGGAAAGAGTTGCCACTCACCAGCTCAGGCTGCTCAGTGCCTCATCCAACTTGACCTTGAGCACCCCAGGGATGGAGTACACACAGCTTCTCCAGGAAACCTGCTCCAGTGTCTCACCACCCTCTAAGTGAAGAATTTCCTTCTAACATCTAATCTAAATCTCCTTTCTTTTAAAATCAGTTCCCCCTTCTCCTGGCACTATCTGCTCGTGTAAATAGTCGGTGCTCTTCCTTCCATAAGCTTCCTTTGAGAGCTGGATGGCTATTATGAGATCCCCCTGGAACTTTCTCTTCTCTGGACTAAGTAAGCCCTGTTCTCTCAACCTGTCTTCATAGAAGAGGTGCTCCAGCCCTTTGATCATCTTCATGGTCTCCTCTGTACCTGGTGGAGCAGGTAGATCTACATCTTGTAATGGGGGCTCCAGGCCTGAGCACAGTACTGCAGATGGGACTCACAAGGGCAGAAGACAGGAGGAAAATCACCTCCCTCACCCTTCTAACCAACTCTCTCTTGATGCAGCCCAGGACACTGTTGGTCTTTAGGCTTGTAAGTGCATAGTGCCCACTCAAGAAAATCTTTTCATTCACCAGAACCTCCAAGAGCTTCTCCATACAGCTGATTTGAGGAGGCAATGCACAGACAGTAGTGTCAAATGATATTAAGTTCCTACTTATGATCTTGATGAAATATTCACATGTATGAGGTTAATGTGCATAAAACATTCAAAGGATTCAAGTGTAGAATTTATAAGTTGTTACTTCCAGCTTAATGTGCAAAGTTTTTGAAATAGAAGAGCAGCATTATACCTCACAACATATTTTTTTCTTGGTTTTTGTGTCAAAACATTAATGATCTGTTTTGAAGTACAAAATGTCTCAAGAAATATCTTTTTATATTTTTTTTCCTGAAATACTTGCTTCAGACATTTCTCAAATAAACATAAGAAGATTATAGCAGTTTACAGCTGTCTGAACTTATGCTGTCTAGACAACAAGCTGAAATTCAAAGACAAAAATGGGAAATAATCAAACTCTAAATCTGTAAAATCTTTTGCACCTGACCATTACTACTAATAGCCCAGTCCAATTGGCTTTACTGGACTATTTATATACAGAGAGTTAAATATTCGATTATTTCAAAGAGTTATCCATAGGTTTTCAATTTCAGATAAATATTTAGATTCATAGTTTGCAGTTTTTCTTCCTTTGTTTAGGTGTTCACAGCTGCTGTATTGGGGCTTGTTCTCATTTTCTACAGCCTAGGATTGTGCCACCTGTTACTATCACTGTACTTTCCATCACATGATAGCATTACAGACAGGCACATCAAGATTTTAATATGTACTTTTGGGAAAGGTATTGAAAAGTATTGAATATCCTGAAAGGTATGATTTCTTCCTGTGATCTCATGTCCCAGCTGAACTTTAATACTGCTTTCTAAACCATTAACCATGTCAAGATGCCCATCACCGATGTGGAGATGCTCCCAGTTTCACTGCTGTGTGCAGCAATATAATTAATTCAACCTGAAAGAATTCATATGGCTGTCATATGAAATGACAAACACCAGTAAATGTTCTTTCAACTGTATTCATTTAGATAGCTTGCTCGACAACAAATCACTTAAACCATTAATTCAAAAACTTTTAAAGTGTGAAATAGAAATATAGCCCATTAATGTCCTTGATTTTCACTTTATCACTTTCTATCTTTGTGTATTTACATCTTCTCTGACAGTTTCTATCTCCTTATCTTCCATTCTGCTCTATCATCCATTATCTTTATCTGCTCCTTTTCTAGTGTTCCTTTTTCTTATGTTCTTTACAACCTTATATTACTGTTACAGCTACTTTTAGAAACTAGAATCACAGAATAGTGTGATGGAAGGGATGTTAAAATCATCTAGTTCCAAACTCCCCGGCATGGGCAGGGACAACAGCCACCAGGTTACTAAAAACTCCATCCAGCCTGACCTTGAGCACTTACAGGAATGGGGCATCCAGAGCTTCTCTTGTCAATCTCTTTCAGTACCTCACCATCGTCAAAGTGAAAAATTTCTTCCTAACATCTAATTTTAATTGACCCCCTTTTAGTTTAAAGTTCTTACTTCTTGTCCTATCTAGTAGCAAAGACTTTGCCTATTACTTACAGCTGGAAAGTCCTCTATCTTTCTCCAAAGCCAATAAAATACCAGCTCTGTCTCACGATATCAAAATCAGCATAGAAAAATATGTAGTCTTTTCCAACTGCTCTAATCTATCACCATCCTCCTTGGGAACAATTTGTTTACATCTGCCTTTTTGATTTAACTGTAAGACAATAAAGCCCTGAGGCACGTCTGTACTTACACCAATTTTGTGTCACTTTATCCCCCCAGAAAACTCTCCAAAGTTAAAAATCTGAAGATTTTCCCTAAAGGGCTTCTCATTCATCCTTGAAGATGCATGGCATCGTGCTCTTTGTTTCTGGATGAGGCGCAAGTGATACACATTTGTTTGGATGCTTAGTTCAGTCAGATCAACTCTACATCAAGTCAAGATATCACATGCACTACCCACTGATAGAGAATCAGGAGCTATTTCTGCTTCTTCCTGTAGCTGTACCCGAGTGTGGACTTGAAGCACAAGTCATTACTGCACAGCTTGTGATATAATTGGAAAAGACTCACGGCTTCAAGAATTTGCTTGCTGCATCCTTAGCATTCATGAACAGAAGGGTATTTTTTCCTGGTTATTGCAGTCTCAGTACAGCTCATGTAGGCCCTGTTAACTTGTGTATAATCTACTGTTCCTTCCTGATGTACCACGCTCCTGTTCTGCTCACAGAGAAACACATAACATCCCAGTAACCCCACACCATCACAGGTGAATCCAAAACCATCGGTGCCTTAAATACAACAGACCCTAATTACTGAAACCAGTCGATAACCTCCTTCTTCTGCAATCCTCTTCAATCTTATCCTCTGTTTCCAGGGGAAGATGCCCCTGCTCATGGTCTGCTTTGATGTGGTACAGCTGTGTAAACTTAGATCTGAGTGCCACGAAATTAGTAAACCTGTAGAAAACAACTGTGAGAATCTCTTCTGGGTCCTCTACCCATGCACAGTTTGAGAGCTGCAATTACTCTGAGACAAGTGCCCTTGGCCCTTGTCTGACCTATGATATAGGTGTGCTGTGCTTGTCATATTTCCTTGCCTTTTTTAATTGCTGTCTTGGCCTTGGACCTGCCTCATCACTGTTAACCAGTGATCACTAGGCTGTTAACTAAACCTGGCTACTCCATCCTTCTTATGCTCTTTTTTTTTTTTGTATGTGTGTATGCTGTGTGATTACACTCTGAGGGTTAAGGAGCTGCTATACCAGCCTGGTTGTCACTCTTGGCTCCTGACTTGCAGTCTCTTGCAAGCAACCCACTCTGTCTCTTAACAAAATCCCTCAGGGTATTAGACCCATCTGTGATGCCAGGCAATATTTCGTCCATATGTGCATCCTGCATCCTTCACTCTATTCTTGTGCCCACACAAGTGCCACCTCTTCACCCTTAAAAGCTTGAGCACCGCAGCATGAGGTAGATGTACAAAGCCATCTGTCATCCTGCGTGCTGCAACTGGAAGAACTCAAGGTGGTATTCCAGATCCCAAAATAATTCAGATGTCAGATTTTCATAGCTGTCCAGCATATGGCCTCCTGGTTGTTGGTGTTTTTTTTTTTTTTTCTTTCAGATTGCAGTCTCAGACCACAGGCCTGTTTCAAATTCTTTTTGAGGTTATTACACATCTTGGTCCCCTCAGTCAGACTATGCACTCATTTTAAGTACTTACTGCTGTATATGGCTGGAGGATGGCATTTTGTGTTGACAGATGAACAATCCCAGTGCTGTCAGCTTTGTGACCAACTGAACTCCCCAAAAACAGGGTCTGCTGAGTTTCCCTGAAGTGAGCAAGAACACTTTCATCAGGACTAGACGTTGTAGAAAACCATTACATGCAGCAATTTTCACTCTGACCAGTACTATTAAGGGAAGTATTAGAGGCTAATGTTCCAAACTGTTCAGAAAGAAGAACAAAATGGAGTTATCTGCAATATATTGTGCGCATTACAATTAGAAAAAAAGAACAGACATTCAGTGACAGGAAAGCCTCCTCACAGTATTTCCAACAACATATTAGTGGGTATATAAATAGATAGGTACATTTCAGAATTGCCTTCATATATTTATATAGGAAAAGCAAAAACTGCTGCTGGAAATAATGAACTCTTAAGAAAAATACTTCCACCCTGAGCAGTTTTACCATAACCATTCATTTTAAATGAATAAATTGGAAGCAATCTGTATTAACATGGTGTTCAATTTATTTATTTATTTATTGTCATCTTTAGGTTTTAGTGTCGTGAGCTGAATGAAGAAATAAGCTCCATTTTAATCTAGACACTACGAAAACTTGCCACTGTATGTAAAAGTACAGATATTGCAGGTATTCTGACCATCTGTATCCTAGGGCTGTGTTTGCATACATATCGATGTGGGACAGCAGTCCTAAAAATGGGCTAAAAGGAAAGCAGGGCTTTGTGCTTAGAAACTCAAATTGAGACACACGCACAAGGAGCAATAACCAAGAGAATGCTAAATTATGGGTTTATGCCTGAAAAATCTGACACTGAAATATAACAACTATGTGTAAGATATAGGAACACGTCACTCAGCATTAATCCTCCATCGCAAAGCACATCTCAGTGTGTCAGGCATGGGCTTATGGAGCTTGCCTGAATAGAGACATATTTAATTACTTTCTGGAAAGATACCAAAGAGAATGATAGAATTGCAGAGAAACCCTCGAAGACCTGAAGAAACTAATTCTTTATTAAAGTCAACAGTTTATTCATACATTTGCCATTTGTAACTTTAAATACATTTTAAAGCTTTGAAGTAATAGCCTTATTTTTATTTTTACTTTCTGAGGCGATCTGTGCACAAGTATAAAAAACTTCTAACTCAAAGCATCAAACACAAACAAATTACCTTTATTTTGTTTTGTTATGGATCAAAAATATAGAACATATTAAATTGAGGCAGTAGTGACTTCTGCAAAAAAAAAGAATATTTCCTGGGGGATTAATTGTTTACAGGTAACCATAGGCTTACTTTGAATGATATACCTACTGTGAAGGAGGTAGTGTTGTCATGAGATGAATGCTAAAAGATCTCCATTTACATATTCACTCTGTGAACAAAGTGACTTTAGCCTTGCTGTGAAACACCCACTTTTTGATTTAAAGAGAAAATCCTGTGTTTACGGAAAACTTAAGGGGAGAAAGACTAGCTTCTCTCTAAAACATAAGGCAGTAAAGCCAAATACCTCCATGCTGTATCAATGGAATTCAGGTATCTGATCAGGTGATTAACACTGGAAAAAGCCATTGTGTTTTAGAAAGGAAAAAAATCTGCTGATAATCTTCCTAAGCAACAGAACAAGTGGCTTGCCAAGAACAAAGAAGTCTGTGGCACTAGCAAAATAACATTCATGATTTTATACCTGGATTCTAGGCTCTAACAGCAGATGGTCTTCCGTGACGTTCTTACTTAATGTCACCAAAATATTAAAAGCTTTCAAAGTGTTATTTTTGGAAACATTAAAAATATTAATAATTTATTTGCAGTAAATGAAATACGTTTCATACTGCATTTATTCAAATATCATTAAGAAATTGATTAAAATGCAGTTTAATCTGGCTGTGAGTCAGATTATATGGAGAGAAGCCATATTCTCACTCTCTTCTTTCTCTTCCAACTATGAAAAGAGCAGCACAGTGAGATAAGCAAAGAGACAGGAACAGGCTCTTGGCTCTAGTCCATATGTATGGGGTGAAAACAGCCTGAGCTATTGGCCTGGTAATTATTTAGAGTAGGGTACAGCAAGGAGGCAGATTGTAGATTTTTAATCTTTCATGTTACAGTCTGGGGCAGCAGTGTAACAGTTCTGTGCTTGGGGCAAAGCTACAGTTGAATGAAAAGCCAACAAAGTCCAACTGTCCTGCGTATAACAGATTGGCCAAGCTCTTCGTGCAGATTTACACCATGGGCTATAACAGTGAAGACTGAACTATAATGCTATTCGTTAGTTTAAAATTACAACTTTCTTAGATGTAAACATGCTAAAGTATACATTTTCAGTGTGGGAAACAAATGCAGGTTTAATCGAGGACAATTAGATGAGCTGCAAAAATTGTAATAGACTAGAATGTGGTTTTCACCTTTAGACACATGGCTACAGAATCAGTCTTATTCTACTTCTGCTCTTGAGAATCTTGCCATTTGTCTTTTTGCAATAACCTGATTTCAAAAGAGAAGTAGAGCCAACTTCCCTCTGAGGACCGTCTTAGAATAATTAGTAGAACTTCGTGGAAGAAGAGAAGAGAGAGAGTTAAAGTTTCTGTGTTATTACTTGGCAAACAAAACAAGGAAGCTCATGGCAAGAGCCATGAGGAGATTGCCTAGATCTCTTCCATCTCAGTTTCTAGACTAAAGGTCACTCCTGCCCTTGGAGTCTCCTTGAATTAGCAAAGTTTTAGGAAAACCTCGCTGCAAACTTGGAAATCTAGAATATTTCCAGTCCCTAGAAAGCAGGAACTTGCAGTAGGTTCTTGTCATTAGCAGTTCCTATGGGAAAACCAAAATGCTCAAAAACAAACAAACAAACAAAAAAAACCAATCCTAAGAAACTGTAGAGGCTGAACTTCCTCACTCAGTAAGTGATATCTACAATTGGGTTTTGTGTACCAGCGTCTGAGTGTGGCTAATCGTCTCTGGCTCCTGAGCTATTTTGGAACAAAGACACCTTCAATGTTCAGTTAGACAGTTACTGAGAATGGTTTATATGAATACAATTAATGTCATTGTACACTACAAAATATTTGAGTCAGTGGAATTGTTTCTCACCAAATTTTTCTTTTTTTCATTGATTTTTTGTAAGCAGGGGAGGGGATAGCTATTTTATATTATTATTAGTTATATCCTTTCTGGATATACTGACTTTTTTCCAGACATTATTCCTCATTTCTTAAACTTTTTCATTTCATTTATGCCTACACTGACTTATGCCTACATTGACTTATGCCTACATTGACTTAGATGAAGTATTTCCATACTTCAACACACCATAAAGTCCAAATCTCCCATTCTACACGTGCATCCCAGTAGTCAGATATTCTACAGAACACGACTAGTACCTCAAGATACCTGAGTTAGCTTATATACTTTAATTTTTCTCTCTCTTTTTCTCTTTTTTTTTTTAAACACACTTTCCACTTTCTGCAGTGACTTCCCCTGAAGGCTTCTGAGAGCATTTTCTTTAACACGATGTTGCTGTCTCTTCTTGCAGCATCTGAAATATCAAACAAATATGTTACATTTCATGTTTTAGCAGTATTACTTTCAGTACCCAGACCCCACAGATTCCACCTGTTCCTGACAATTTATTTCCTGCATTTACTTCATTGACAATCCTGTCATTTCTTCTCTTAACTCGCCTCTTGCACAGACCTAAATCCAGATGGCAATCCTGTGCATTTCTAGCATTCTCCTTTGTCATCTTTGTCATGATTTCTAATGAAGGCCAAAGTTCTATAAGAAATGAGAAAATTGGACAAATTATATCTAAGCCCTGTTAGCAGCTGCTGCTATTCAAGAAGACAGCTGTAAAAGGAGCAGAATCAACTAGAAGTAGATGGGGACTATGTGGACTGAAGGAGCAACCGATTTATTACTCAATATTTGTCTCTGAAGATTTTTGTCTTTTTCCCCTTTTCTCTTTCCCATGGAAATTTCTGCCCTTCTCTGCAAACCTGCGAGCCTACATTCCATTTCTGTTCTTACCCTCCTCTTCTTTCATATAGTAAGTTAATTTCTCTACTGTATTTATTACCATCAGGTTTTATGCCTTGTCTCTAGATACACAGATTTATTTCTGCCATGATAAAAACTGCCCCACTTGTTCTAAGATTATCTGTCAGTTCTGAATTGTTAGAGCAATATTTTCACTCTCATATTTTATCACGTTCCCACAAGAAGTATCTGTAGTCTTCAGAACCAATCAGCTATGAGATCTATCTGGTGACACCCAATATTAAACGTTACCAAAGAATAGCACACCTTTGGCATGTACTACGTGCAGGCACCTGGTTTCTGCTCCCTCTATTTCTGGAGTTGTTTCCTTACTAGCTGATATTGTTTTCTATTTTATGTAACCTGAAAGGAAGAGAAAAAAAAAAAGAAAAAGAAAAGAATGGAAATTTTTGTTATTAAAGCACTCCTTCACATGGCTGTAAAACTTCCTGCTTAGGTCAGGATTTTTTTACTGCTTGAGCAATAGGAACAATTAGCTAAGATCAGAGATTTCTCTCAGCAACTACTCTTCTGTCCTATCACAAAGCTCTGGCATCCTGTCCTACAGATAGTGAATTTCCTTAACTCATGGAAAAGTGACACTCCATTCTCATCCTGGCTAAGATATCCAAATACTTTTATTATAAACCCCTCCCCCCCACCCAACACTCTCCCATTGACCCATGGCAGTCTTTCCCTTTATTTAGGCTGTTGACTGTTAGATCCTATCAGTCTTTAATCAGTCTTTAATAGGCAGGATTTCCATTTACTGTCTTATGAATTGTAAACTTGATGAAGATTTTTGTCAGAATCTGACAGGTTCTGCAATGAAAAATACTGCAAACTGCAACCAGAATAAACATCCAAGTCTTTATCTGAAGGATATAAACCAGCCCACCCACTCCTAATGTTTGAGAGTTTCATCTTTGATTTCAGCATGTGTGATGTTTGCCAGTAATATTTGGGATGTCGTCTTGGGTGACATTCATTTGTAAGCTGATGATTCACCCTCTGCAGGATGATCCATTCCCCAGCAGGTTAGCTGGCCACTTGAGATGTCTACTGACAGGGACATCCAACAGATGTCCCACTTCCCTGGAAAAAGACCACCAAATTCTTTTTGTGCTGGACTTTACCCAATCATCACATATATTCCAGCACATTAAACCATGAACTGCTATTAAATGAAGCTATAAGTTAGAAATAATTTATCATTTGCAGGTCAGACATATAAGATACAAAAGGGAGAAAATGTCAGCAAGGTCCACGTGGAAAGGAATCCAAGTGTGATATATTTACCAGCCAAAAGAGGGCCTTGATATTGTGTACTTGCAGAATTCCAGACAGAACTGACCCTTGAGGAAATGCCTCAAAGAAACTTGCAATAAAAATGAAAATCCTTATTTTTCTATATGGTAAAAGATCTGGAATAATTTATTTAATGGAATTATTTCAGAAGACTGGGACAACTGGATGATTTTGGCATCTTCTTAGACACATAAGGATTCTGGAACTTTATTAGTATCCCTTTTCTGTTATAGTGGTTATTTCTGTAAGTTAATGAATAAATAAATAGAAATTCCTCTTTTTGCTAGTGATATGATTTCTGTATTGCGTATATTCCTAACCAGCTTTAATGAATATCCTTGGCTGTTGGCAGCTCTACGTATGTACTGTTGAGCTGGATGTGTGGTTGATCATTTTTTTATCATGGTTATAATTTGAATGCCCATGAGTACATGTTGTAGTTCTCCCGTGTGTGCATGTTTTCACTCTTAGAATCCAGGGAGAAAGTGCTCTGAGACTGCAATTCATTTGCATGTGTTTTAAAATAATAGAAATAAAATAAAATCACAGAAAAGATATGTTTCAAGTTATGATGGGATCAGAGCTTGGATTCTCAGCTGGCTGATTAAACAAGCTCAGCAATAAGAGGCTGCTTGTTCAGCAAGATTGCAAGGGCTTTTTTTGCTGATTTGAGGAGGAGCAGAAGGTCTCACTACTCTGTTCTTCAGTTGCAGTGAATAAAAAAGACCATGTCAGTGTGCCACTTCTAGCCCTGTCTGGCAGAAGGCACCATCAAAGCCTGACACGAACATGGAGACAGAACACAGCTGCCTAAATGTGTGCCAAAGTTTTCTTTGACACTCAGTTGCCTGTCTTTAAAAATTTGGTACTATAAATGTTCATGAAGCATCAGCTTTCTGAGGTAGAAAACATATCTCGTAACCAAAACCCTATAGATAACAGCACAATTTTGCTGCGGTTGCAGCAGTTTAACTGGAAATAATATTAGCTTTCCATTCTATAATCTTCTAGTCAAAGATAATTTCGTTAATGCTGAGGATCAAATGGCAATATCTCTTCTAGATATATGAAGGTTTCCTCACCTTCGTAACCTCCTGTTTTTTGGCCTGCTCTGGCACAACTCTGGTGCTGCAGTTGTCCAGTGTCAGAAAAGTTTGCAGTCTGTACAAACAGCCACAGCTTGGTTTCAGAATTCATCTGATGTAAGTGACATGGGATGCAAGAGAGTCTGGGTTTGGTAGCACTGGTGGGCTCTCTCTCTTTCCAATGGAACATCACAGACATGAGACAAAAACAGGATGGGGATCCAGTGGGATGGGGCTGGTGTTCACTTTGAAATAATTTACAGTCAGCGCTGTAACTGGTTCAAGCTGTGTTGTCCCTTTCCCTGCCTCTCCTGTGAAAACAGGGAAATTAATTGATGATATTTTAGTTAATATTAGGACTACAATTATTTGATCAAAATTAGTTATTTCATAAGCACAGCAATGAGAATGGGAATTAGCATAATGAAAAGTAGCTTAACAGATTAAAATAATAACAAAAATAAAAACTGTACATGTAAAGAGACAGATAGTAAAAATGGTTTACAATGGAAGTCAAATAAAATGTAATTGAGTTTCAGGAAGTCTGAATGTGATAAGAAGGATTTTTACACTGAAACACGTGTTTCCATTTAGCAGTCAGCATCCATAATTGCACATGGCCGTTTAAGTTCATATGAGCTTAGGAAAAGAGTCACGTTCCTAATTTAAAATTAGCTAAAATATGCTGAGAACTTTCAGATTGCAGATCTGGTCTTCAGAATTAGCTGAAAAAAATGTCTGGCAAGGGTTTCTTGATTTTTCAGATGTGTTTAGCTACAGGGGATGCCTTTTTAAAATGTCAGCCACTGGCAATGTGATAAACTCAAGGATCTGTGTTAACTAAAGAAGGATGTAACTTTTAGAGACCACTGATGAAACTGCTTACAGTGAATATAAACAAGTTATGTGTATCTTTGCTAAAGGCTCTTTTCATTTGTGATTACTTTCTCCATTTTTTTCTTCACAGAAAAAAAACTCCATATTTATTTGATATGCAGCATAATTGGTTTATAGTACAAGGCCATGAAATCTTTATATATATATATATATGTAAAAGGAATTGAAAAGCTACATTTTTTGCTGTCTAAAAGAAACACTGCATTCACACTTCTCTGTAAAACATGCCAGCAACAGCAAGGCACAGTAAGATTTCATATACGCCCTCCTGCCCTGCAGAAGATTTGTCAGGAAGAAGAAAGTTGATGTCCATCTTCCCCACGTATAAAATCATTGTAATTTTGATAATTGACTGATGTAATACCTGACGTAACAGATAAAACTAACTTCCCACAGAACACTGGATGAGAAAGAAGTATTACCATGACAGTGGAAAAAAAAAATACGTAGGAAAATTTTCTTGCTGGAAAAGGTGAAGGAAAATCTTGACTTTTGCTATGTATGCCAATGTGTGTGGTCCACTTAGAGAACACACTTCTGGATGTCATCAGATGAAGTGAATTTTATTTTTTTAATTTAAAAAGGTACAGAATTGCTGTTCAAGTAAATGCATTAATCAAGATGAAAGTTACTGCTTAAGACCTGGGATATGCTTACAGAGATGCCTAATCTGACAAATAAGTTTGTGAAGACATAAACAGTAAAGATTTTTTTTTTCAGATTTTTTTTCAGATTTTATTAAAACACCAACACTGGTAAAATAGGAATTAAAAACCAAATTCACCAGAAAGACGGGAATTTGAGAAGTTCATCAACTACAATAACCTGTCAGCAGCAGAATAAATGGATATCCGTATCTACATCAAAAAATAATGGGGTATTGGTCTCCCTACTGCAAAAGTTTATCATAGTTACCATAGTATTATAACAGTGTTATAGTGATAGAGATATGACCACAGTGTGGAGGACTCCTAAACCCAGAGCTCTTAGAAATTTGATTTTTATGGCACTTGGCAGAATAAAAGAGGAAGTATTACATAACAGATGCCAATCCTTTTCAACATGTGCTAAAATGTACCAATGACATAACTGAGCAAAGGAAGCAGAAGGATGACACACAGCTGATTTTAATGGTTTTTTGGGGCTTGAAACTAATTGGTAAAGAAAAATTAAAGGAAAAAAAAAAGATGATATTGTAACAAAAGTCACTGTCATGTATGGAATATCTGGAGTATAGAATCTGATCAAATGCAGAATTCCAGAGCTAGAAATGTGTTAGCTCTATAGTGAAAATGTTTTTTCACTACTTTTAATTTTTGTTTTTAATTTTTTTTTAAGCCCTTCCTTCAGCTAAAGACAAATCAACATTGCAAGTATGTAATTACTTAATGAGAATCACAGAATCACAGAATGGCCCAGGTTGGAAGGGACCTCAAGGATCATGAATCTCCAACCCCGCTGCCACATGCAGGGCCACCAACCTCCACATTTAATACTAGACTAGAATGAGTAAAGAAAATCTGTTACGCTTAGTAGTTTGTAGGGTTGTATTGATTGGTTCGTAATGCCACAACTGCACCTGAATTTGTAAAATTGGTTTTACCAAAACTTGCAGGGCTCATCAGCATTGAGTAATCTAGTTAAGTAATGCTCTGAAAACCACTTAAACCACATCAAAAAACAGCTGCTATTAAATTAAAGCAGTTGTTAAAGTGGTTGTTTTATAATTGTCATTGTCTGGGTGCTTTTAGATTTAGAATGCTTCTTTTATAAATATTTAAAATAGCACGAATACCAGTCTTCCGTAAAAGACCAGAGTCTTTCAAACTCTATTGCCAACAGCTACCAAGATTATAGACCATCAGAGCTGATGGAAAGGTAGATCCCTGAAAGCTTAAAAAACAAACAAACAAACAAACAAACAAACAACAGTGTGAAGAAATACACAGAAAAACAACAGCGCAAACTAGCATTGAAGGTTTTGTTTTTTGTTGTTGTTTTTTTTTCTTAAGCCTCAGGAAAACAAACACTACTACTCTATGAGTAATTTTTATAAATTCCATTCCAATGAACACAGAACTGGAGGGTTAAGTAGGAAATTGCCAGTATGTCTTCTCACCAAATATAAGCTCAGCACATAAAAATTAAACTATGCAAATCACATTGAAGACAACCTGATGTTAGGATATAATTCAGTACAGATAGCTAAATACAATGCATTCCTGAATTAATACATTTGTGTTCTTTCATTTAAGATATTTTTTTTTAGTAAAGTTGTTTTGAATAAAATATAAATTCCCTAGGATATATTTTATACTAGAACTTCATTTTAAGGCAAAATTCATATCAGTTATTCTATTTAAGAAGAAAGTTAGCATTTCATTTCTTTCTATGTAATTATTTATTTATATGTACACATACTCAAAAGTATCATTCCAGCCCTTCAAACGAACATTTGAAAAGTCAGTTTCTCATGACTAAGTCAACCTGTTAATTTGTTCTCAGCATTCAGCCATATAGTTCAATTCCTGCCTTGTTTCTTATGTTCTCATAATAATATTCTCAGCTTTCGGTCAGATCCCACATTTATTCATTGAGTTTTGTGGTATTTGATATGTCAGTTATTTTTTTCTCACAACAAAATGAAGGAAAAAAAACCAATTCTTATTTCATCTTATCCCTCTTGGCAGAATTATACACAACATACTTTGAAGTCTTTAAAATAATTAGCATTCAGGTTTAACTTCTAGATACATGAGAAGTGAACTCTTTATCACTTCATTTTATCAGTTTTCAAACCTTGACTCTTTCAGACTGCTTCAGAAAACATCACATTTAGAATTGTGAATCTCTGGGGATATTTTCTTCTTCTCCCTTAAGGTTCCTAGAGTCTTCAGTGAAGATTCAACCCTAATAAAGATAATTCCAGACCTACGTACCAGTGCTTTTTGGGTGTGAGTATGGGAAAGACATGTGCTTGCTCCCTGCCCCAAAAAGGTTAGGAGATATTTCTGCTCAAAAAAAGCCTTGTAAGAACTCAATTGTAAAGCAAATCATATTGCCTTACATATCCTCCACAGGGATGGCAATTATTCTCAAATTGGACCTCTGTCTGTATTTTAAACTCCTTCAGTTTTGTTATATAACTTCTTAATTGTATCCCTGGAGATAGGGAGTGTGCTTAACACAAAAGTCATATTGTCTTCAGCTCCTGCTCAAAACCTAACTTTTCATGTGATGTTTCTCTCGCATGCTCCCAAATACTGATTTTTTTTATAATACTTTTTTTTTTCCCACTTCCCCAGCTGACCTCTGTATGTAGAACTGCTGTGAAAACCTTGTCTTTTCACAGCAGTCATTACTCAGGGGAGAAACATTTGTTTTATGACCATTTTCCTAGCAAAACCAGAGAGCTTATTTCTGTGGCTGAGAGTTTGCTGTAGCATCTCGACTTCATCACAGATGATTCTACATTTAACTACAAACATACACTAATCCCAGCTACTTTGGTCAATCAGGTGAGAGTTCCTAATGAGCATTGGCTTCTAAATCCATCACCCAGCCACAATGAATGTCTATTTGAAGCTGGCAGGATTGCCACCTTCAGCTATCATTCATATCATTCAACTGTTCCGTCCAACCTTGCCCATGAAAGGTTGCCCATTTCCATGATGGACCTTAAAGTATCATACAAATCCCTGATCCACATCAGTCTTAATTCAGACTAAGTGCAAGCACGTTTCTCTTGTAGATCCATGGTGCATAGAAATGTTGTTGTAGTCTTTAAATCTTTTAGATTTTAGAAAAGTCATATTCTAATTTGCTCACAATATTTATTCTAAAATCACATATTACTAGCTCACTTAATTTTGATTAACTCTTGAATGTAAAAATGATTGCTTTCTATTGCTTTAGTTTGACTCGAGAGCAGCAAACGCAAAAATATACAGCCTTAATATACAGCTCTTTTTACCTGGGCCAGTTAAACAAAATTTGTAAAGCACATATCAGTGTAAATCTGACCAGTGTAAATATCTGACTAGACATTTTACAGGAGCAAAGCCTGCACTCATTTAGAAAATTCATTGCTGAAGCAGATCCATGTAGTGAAACAACTCGTGCTGCTGTTCATCTCCTCTTATAGACACAGCGGTGAATGGTAAAATAATCTCAATTAAACACAGAGAGAGAGAAGACAATATTGATGTTCCTCCTGAAATCAATGGAAATCTTGTCAGAAATGAAATTATTAACAACAACAATGTGAGACTGGAAGTAATGGAAATTTACCTTCAGCGCCCTGTCCCACAATCAGTGCTGTGTCCTATTCTTGTTTTACAGTTGCTGTGGTTGGTTTATCATCTGGGCATCTTTAGATGGCAGTATAGCTATTTTCTTACCAGTCTATTGTTCAGGTTATTTAACTGAGGACTGCCTATAGGATAGGTCATTATCATATGAACACATTCAGTGAGAGTTTCGACCATTCTCCAGCCCATCTGAATTATATAGTGTATTTAAATCAACAGAAAGGCTGAGGAGACTTTCATTTAGACTAAACCTTGGGACAAATTTATATACTACATCCAGGCCTGGGCCACCAGCACAGGAAGGATGTGGAGCTGTTCAAACAGATCCAGAGGAGGACCACAAAGATGGTCAGAGAGCTTTTCCCCTATAAGGAAAGGTTAAGGAAGTTGGGCTTGTTTAGCCTGGAGAAAAAAAGACTCCAAGAGGAACATAATTGCAAACTTCCAGTATTTGAAGGGAGCTTATAGGCAGGAGTAGGATGAAATTTTTGCACGATCTAATAGTGATAGGACAAGGGGAAATGGCTTTACACTGAAAGAGGGGAAATTTAAGCTAGATGTTAGGAAAAAATTCTTTACTCAGAGGGTGATGAAGCACTGGAACAGGTTGCCCAGAGACATCGTGAATTTCAAGGCCAGGTTGGATAGGGCAGAGCCTGATTGGCAACTAACCCACAGTAGGGGGATTGGAATTCAATGATCTTTAAAGTTTCTTCTGACCTAAGCTATACGATCCTATGATTGCAGACATAGAACAAATTAAGATTAGAAATACATAAAGTTAATTCAAACTACTGAAATTCTTCCTCTTATCACCAAAAGAAAATTTTGCCCTTTAATTTTAAGACATGGGAATGGTTTTTATCCAAGCCAGCATTGCATATGCATATAGCTATGTCTGCAATGAAAAGTGCACCTTCCCCTGGGCACAGACCCTGGTCTTATTTTCATGAAGTGCAGACTGGCTTCAGTCTGTTTTCTGAAATCTTTAAAGAACACAAGTAAATCCCAGCCTTGTCCAGACTTCTAGGTGCCTGTGGTCCCAAGAGATTGTAATTACTTCTCTTTCTTTGCATTTTCTTTGCCTCAATAGCCTCCTGAGGGGAGAAAGTGCAGAAGTGCAGGTCTTTTTTCCCTGGTCACCAATGACAGAATGTACAAGAACAGCACAAAAATGCACCAGAAAGGCTGTGGAGTCTCCTTCTCTGGGGTTATTCAAGATCCATCTGAATGCCTACCTGTGAGACCTGCTGTCATTGGGAAATGCTTTAGCAGGGAGTTGGTTTTGATGTTCTTAAGAGGTCTTTTCCAATTCCTACACTTCTGTGATTCTGTGATGCATATCGCAGCAATCTATAGCATAAAATTCAGGGTTTACTTCATTTCACATCACGGAGTGTGACACAAGTTCCTTTGATAAACACATAAATGAGTCAAAAAGCCTGCTGAACCTGTGAAGGTCAGATGGAAAGAGAACCTGCCACAGGCTGGTCATCATATCAGTCTCACAGAGTGGGAAAGATAATCTGAATTGAACTGTCACCAGACCAACACCTGGACTTTGCCCTGGGGGAAAACACCATTTTCTTCACTCAAAAGGGAGCCCAGGGACAAAACAGCATTTGTTAAACTACTAGAGAACTGGAATACATCTGTGAACCAAGTTTTCATATGGTGCAGACCCTTAGGTTAACTTTTTCTATGTCTATTTGACAGAGTTGGATGGTAGTTTTGAAAATGAGAAGTGACAGATGGTAATGCAATTCTTTAAAAATAAACAGTGGTTGTCTTCAAATTGCTTTTCTAAAATCCTAAACACCTCCAGGTGGTGATCTAAATATAACCATTACAATAAAAGCTACAAACAAACATAAATTAAAAGAACACTAAATCCTTGCAAAAGTTTTAAGTCTTATTAAAAATTATTTCTTACTGCTTCTATTGACATCCAACTCTTATACTTCATTCTGCATTTATGGATATTTTATGTTCCTGATCAGTTTCAATTCAAATCTTACTATAAATATATATAGAGAGAACGAATAATATCATATCACTGAAACAATAGCAAAATAGTATTCAGCAATTTAGGCTGTTAGCTCCTTAAAAATTAATAAGTAGAGACCAAATAATGTGTTCTTAAAATGAGCAATTCTTTTTTACATTCTTTATTTGACTTTTTCCTCAATTCTGTACAAAGAAAAAGTGTACTGAAATATGATCTAAGAGTGACAACCATGATATTCTCTCTGGACTCTGAAAACCTCAAATGACATATCTAGTTATGGATTAATCTTTAACATAATAAAAAGAAGTAAATAAGGAAAATATTTTTTTGAGAGTATGCATGCCTGTCTAAATTTTTATTTGTCAACCAAATATCTATTAAATTATTCAGTTACAATATTTATAAATACTCTTAGGATCCAACTTGAGTTGTAATACAAAAGTTGTGAGTAAAAAGTGAGTTATAAGTCAAAATGTAAATCTTAGCTGGATAAACAAGCACATCTACAAGATACAACTATGATAAACTCACTTTTTTCCCCAGAAACATGTTTATTAATTTGCATGATTGAAATAATGTAAAAACATCTTTTTTTTGTGTGCACGAAAAACCCTTCTACTGTAGTTTTAACTCCAGCTGTAGTTCTAAAAGTGAAAATCTTTATAAATATTTGTTCCAGCTAGAAAGAGAAATGTGAAACATAAGAATAAACTCATCTCCTCCCTTTCATATAGCACAGAGATGTAAAATTATATTTCCTGACTCTTTGTGGTGTTATTGACTCCTTCACTGAGTAGATGAAAAATCACAAAATGTCAGGGATTGGAAGGGACCTCGAAAGATCATCGCCCTGCTAAAGAAACACCCCTTCTATTTAAGTGAAGCATGGTATCAATTAGTGGACACACTTCACAGAATTAAATAAGAACTTTTACAAATGATTTGTCAAAAAATAATTTAATCCCCCAATGGCACCAAATAGAGTTATCTTTCCTTTACTTATTTCAATTGAATCATATAATGAAAAGCACTCTTGCACTCCTTCATACTCCATACTAATCTTTTAACTGGATTTTACTGAAATTTCAGCTCATCTACATTCTTAAGATCATTTATGAATGTATGGATACAATTAGTGTTTCATATATTTTTTTTCTTTTATAACAGATAGAGCTCTGGAAAATTTTATGAGTTTTCATAGAAGTGTCATTTAGGATAGGTAGACCACTGCTTTACTTCATTCTGAACAACTGCTCACTCAGCTAAAAGCTCAGATTTGATGCATTCCCCAGTCTTCACTGTTTCCAGCATTGTTTTGATGGTTTGGGGCAATGCTGCACAGTTAGCAAGGTAACTAACTTAGATATCCTGAAATCTGAGACTTGATATTCAAATACCTTGTCACTGGCTCAATGACAGGTAATTCACTTGTACAGATTAGTCTGAAAACCAATTCAGTTTTGAAACATTCTGCTCAGCGTTGAGTGCAAAGAATGTGGTCATTCAGGGCTTCTTTTTGAGGAGAGGAGAGGAGAGGAGAGGAGAGGAGAGGAGAGGAGAGGAGAGGAGAGGAGAGGAGAGGAGAGGAGAGGAGAGGAGAGGAGAGGAGAGGAGAGGAGAGGAGAGGAGAGGAGAGGAGAGGAGAGGAGAGGAGAGGAGAGGAGAGGAGAGGAGAGGAGAGGAGAGGAGAGGAGAAGCAATGGTATCCTTAAGACTTCCTCTGAGTCAGAATAGGATAACAGAGGAACTGTTATTTCTGCTGTAAGATGAGACAATAATTTATGAAAAATGTGGGTCTTTGTGAAACAGAATTTGCAGATGATTGGAGACAAACGCTTACTAAAATGTAACAGTCACACTTCCTTTCGTGTTTGTATCTTGGTACAGTTGCAATGAATTACATTTTGTTTTCTTTCTTCTTAATAGCTAGGAATATGATTATCCCTCAGAGAAAATCTTTCAAACAAACTGCATAAAAGCACTTCTTCTGAGACAGTGGTGTCTTTGAACTATTGTGTGAGCATGTTAATGTGCTTCTGTATCAACAGATAAGGATAGAAGTGTGTGTGGTCAGAGAGGCCAGTGTTGTTTACAAAGACTAATAAACAACCTATTCACTAATATAAATCAGGAGTTGGTAAATTAAAAAATAAAATCCCCTTCACAGACATCAATGGAATTACATTTGGTGCACTTATGTATTATTCAATAGAATATAGAGAAAGTAGTAATCAGTTTTGAAGAGAATGAGATTTGTCCAGATGAATCTATTAAAGATATTCTAAGTTTTTTTCACCCCATTAGTATCTCCAGCTGCAGAGCTGTGATCATAGGAAATCGGAAAAAAGAATCAAATACACCTTATAATTCCAGAAACACTTGGGAAAATAAAGCCAGATAAATAAAGTAGAAATATAGTAATCTAACACGTAAATAGATTTCAAAATAATTCCACTTGTGAACCTACTTCTTTACACAGTCAGTGAGTTTGTCCACTCAAATGTAATAATTCTAGCTTACTTATTATTAAAGTAAGTAGTGTTGTCTGCTGAACAGCAAGTATAATAAAAGAAGATTTAACCTCAGGCTGGTACTGCACCATCATCAGAGCTTTAACTCACAGTATGCACATACATATAGTCATGCTAAATACACTTATGTAGAGAAAGTGATGGATAGTGCAAGTGAGATAGGATTCCCTGAGATCTCTATGATGTTTTGCTATCTCAAACAAACATCCTTTCTTCATTTGTCCCTTGTTTGGATCTTCTCTGGCCTTTGTCTTCCAGTTCCCTATCCTGGCATAATTCTGGAACCTGACCTTGCTCTTGCCAAAGTACGCTTATCTGAATCTCCTCCTCCACCCAGCTCCAGGCTCCAGGATGGTGATGGAGATCCAGCACTGAGTCTTTGTTTCCATAAGCCATACGTTCAGGAGTAGAGACAGACCTCTTTCCAGTGAGCATATGGCTCTCTTCTTAAGCAAGATGCTCCTATTCTGTTGTACCCTTTTATTCGACTCCCAGCAGATATTCTCCCAGTCAGACAATCTCTGCCTTCCTTAATTTGCTGGGCAGGACTCTGCAGCATGTTGGCCAGGGTGCTTATTCACTGAGCTTAGAAATTTTCTAACTGACTCAGCTCAGGTTTCACATATTTTGACAGTAACACCAGACCTATGACAAGTAAAGTCAAAGGGCTTTCTGCAGTCATCCTCCCTCTTAGCTTTTAACAGTGACCCTTGCAAACTGTTACAGGAGCTAAGAGACTCTGAGTGTATAAATATTTACACTATAGCCTGACAAATCTTAATAATAACTTGAACCTAAAGATTCTCCAGTCTTATCTGAGTTAGAGAATTTAAGCTATCCCTTACTCATGGTTAATAAAAAGCTCCAGCAATTGTATCTTTATTCTGACAGTGAGCCACTGTGAACTTTATAATTCAACCATTTGAGGGAGAAAAGGAGCATTAGTAGCACCAGGTAAGATTATTTTATGTGCTCAAAAACATGTAGTTAATCTGCACAGCAACAACCATGTAATCTTTTTCAGGAAATATAACTTCAAATATAACTAGAGGTTAATTCTACATAAGGGTTTATAATCCAAGATACCAGTCTTGTGTCCTTTGCTTACATAATTGGGCATCTTGTCTTGGTGGCATTTATGGGAGCAGCACAACAGTGTCAAACTTAAAGCCATTGGCTCCTTGGGTGGTAAAGCTTAAAACACGTCTACCACATCAGCTTGCAGCTGTTGAAGATCTGATCTAGAGGGCAACGGAAGGCTATTTAGGACTGCTTTGAACATGGTGATTCAGTGAGGTGCACAGTCTTTGTATATGTTAAATTCTAACAGAAACTTTTTCTGAACGGGAAAATTGACTTAGTAGTTTAGGCATAGCAAAGAAAGCCATTTTGACAGGTTATTTAAATGAGTATAGCCTTCTGAGGAATTTGATGGGAAGAAAAAATATCCCCACATCATTGACTATTTTCATTTATTTAACTCTATGCAAAGCTCCTTTAAGATCAGCAATGGTTGAGAAAGCTGCTTCAGTACAAGCAGATGCATATGTTAGTTTTCTTTATGCAGGGTAGATGACAACTGTAGAAGATATAAATTTTTTATCTCTTTTTTTTTCTTTTCTGGAAGCTACTTTTACTTTCCTACTGTAAACAAGGTGCAAGGAATCCACTCTGATAAATGCTTATCTTTCTTCATTACAAGCACTGACTCACCTTTCCATAGATGTTAGAAGACAATAACAAGGCTTTTACAATAAGCCTGTGAGAAAGAAAACAATTTAAACACACCCTTGTCAAGGCTAAGATAAGCTTTTAAGGAAAGGAAAAAAGAAAAAAGGCTTGAATTTCAGTGTGTATATCTGTAACATCAAAGTCATTCCTGACCTTTCTGACGATTAGAAAATCAGTCTGAAAACAGCCTCTATAAATGAACTCCAATTCATTTTACTGATACCAGTCCCAAGTCATGTTGTCTGCATTCTAATGTAGCTCAGGCTCAGGAAACAGGGTCTGTAACAGTGATGTGATTTTATTGTCAGGCTATCCTTGTGTTGATAAACCTAAGTTTATAATTTGTCTGTAACCAGACTGAGCTCAATACAGGAGCATTCTATTTTTCAGCTGTGACCTTTGGTCCTCCAGGCCTCTCTGTGACCCACCGTTGTTTTTCAGGATGGAGATCTGTTGAAAACTGAAAGCCATCCCAAAAACTATTTCCTTTTTGTACTACCTAATTTTATTAGAAATAAAAATGTTCTTTTATCCTTCTGTCCTGAGCTCCAGATGATTTCGTTTTGTCACGTTCACTAAAGAACTTTGTTTTGCCCTAAGTTTGATCTCCATACTGACCAGCTTTTGGCATAAATGAAAGACTGCTTAAGATTTTATGCTTTAAAGAGTACAGAGTTGCTAGATCAAATTATAGATCTGAAGGAAACTTTCAAGCTGCATGAGCTGAATGAACACTGAGTAGAGGGTGGTATTAGAATAACCACATAAGGATGTTACTTTTGCTTGCTGTTGTGTTGTGTTTTTTCCCCTTAAGTTTAAGCTTTTCCTTACCCTTGTTTTCTTTTCCCTACGCAGAAATAAAAAGCATGTTTTAAGCTATGATAGCAATTGGGAGCTACTTATATATTATATCTTGTTAGTAGAATGAATAACACAGAAACGATTGCATTTTCAAATGACCATACACAAACTTCAAAATATTCATAATTAACTCCTACAGAACACGCTAGAAGTATAGAATAAAGTAAAATACCTTGTGTATCTGAGTGGGATAGTCAGAAAATGATTTATCTAAAACACATCTTTCTCTGCCAGAGGAAAAAGAACATTGCAAAATACAACAAACAAAAAAGCCAACTAGTGAAATAGTACAATAGCAAAACACATAACTCCAGAAAATGTTTTCTTGGTGAGACTGAACTGAAGCATATTAACCTACAGGCTACTTTTGTGAGAAGCGCCTTATGTCTTCCCATTTGGCAGAAAGTAAATTACTTTCCCAGGGTATGCTGCAGTCCCACTGATTTCCTACCTGTTTTCCCAGCCTGCTAACACAAAGCGTGGTTCACTGGCTTTGCACATATTGCACTATTTCATAAAACTTCAGGAAACCAGCACCTGCGTTGTTCTTTGCTCCACTGCTTCACTTAATTTTCTTCACATTTAAATCTAAGAGAGAAGAAATAGAAAAGCCATTGAAACATTATTTTTACAATAGGACACTGCAGATGTGTTTCCATTTAAAATCAATAATAAAGCCTATATTGGTATTTGTGGAAAGTAAATGATACCTTTAACTACTATCCGGAGATCACAGACAACAAAATTGAAGTAAGAAACACCATGAAATTCTTCTTCTTCTTTAAGCCAATTAATATCCACTTCTATTTTTCCTTTGTAATTTTATGCCTTTCTTTCCTTCTTTACTACTTGATCTTCAGAAGAAAATAAATGTTACATTTTTTAAATGAAAATATTACAATTTTCCAAGGGAAAAAAAGTTTCCAGCAGTAACTTCAAAAATATTTCTTGTTCTCTTTATTAATCATTAGCAGAAACATCATCACGTTTGAATAAATCTCTTCATAGATATATATCATTCATCTGTTCTTTGCAAGGACAGTATTACCAAGTATTCCTTTTCTGGTAGAAGATCAAAGATAATACATGAGGGCTTAGAGATATTAAAGTAAAGGTTTAGAAATTATAGGCTTGATATACGCCTGTGCCTGAAGTGTTTACAGTACTTAAGTATATAGCTATAATTTTTGAAAAGAAACCATAATAACCTTCTGGAGCTCAGACAGGACTCACCACAGTCAATCAAGCATAGTTTTGTGTAACCACACATAAAAATAAAAGAACTGACGTATTTTCAGCGATATTCACATAGAATATTTTTTTTCTGTATCCTCAGTCGTGTGTTTTTTTTCTAGATGTGAAGTGGAAAGCTAATAGTCTACCTTTGCTGGAAAGAAAGGGAAAATGGGCAAATTTGGCAAAGAAAGATAAACTATTTTCCTTCTGCAGTCAGAAAGCAACCTGTTTTGTATTGCAAACAGTGAGGCATTATTAGCAAAGCCTTGAGCAAACAGAGATTCCTAGCAGCCTCTCCACAGTCTGCTTTGTGCCAAGACAAGTCATCACCTAATGTGGTCAGCAGGGTATCATGGACTGAGATTTCTGCAAGGCACGTAAAGGGATGATTTTCTGCCAAATATTCATGACAAATGTGAGCATTTCAAGTTAAGAATATAGCTGCTGGTTTATTTCTCTTAGAAGAAACGAATGAACAAAGTGGAAGCTACACTGACTACAAGAAACAGCATGGGTGCCTTCTGAAAGCACGGAAGAAATAGAGAATAATGAAATGTATGAAGATTTTCACCTGGCATTGTATGAAACTTTTAAAGCTTTTCTCTTATATCTTGGATACATTTATTTCTTGGTTTACTAAATACATGAAAGTAAATGCTTTTGATCGTTACCATTCTACTCAGTTGTTTATTGGACATATTATCATTCAGAGAAACTTTGCAATAGTTTTGTAGAAGAGAAGTAAGTGGTCTTATATTTTATTATTGAGATGGCTTCTCAGCATGCAAAAAACAGCATGGAAGATGGAATAGAAGTATGTAGTGGGCAAGTAAAATGAAAATGATATTAATTAGCTAATGACTTAATGAATATTAGGAAGTCTGAGATTGAAAGCCAAGGAGGAAAAAACAGCATTTGAAGTAGTGAATGTAATCCAAAGGAAAGGAATAACAAGACGACAAGAAGGAGCAGTAAATTATTTTGACAACTTCAAAGCCAGCAGGGTTAGGGAGAGGATATATATGTGGGAGTTTTCATCTTTCTGCACTATATTAATTTTCACAGTCTTTTTCTGTTAGGCCCTTCTTAATTTCTATCTGCAAATACATTACCAGCATGGAGATCCCAATTACCATGGGAACTGTTGCAGGATCTCAGGGCTGAAAATAACACAGATCACAGCATTTGCAGAATTCAAACCTTTTACATTCACTTTATCATATTAATATAGAACATCAGTTCACTTTAACACACTAGGGAAAGAAAATATATGAATACGCTCTTCTAAGATGCAGTGGTCTCTCAGTAGAAGAGATGATAGGTGTGGAACTACCTAGGCTGACATGGACTGGACTGACCATGCTTTCTCTCACTGTTTTCCATAAGATTTGGAGAAAACCCATAAGAAGACGTTCATACAGTATCCTGGCTTATGGGCAGATCATTTTAAGCAAGAGATATGAAATGGAGGCTTTCCTGGCAAGTAGAAGAAGAGAAAAGTATTCTACATTATTTAAATACCACTCAATAAAGGATGCATCATTTATGCTGAAACAGATAAAATGATACAGGTCAGACTCCCTTGTGTGGCTCTCCATGACTGCAAAGGAACTCTTTCTTCCCTACTTGATGCCTCAGATGTAGCTGTGCTTCTGTACAATTGTCTAGTGGAAAGAGCCCATGGGACAGAACTAAAGGAAGAGATCCGTAACTCTTTCTTTGCATATGAAATGGCTGTAGATCTGTCCCTAAGAGCAGTAATGAAACAGAGCAGCTTGCTGACTGGCAAAACAGAAGAGAGATGATAATGAAGGTGGAAAACCAGAAATGAGTCACCTTTTTTTAGTGAGCTATATATATAATTATACTGATTATGTGTATACATATATACATATGATATGTATGAACATAATTTATATGCAATTAGCTGGGCAGTTGCTTAGAACAAGATACAATGAATGGTAAGATTTAAGGGGAGAATTCCACTGTTAAATCCATGGAATAAATAAATTCATGTAACAGAAATATCCAATGGAATACATTGCATTCTTATTATATTTTCATTTTTGTACAAGAAAGCAAACAAGCAAGCAAACAAAACAAAACAAAAAGCCCTGAGCATTCAGTATACCAGGAATTCATGCAATGAGTACAGAACAAGAGCTTTACTGTAGTGATTACAATTCTGTTTGCCCACAGATTATGTTGACTTTAACTCGTGTCAAGTGTCACTGGATAAGCAGGAGAATCATCCTAAAAACCTCAGCCTGACTCCTGGGGACTATGAAAGCATGGATATCCTTGTGTGACAAGATACAGAAAGCACTCTCCATCTTTTTTTCCTTTCTCTGATAATAGAAATTTACACGTTGGCAATTAGGCCTGAGCATTAGGCCTGAACTAGTGCCTGAAGTTGACACACAAAAGTAATAGGATTTTTGACAATGGTTTTGGATAAGACTAAAATGACTTCCATCTATTTCTCAGTGTGGAAAAAAAAAAAAAAAAAAAAAAAAAAAGATTTCAATTCTGTTGCTGTTTTTCAATACTGAATCAATTAGGCTGTTCTGCCTGGCTGTTTTTTCAAGAAGAAAAGTCAAATAAAGTGGTAGAGTTCTGGTGTCTGTCTGTTATCTTGTAGACAACAACATTTATATGAGTCAGTTTATACTGGAAAGGAATGGAAAATGTAAGACCTGGTTCCATCTTCATAGGTGTGCAGTTCTTGGTGTTTGTCTAAGGATAATATGAGAATCTTAGAGCAAATTAACGACAAAACTAAAATCTTTTCTTAAGAATGAGTCAATTCTCAGGGATCTCATCAGCAGCATGACATGAATATGAAAAACAAAAAAATTATCTCCAATACTATCATTGATATCATATATTGGGGATAGGTATCATGTGGTCTTTGTTTAATCCTTTGAATGTGTGTGACAATATATTATCCCTCAGAACATATATATGTATACGTACATATGTTATTTTTATTTTTATTTTTATTTTTTTACTTCTTACTTAAAACTGTTGGTATTGCATACCATATAGATGAACATTTAAAAAGCACAGTATGAACTTAACGTAGGGACACCAATGAGATATATTATGAATATCTTGGGTCCTCATGTGTCCTTGGAAAGCACACATTTCTTATATATTTCACCTGGCCAGTGCTTTTTACTAGAGATAACTTCAGTAAAGTGAGCTGGATCTCAGCTGTGCTCATAAGATTTTTGTAATCACAGGGCAATTGCCTCCAAAGCCAGTAGGTACATGTTAAGCAATCTCACTTGAAAAGCCTATGGTTTAATCAATATTGGAGCTAACTACATAGTGTGATGAAGAAATAAAAAGTATTACATTGCCTGTCTGCACTTTTTTTTGTAAATGAAGAAATTTGGTCAATGTTAACTATAACAATACAATCTACTATTAAAACATTTGTTTTAACTCCAAAAAATGAAAGTATAAGAAATTGCACTAAGTAAATAATAAGGCTAGAGACCACATTAGAAAATCAGCCCAACATTATAAGCTCAAAACAATAATGAAGATGAAAATTACTGATTTTTAAAAATAAAATTATTTTAACATTATTTTATATTTTTCTAATTTCTATTCATCTGGAATCCGATCTCAAAAAGGAATTACTATCCTGAATTACTGCTGTAATTCCAATGAACTGAGAAAAACAAATAGAAAGCACTGAAAAAACGACTTGTGTTGAAACGAAAATATGTTATTGCTTAGAGGCACTCATCTCTGTAGCTACATGTTTTAAGTCAGCGTATAATAAACGTCTTGTCAAACCTCTCTCTTCTGTGATACAAATGTGACATCCATAGCTAACAATAAATCAGACAGTCCCTCAAATCCTGTAAACAATAATTCATTCTCAAACTGTGGGGAAAATCTGGGACATCACTGAAAAAAACTTCAAAAGAGCAATGCAATCAAAATTCACCAGTAATGTTTTACAGGCTATTGAAGGAATCCTTGGCCATCCCCTGGAAAGTTTAAGTTTTGATTTGTCTCTGAAAAGTCACAACTTTTCTGAAACAAACTGCAAGACTTACTGGGAGTAGGACCTACATGTGTTTCCAATTCTCAAAATGACTGAATTTTTCAAGAGCCAAACTGAAATAGTATTATTTCTTCAGTTAAAATAATTATGAGTTGAGAGATATTAGATGCAAACGCTGTATAAGTCCTTCACATTGGTAAACTGTTATCAACATAAATCATTTTGTTTCCATGACAATCATTCAGTTCTTTTACACTGCAGCTTTAATAACTGGACTTGGGTGAATTCTGGAGAGGCTCAATAGTTCTTTTAAAAAATGTGAATGGAAAATAATACTTTTAATCTTAATCTTAAATTCGGATTTGAAATCATTGTTTAAGCACATCTGAGTAGAAAACAGTATTAAGTTGAATTTTATTAGTCAATCTGTCCATAAAGATTAATGAGCTTTACCTTCATTTTCATGTCAGTGATGTTTAAACTCATTTTTTTCTACTCTTGGAAATGGGCTTATTAAAAGCCCACAACAACCTCATAGGAGTATTCCATAAGACTAACATAACAGTCATAATTTATTTCTGATAAACTTAATCTTACTGGTTTTATTGTTTGTCACAATGTACAACTGTAACAAGTATTTCTACCCCTAGAATTTTGGTTGTCCTGGTGGAAAAAGAATGAAATACACCATGAGATTCCACTAAGTGTTGACTTCTTTCTTGGTAAAAGAACATGCAATGGTTAGGAAACAACAGCATAACACAGGGGAAATGTATTCTGAACGGTTAAGAGGCTGAAAAATACAATTAATAGGGAAGTAAATATATTTTCATAGGAAATCAGTACTGACTTCATAAAACATGATACAACAGCTAAAATTATAACAGAATGTGACGACAGATGAGTATGTTAAATATGATATGGATTAGCATGTTTTTTTAATTCACTCTTCTAACAGCTTGTCTTGGTAAATAGCAATTTACTTGGTATATAGCAATTAAAAAAACAAAATTACCAAACTTACAATGTGCTTTGTAATTGCCAAGATATTTCTGTTACTTTTATTGGGGTTTCTGGGATGTAGTTCAGGCAGTGGTCTGACAAACACTTTATGAATGAAAGGCATTACTTTTGAATAGAAGAAAATGCTACAGAGCTAAGTGAGAACCTGCAATAGAAGCAGAGAAATAAGCTATGGTAATAACACTACAAAGAAATGTATACATCATATCTTCTTCCTGCTCTTTTAACAGCAATGCCAGCGTGTCTTTTCCAGGTACAATAAATAGATGTATTTATCTCTCCCAGATGCTTAAGAGACCATAAACACGTTTTCTTATACGCTTAGAAAGAATGATACACTGAAATCTGGACGCTACATTTAACTAGCTACTCTAATAATCCACTAGCCTCTTCACAGCCAGTGTGGGATGTCTGCGACTTGTCAGCCATCACTAGTTGTAATTCACTGCATATGGAATAGTTTAAGGATCCATATTCAGACACTACCCACTTCCCTTTAGCCTCAAAGCTTCACCAGACAGGTGAGCTGGGCCATTCAGAAGGACCTAGGAGGATGACAAACACTCCTTAAGGATTTCCTCCCTATTCCCCCAGCTTGGCATGGCACAAGTCACATGAAATTATAGTGCAAAAGGAGAAAAAACTACATAAATATTTCACTGTTATGAGTTAATAGTACCAGAAATTCAGGCCAGATAACTGTCCCTTTCCAGAGACCTACCAGATAGTTTCCCACTATCCATTCTCTGTTGTTCGCATTCCAGTGTCAGCTAACTTTTCTGTCTATGTCAAAGTGTAGGGCTGTTCACCTGCTGATACCAAACGGTGCTGCTGGGCACCTAAGAGATGGTCTGACTTCTGGCTTAGGCTTGTAAATCTGTAAATGATTTCCAACTAAACTTTTATACAAAATCAAGAATACTGTTCAACCATATCAGCGTTTTTAAGATTAGCTTTCCCTCTCTGTGACAAAATAGAGTTGTGTTAAATCTCTAAAATGTAAAAAGGAAGCAACAGTGGACTACATCATTCTGTTTAAGACCAAGGGGTGTCTACATCCACCATCATGGCAAGAGGTTAGCAGGCCACATGACAACTATATTTTTAAGAGACCATTTTCAAGGCTTGGCCATCAATTTTCCTACCAGTCACAGGATATCTTTCAGGTAAACAAACACCAAATCTTATTGTTTTAAAATAGAGCTTTGTCTGGCTTGGTTCTGTTATAATCTTTTTTTTTTTTTTTTCTAGAGGGAGAATTTGTCTGGCTTGGTTCTGTTATAATCTTTTTTTTTTTTTTTCTAGAGGGAGAACTCAACATATCTGAATGCTTTTTATAGCATTTAAATGGATGACAGTTACTTCCTGCACAATTTCTTTCTAAAACTCTGACTACAGAGTATTAAAAAGCTTTGCATAAATTTCCATCTAAGAGAAAGATCTATAATCACGTGCCAATACTGAGACTATTGCTAGAGAATGGGAAAAAAACTAAATAGCTATTTTTAACAGGAAAAAAAGAGCCGAAGAAAACAGAGAGATGCACTAAATAGAATCCAATAGCAGATTCTTTGCTGTTGTAAATTACAAATATAATGTGCAGCAATAGCAACGAAAATAAAAGGATGGGAAAAAGAGAAGAGGGCTGGAGCACCTCTCCTATGAAGACAGACCAGTTCGTTCAGTCTGGAAAAGCAAGGGCTGCAGGAAGACCTCATTACATCCTTCCAATATTAAAAGGGAAATTATAAACCTGAGGGAAATCAACTTTTTGCACAGGTTGATAGTGATAGGACAAGGGAGACTGGCTTTAAACCAAAGGAGGAAAGATTTAGGTTAGATGTCAGAGAAAACTTTTTTTACAAGGAAGGGTGTTGAGGTGCTGGAACAGCTGCCCTGAGAGGCTATGGATGCCCCATCCCTGGTGGTGTTCAAGGCCAGGCTGAACTGGGCCCTGGGCAATCTGATCAATTGATTTAGTGGTTGTAGCACTCTCTGTAGCAGAGAGGTTGGAAATAGATCCTTAAGGTCCCTTCCAACCCAAGCTGTTGTATGATTCAGTATTTCAATGAAAGAGAACTCAGAATCCTTATTCCACATTACTTCCATAGTAATTCCAAACCTTCCTAACTTCAATGTGTTTACTGATTTCCCAGTAATAATATTTAACATAACATCCTAAAAATAAAAGAGCTATGCAACTCTTTTCTTTAGACATGTTAAGAATAATTTGCATCTGCTGTATTTCTTAAACGTTGTGTCAGCTCAGCAATTTTGTGGTCTCAGCAAAAGCATTATTTTAATTATTCTGTTAGTTGTATGAAAGCAGGAGAATGCTAAACAATTGGAGTGACTTTCAGAATACATCCTACTTCAGAAGTTAAGAAGGGCAGCTGACATTCATTAAGCACTTTATCCTTCAGGAGGTCTGAAAGGTGGGGACACTGTCAGATTACTGGTAGCAGTAAGCTTTTTACAGAGTGTACAGCGTAAAAGACATAACAAGATTTCTAGCAAACATAGAAGTTGCTTTGCTTTCTTACTACTACTGAAGTTTGAAACATTAGTGGGTGAAATTAGTTCCTCTTGAATTCAGTAAAAAAGAGTTCACCAATAATGATCCGTGTCTGCTGCTTCACTGAAAGGTTCAAAAATCTAACTACAGTGAAAGCAAGCAAGGTGATCATTTAACTTCAAGGACCTGAAAGATCATGGAAACCCATTATTAAGAAAGGAAGCATGAAAATGTAATTCCCAGGAGATATGTGCTGATTAATGACAAACTCTCTCTATGTGTTTTGTGACTGCTTATATTGTATTTTATTTCATTTTCTCTTTAATGAAGTGACATATTCATAATTATCCTTACTGTTAGAAAATTCTTTTGTCAGTGGACAAATTATTCTCTGAAATCATATCCATTTATATTAAAACCGACTGGAGAATATGTTAAATATATAGATAGTAAAATGATGGGCATCATGTTATACATGTATATAAAGAGAGAACATTTTTCAAGAGGAAGACCATTAGTTTTAGCGCACTTGAAAACTCTTAGATTGATTTGCATTTCAAAAACACCACATTAAAATAAGCATTTACAAATTCTCTGATTAGTTTATACCCTGTGTTACATAGCAGCAAGGAATATCACGCTCCTTATCCAAGCTGTGCTTTATGGAATGATTGCTTTGTTTTCTCTCCCCCACATAGGAACCCAACAGAGGCTCATGTCTTAAGGTGAGGAGCTTGTGTGAATATCCTTCGCTCTACTTCCTCTTGTTAGATTTCTCAGCGTGTCCTGTGAAGGATCCAGAATGCTTATTTATCCTAAAACTACCTTCCATTCTCTACACAGACGTACATTTTCTATAAATGTCACGTAATATGCAATACTTCTCACCTTTTCATACTTCTCCTTGGTAATTACACCTGACAAAAAGGTGAGAGGTGTTGGGCATTACAAGAAATTCATCACAAGTGTCCCTTTCAACCAAGCACAAGACTACACTGCACTGCCAGTCACTCAGAATCACAACTGTAACATCTGCTGCTCTTATGCTGTTCTCAACCCATCCGTAATTTATCAGCGTGAGACCTTCAAACCACAATGCTCCTCATGGAGTCTTCAGCAATTGGAGAATCTGCACTGTAGACACGGTTCTCATATGATATGTTGCCATGAATTTTTTATTTAATAAATAGAATGTCAAAACGATTCCTTAAGAGAGTCTAAGGACACTCAGGTTTATAGAACAAAATGTATAAACAAGCTCCAGAAAGTTACAGAATCACAGAATGGTTTGGGTTGGAAGGGCCCTTTGAAATCATCTAGTTCTAACTCCCCTGCCATAGGCAGGGACACCTTCCTCTAAACCTGGTTGCTCACAGCTCCATCCACCCTGGCCTTGAATGCTTCCAGGGAGGGGGGGCATTCACACTTTTTCATCTTAATGTTAACCAGAGTTACAGAAGCTCACAATCCTGAAAATAAGATCATTTCTTTTGGTACGTAAAACAGATATGAGAATTATGGCCTTATTGTCATATAATGAGTTATCATTAGAAATGAAAACAAGCAACAAACATATCAACCCCCAAACGCCTCTGCTCTGTATTTCATATTGAACATTCAGCTTTTCCTTCTACCTCATCTTTGCACTGGGTGACAGTTTCAATATACTTGCTGAAAATATATAATGCAATGTGTAAATAAATATGACCCATTTCAAGAGCTCTGGGAAGCATGTTAGGAACTGAATTGTCCTAGCACATCTGAATGGTTTTAGAGAATAGCTCTGTATTTTCCTGTCACTGTTGCAAACTGACAGACTCTGCTCCTGGGAGGAAGGTGGAAGCCAGAGCAATGTCTGCCAGCTGGTTCACAAAGATGCTGCCCTGTCAGCACATTAGGGAGCCAAAGGGCCAGATGGTGAGAAAGACCAGACCTTTGAGCAGATTCCCATTCTCAGAGCTGCAATCACCTACGGTTGTAGTTGGGCCAAGCCAGCTCATTTCTGCCCATTTTTCCAAGTGCAATTGGTCTGCCTGTAACTACCACTTGGAAGTAAAAAATGAATGATGAACTACTAAAATTTACAAAGTGAAATCTCAGTGTTTCTCCCTAGCAGTGCTAGATGCAGCAGCCTCATCTATTGATCCCACTCAAGCAATATTTCAGCTTGTTGTTTATAACTCTGTTCTGTTTTCTCTATTTCCTTTCCAGTGCAGCTGTATGTAAAGCTACTTCTAATGAGCTTAGTACCCACCTGCTTCTCATTGTTGTTGACAATAAAACCTTGCTCTAGATGAGAGTGTATGTAAAGATGTAATTAGAGCTTTTCCTACAAATTTTGAAACTCAATTCCCGTCCCCACCCCCATAAAAGTCTCCATACTCACCATAATAGCAGATATGAATCACATCATCAGCCAGCTCCACTAAGAGCAGAACTTCTAAAAGCAGCACTATTTCCTATTAGTACAGGAAAAATGGGAGGCATTAAACAATTTCAGTTACAACCTGTATGCATAGAAAAGCTTAATCCATACTAACGTATATTCCATCTGCTGAGAACAATCCTCAAAAAAATATTTTCACCTTAAAACATCTTGTATCTGCTCTCCCATTGTTAAGCCTCTATAAAAGCAGTATCTCTTGTATTAGTATTACAGTAATGTCCCTGTTTTGAGAAGTGCACAGAATCCTGATTTATTTCCACAGGACCAGTTAGCAACTCCCCTGAGCTGCACCCAGACAACTTCTCTCACAGGAAACCTCATCACATTTTGCATTTTTTAAACTTGTTTAACTCCTTCGTAAGAACAAACAGCATTTTTGGCCTTCAGTTTTCTTCTTTGGAACTCTCTCTCTGATAGTCAGAAAACTTCTGTAATTTTACCTTATGTTTGTTCAAACGTATGTTATTGTTTGCTCTGATGCAGTCTTTGTACCTTACCCTATATAAGGCTTTTCCATCCATTTCCATATTGCTCATTCATTTTCAGTAGCTACAGGAAGCAACGATTCCTCCCTTTTCACATCACTCTTGTATCTCTACAGCTTAGTATTTCATCTACAATCCAGGTCTGATTTTTTTTTTTTCTTTCCTGTTAAAATATGAGCCATAGAGGGAAATTATTAATTCCATATCTAAGAGAAGTGATAATCTCAAAATTTCAGTGTAGATACTTCACATGATGAATCTTCAGGCTTTTTTTGTTTGTTTGTTTTTCTTTTTTTTTTCCAAGCTAACTCAAATTGCTGACCCAGTTACATGAGGAAAATCAGGCTTGCTCTTATTATCATACTTTATATTACATTTAAGCTGTGAAATTTTATCCCATCAACTTTCATTTTCACATATTTCTCTTACATTATATTCTGTAAATAATATAATAACATTTCATACATTATACATCTCAAAAAAAAAAAAAAAGTTTTAAAATAGACATAGAAAGAAGTTAAAACTAGGACAGGCTGTGCTGTCTCTCCCATAGCCTATAGTCAGTTCCGTTTAGCCATTGTTCTTACAGTCATCCCCACCTCATCCAGCCAAACCAAGAGTTTCCCAGGTAGAGCTATATCAAATATTTTACCCATTTGAAAACTTCGTATTATTTTCTTGGTTAAAAAAATCTGAGGAAGATAATAGATTTTTACTTTATATAATAATCTTTCTTTGTACATGGGCTATGCTACTGCTCCCAGCATTTCCAATTTATTTCATATCACACTGGTAAGTAATCAAAGAAACCAACTCCTATAATTCTTAGCCTTTTGGCCTATCCTGTAAGTCAAGTTGCACAGATTAGGCTTCAGTATCTGGTTAAAAATTTATCTTATGCTTTGGTAAAAGAGTATTATCTTCTCATGCTTCTGTTTCTTGTGGTTATTACCATCTAAAGCTGTAGTACAGATTTTTGTTTACAGATATTTCTCAATTCCAAATTGACAACAAAGAGGTTAAAAGAAACTCCAGAGCTCTGATGCTTGTTTTCCATACTTAAGATGTGACATTTCTCCATCTAATATTATGTACTCTAGCTTTAATCCGGTGCGCACAGATGTTCTGTCATGTTTAGCATAAATTAAATCAGGTTTACTCAAGAGAAATGCAAAAGTGCTAACACTAGAGTGCTGTTTTATATTCAGAGCAGGGTGAAATCGTTTAAAAAATAAACATTTCCTACAGCTACATTCCAAACACCTAGATTCACCTGTTTCTAAAAGAAGAAGGCCAGTGAAATACAGCTTCCAAAGCTTGTTAAACACAGCCATCAGTTTCAAAAGGCAAAATAATGAGTCTCCTGAGTTTCAGAAATGCAAAGAAATTAAAACAAAAGGGGTTTTACAAGCTGATGCAAGAGTTCTGGGGGGAGCATAAGGGCTAAACAAACGTTAGGAAGATGTTACTAGAAAAAAGATGCAGGGGACTTTTTGCAGGCACTGCAGTAGCAAGACTATCCTGGGCTAACCAACAGTCCTTTGCCTAATTTAAATGTAATGTTTGCATTTAAATTTTAACTGTAAAAACGTGTAATTCTTTACCGAGCTTTTAGTGTTAAATGTGTAGCTTTAGTTTACAAATTCACTGAATTAAAACGGTATCACTTCTGCAACACTGCACTGCAAAGAATTCCATTTCACCACGTAGCAGAAAACTTACAACAATGGAAAAGCCTAGAATATTTAGGCGCCAGTCTTTCCTGTCAGGCCAGAATGATGTATAAAAATAAGAAAACTAAATAAAACCAACATCCAAAGCAGTATTATTAAAAATAAAACTCTGATTTTTCATATTTTTATTTCCAAAGGAAAAAGGTCTTCGTATTTTTTAAGACTAAGATTATCCAAATTTTACGTTAAAGACACCAGTGGTGATTGAAATGGTGAATATTTACAAAAGAATTTCTCCTTTCTTAAATCAACTTATGTGAAAAGAATCCCTTTGTTAAAAAGAAATGAAAACCCATTATTTTCCACAAAACTGGAATATAGTTTTAAAACACAAGTTCCTCTAAATATATTCTTTCTAAAGACAATCTGAGAAATCCACAGAAATGAAGTGCTTGGTCATACATTAGAGAAGTGAGATATCATTTCAGAAAACCTGGAATCCATGAAAATGCAGCAGATTTATTTTATTCTGGGAATATCCCTGTGAACAATTCTTAACAAAGGCTATCAATCTAAAATCTGCCAGGTGACTGGTTTTGAATTAGGCATTAAATACATACAAGCTTGTAATTCAAAACTAGTTTTTTGTTTGTTTGTTTGTTTTTATCCCCAGAATGTTTGAGGATATGAGTTTCTTTTGTTATGAGAATAATTTCTGGCTAATGCTCAAACACAAAGCTACCCCCAGGCTATCCAATTCACCTTCACTAGGTAAAATATCAAGTATTTCAGCACTGGGATTTGATGTCATGTACGTAATAATGCTGTCAGAATTCAAGCTCTCCCCCCAGATTTAAACAGCTATTAAGAGGTTAAATGTTTTATTACTATATACGTTGCCATGGATCAAAAAAAAGTAAAATAAAATGAATCAAATATTTCACCTTAGTTGAAAGAATCAAAAGGACTTATGCGACTTTTTAAGAGGGTGTATTTTGATTAAAAGTTAAGCCAAAAATCAAGGAGCTGAATCTTTCTTACATTGCCAGAGGGAGATTTGCAATAGGCTTTATCATACTCTAAAAATTAAGCTTTCATAGAAAACAAATGATAGAACTTGCAAGGTGGTGTGACATGCCAGTTGGACATTGGCAGGGCAGCTCCTTTAATAAGTTGAAAACCATGCATCTGAAAAGCCTGGTTTTGTAAAAGAAAATGTATCTGAGCACAAGGGCTTTAGACACTAAACAAAATTATTAAGATGCTAAACAAAATCATTGACAACCTTCCAGGTGACATGAGCCTGTAAGCATGAACTGAAACTGATCCAGTGGAAATCCAGAGCTGCCTCAGCAAAGTAACAGGGGAATGATTCACAAATGTCTGCTTCTCAGGCAGACATTGTATTGTTCTTCCACAGCCAAATCTACCCCGCACAAAGTTTTGCACAGCCCCTAATAACTCTTCAGCTCTGCTATTAGGTGTGGATTCTTACGCGCTGCTCAGTTTCTACTTGGACAGGTCTCTGTGTAGATGGTGGCAGGACCATGGCCTTGCTGGATCCTTTTACCAACATGTCAGCATCATTCTTTCTCTCCAAAATTCCAAGTCTTTAAGAGATAGAAGGGGATATGCATTATAAATACACTCTTTTCCTTTATTACTTCTTTACTCCCATCTCCCCAGTAACATTTGGAACTGATACAAGTGCATTTGAGTACTTACAGTTCAAAAAAAACTTACTTGCTATATCCATCTATTGATTCAATTCTGTTAAATAAATCATTTTTTTCTCACTGGGAGAGGAGAGAATTGGCACTGCATATCAGTGGCACTGAGGATATCGGTCCTCATAAACCCTCTCCTTGTCTTCTGTTCAATGGTGGAACAAAGTTTTCCTGGTCAAGGGAAGATCGTCATGGTGACTTTTTTAGATCAAGCATCACCGATAATAATTCCTATGAGAGAAAAATCATGCTATCCACAACTTCATATTCAAAACCATCTTAATTAAAAATTCTATTCGAAAAGTAACATTAGTTAAGAATAAGTAGACTAGAAAGAGAGTTAATCTACAGTGACTTAACGAAAGAGGAGAAAAAAGTCTACAAAAGAAAGGAAATGAAATTTGTCCATTTTTACCAAATAGTCAAATTAATCTATCAATCAACTTATTACCCAGTTACAAATTTAAAAGTGTGCTGGACTTAGAGCAATGAAAATCATATCCAACAATAAAATCTGACTCAAGTCCATTTGCGTTAAACCACATCCTTGCGGAACTATACAAAATCAAAAGTATTATTTCTGTGTCTTTTTTTTAGCTCATCTATATTTTCATCGGTATTATCAGTGTTATGCTATTCTCCTATGAATCCTGATCCAGGACTTTGAAAAGATTTAGATCTGCCACTTTTTTTTTCCCTTCAACATCTCCAACAGAACTGTTTCAATTCACCAAGCAAGAGCAGAATCTGTTTTGCGTGGAGATGCAAGCATGTTTTAAAAATAGATGTACCCATGGAGAATAAAAATATTAAAGAAACTCCTCATAATTTAAAGGTAGAAGGACCAGATAAAGTTACAGAGTTACAGATCAGGGGAAAAAAAAAAAAAAAAATTCAAACTGAGGAGGAAAAGCCAATCATCAAAGAACAAGGCTAGGGTCGACGGGATACAGAGTTTATAAGTGATGATTCTTTCAAGGAGGAAGAAACTTAAAGGTCTTATCTCACATTGATTTTGCTTTATTCCATATCACAAAGTTTCTTAGAAATTAAACTGGGCTGTATTTAGTAGTTTTCAAGAGGCTTGCTAATTTCTTTTAGAAAACGTGCTATCAAGTAGTATGGATATAGAATGAAGTGGAGGGGAAGGAGAGACTGGGAAAGCAACTAAACTTTTCCAAGTAATTAGTTATGCATCAGATAAATTGTTTGCTAAGCTGCGCAACTGAACTTCTTTTTTGATTTGAGATTCAAATGACCTCATAAATATTGAAATTGCAAGCTTAAGGAAATAGTATTATTTGATGCATGGCCTATTTTTCTAGGAATAAGTCTAATGGATAAATCATGGCTAAAGCGTTACCAACAGTACTGCTTTTCTGCTGACACCTCAGTGAGCCTCTTAATAAAAGGCCCATATAGTGATTATGGTACCTTCAACCTTCTGCTGTACTGTTCCTAGGAATGCATTAGTTTGGCTTTTCATTCTGAAGTGTTTTCCTCACTGTCAATTACTGTATCAGACTACTTGATATAACATAGAGAATCTATAGTACTGTTTTCTAGTATTTTAGGGTTTTTACCATCCAGGGTATGAAACTAGCTATTACTATTATTAGCTACTAGTAATTCAATCTTCCTTCTGCAGCCCACATTGCAGCAGCTTGAACACCTCTTTTCCGTCCATTGTAATTAGTATTTTTCTTTCTGAGAGCAGACTATTCCCAAAGTACAGTCGTTATATCTTTATAAAGAACCCAGTCTCTTCCAGCAGTCACAGCCTGAATCCACGATGCTGTAAAGACAAGTGAGATGTACTGAGGCTGGCAACAACAGATTCCCATCCCAGACTAGAAGTTACAATACTTTGATTCCTCAATTGTGTGACTGCAGTAAGAAAAATAATCAAAAAATGACGATCCTATTTCCTGATAAATTGTGAAATTCTGAAATTTGGTTTAATTTCATTTGGAATAAATCTCATACGTTAAGGTTAGTAAAATCAAAACCAAAAATCAATTTGCAAGCTGGAATGCAGGATTGAGTAGCCCTGCTTAGGACACTGCAATCTAAAGAGGAATTTTCTTTTCTATCCCATTTCTGATATTGCTTTCCATAATAGATTTAGTTTAAATAAAGCCAGTTCCCATGTCATCAAACCTCTGCACATCGTTTATGCTTTCCTACCAAAAGAACCATTGACAAGTAATATCACTTTGAAATGCTCAGTGAAAGTTCAGATATAAACATACTAAACTGGTTTGTTTTGTTGTTCCTAAAACAAACATTCCTCTTATTTCTTCTGGACTCCCTTGCTGTCCAGATTAACATTCTACAGCATTCACAAAAGCACAGAGACTTTCACTGCATATACAATTCCGTGCATTCTGTGCAAATATTCTTATTTGATGTGCATTATCTGCATGCTTTAAACTATTATGTTATCTAATAGACTGTGTTGTGTTCATATCAACATGACATTTTTAAGGCCCTTTGTGAGCATTTAACTGAACTCCTAGCATTCTACAGCCATGGTCTAGCACACGTACTAAGTTGGCATGGAAGGGGCAGAGCTGATCTCTGCACTCAGGTGACAGCGAGGGAATGGTATGGAGCTGCATCAGGAGAGGGTCAGGCTGGGCATTAGGAAAAGGTTCTGCAACCAGGTTGTGGTCAGGCACTGGATCAGGCTCCCCCAGGACAGTGTTCATGGCACTGAGCTTGCTGGAGCTCAAGAAGGATCTGAACAATGCTTTCAGTAGTATAATTTGATTTTTGAGTGGTCCTGTGTGGAGCCTGAATTTGGACTCGATGACCCTTGTGGGTACCTTCCAACTCAAGATATTTTATGATATTATGATGCTATGATTCTAATTGCCAATGTTGCTTCCTAACAGACAAAGGTTTTGATCTGTCAAGGTATTAAAACTCTCACCTTTTTGAACATCTAAAACTCAAGCACATTCATTCATGTCGGGGATCTATTCGTATCCTTTGCTTCACATTGTCATCCTGCTTCACTGAAGCCTGCTTATAGAGATGTGTCACAAATTACAACACTGTTAAGAGTGGAGTCTGATTAAAGACATCAACATTTACCCATTCGATAGCTTTGTTAGGAGTTGATGAATTTGTCTCCCTGTGTTAAAAGTTTGATCGTTTTTTTAACACCCACTTTGGAGCACATCAGCACTTTAGCAAGTGCTTTTTCAGTCTGTTGCTGATAAATAGAATTAACATTGCATTGCAGCAAATGTGGGGGCTCTTTAATATATACATTTTATAATGGACCTGAAAAATATAACCTTTAGTACATTATAGCCTGTAGTAAATACAGCTGCCAGAAGAACTGCAACTCACATAAACTCAATTCAGTGCATTCTTTCTCATCCTGAGAATATTAAACACCAACATCCTGTTAATCATCTGATCACAAAATTATTTTAATGAGTTGTAAAACAGCCTCTGTGCTGGGAATAGAATCTCAGCTGTCATAAGAGATTATAAAACTCAGTTGCATTTAGGCAGGTCATCAAAAGTTGGATTATTCCCTGCAGCATTTTGTTGAGATTTTATTGGAAATCTAATAATTACCAGGAAACTTTGGACTATCAACAGTTTGATTATAACCCTGAAGCATGGATAACCAGCCAAACGCTCTAGATTACGTTTCTCCTTGTGTTGAAATTAATTCCAGAGAATACTGAGGTTCAGTCCTGCTAGTATTAGGAAGTTGTGTCACATCACAACACAGTGAAGAATATATACATTTACATTGGTATTACCAGTGTTAAAAGCATTATAGTCTTCAGCAATTAATTGCACTTTAATCACATTGCTTTTTTTCTCTAACAAATTGGAATATGTTTCTAAAAAACATGTTGGATAGACATAAGGAGGGAATTTGCCAAGACGAGTAAGAAAAAAGGGCATATCTATTAACCACCTTCACACTGAAGGATGATGTATTTAGACTTTATAAAATTCTGGAAGACTGAATATTTCAGAAATCAATGCATACTCAGCCAGGCAGTTCACAAATGAAATGAACCTGCTGGGTATAAGAGCTAGACCCAGGGATGCAAACAACTGAATGAAGACAACTCTGCAGTCAAGCTACAGTCTTCTTACCTAATTCCTCGGTTTAGAGCAAAGTCTTACTTACTGCCTACAGTAAATGCATTCCTGCTGCTAAAAGATTTCCTAGAAATCAGAGGTACAAGATGATACTTTAATCCAAACTGCTCATACTTTGTATGAATCAAATATAGCGAAGAATTCTAAAGCAAACTGGGTTCAGAATGACCTAGGAGGACCACCTGAAAAGATCTTGAAATAAGATGTGGATGCAGATTGAGAAAAAATAGCTACACAGGTGTATTTTAATGTATACATATAAAAAAATGTGTTACAAAAAAAGGAAGAAAAAAGTACCAAGTGTTTAAAAAAAAGGTTGCATTTAAAAGAAACAAGAATTAATACTTTTAACAAAGAGGTTTTTTAACAGACAGCAGCTGGGGGATTAAACTTCGTGCCAGTTCAAATCAGTCTTACCACTTCTAAAAAAAAAAGTTACGTGTTTTCAACAAAATCTTCACATTTTGTTTTACCTGGAGACTCACAGCAGTAAAACCAGCACCTCTGAAAACTGTAGACCTGGAATTGTACAAGTTACCTTTTTACAAGTGGACCACGTGAAATACTTCAGGGAAATAAGAGAGTGATATGCAGTTCCCAGAAATATGAGGAAATTCTAAACAGAAGATTTCTCCCTAGAAAGCACTTAGAGTATATAAGCCTAAATGAATCTATATAAGTTAGTATATTCAGAGTTTAAAGGCCAAATACACTAGATAGATTTTTTCTTTTGTTGCAATAGACTTTCTTTCTATATTCACAAAAATCTTCGACACATCTAAATTTAATTCAGCTTCTCTAAATTTAAACAATTCTTAGACAATTTTGTGCAAATTTCAGAGAAAGGAGAAAGTATCATCTCTTGTGGGAACAGGAGCAGAAAAAAATATGTATATTATTTCAGATGTACTCATCATCCTCAAGCAGAAGGGTAAAGAAATAAACTGACTTTTACTGAAGCCTTTTGCCTGCCTGAAAAAGGCCTAGTATACTCAAGGAAGAGCAGCAGCTTCTCAAAATAGCCCTCCCAAGCTCAGGTGTGAAATATCTTCTGCATGGACAACATGAGTCAAAAATCCAGATACCGCAAGCCTTATTTATACTGTAAACAGTGGTGAGAGCATATGTTTTAGCATTTTCTTCATGCCCAGATTTCCCGAGGCTAACCTACTTAGAACACCCTAGAAGACACATGAGCATGAATTCAGCATGGATGATCAGCGACCATTGCATCCACCAAGAGATACAGCAATTTTAACTCATCAGTAGTGAGATTTTTGCTTGGCATCAACCTCCTAAAAACTGGCATGGGTGTCCAAGGCAAGACAGACAGACATTAGGGAAATCCATGAGAGAGCTTCTATTTAGTTACTATGATGCCCTCATTTTCTCATAATAGGTGAAAAGAGAACAGGTTTACTGAATACTCCCCATCTCAGCTTAGAAAGAATATAAACTAGTTCAGCAATTGTTTTGAAATGTGGGCTGAAAAGAATCAGGGACTTAAAAATAATTCTAAAATATTCAAATACTTTAATGTGAATCTGAGTGCTTTCAAGCCTGTGTGTCTGCACCATAAACTTTTGAAAATGGTTCATAACTGCAATAATCCAAGAGAGATTTACTGTTACTGCAGTTCCTTCCTTTAGAAGAACGTTCTCTACTTTCAGTCTTGCCTCAGGCCATTAAATAATAAACCAATAATTACCAGAAAATTCCTCAGTAACTATTGCTTCATTATTAAAGCAGGATATGGTTAAAAATATATTTTAAATTGTTATTCTCAGAAATGACTTCACATAAAACAAAATAAAGGCCGATTTCTCCCCAATATTAATTTTGTGTTTGCAACTCAACTCATGTGCAATGAAGACAAAATAACCTAAAACATAACGGGTGATATTAAAGTAAGGTTTGGAGCTTGAAGAAAATCCATCTGTGGAAAGAAAATGTGAGCTTTGGAACCAGTTTTCTAAATAAATTGCGGATTACAGTCTGAACGAACTACAGAGTACACAGACTGCAAATGGAGGCCCAGATTGCTAGGTTTTAGTTAATTACAATCTTACAGAGTCTTTTTCCCATTTGTACCTTCGGCAGCTCTGTTATTTGCTTTGGCACAAATTCTCTCACTGTGCATTTTACAGAGACACAATGGGCAGAATTCAGTTACCTACAGATAAATAACTGGAGTCATTATAAGATGCTGTGGTGTGCTCTACTAAGCACCTGGAAAGGTGCAGAAAGGCCCACTGCTCCTGTGTCTATCTTCCCGTGCAGATTTCTTTGCTGTCTGAAACATCCATGGCACTAAATGTCCCCGTTCAGGCCATTGAACCTAGCCCAGGGTTTCTGATCTTTAGTTCCTCAGCTTCTGACAACATAAATAAGACAGCAGACTGGAAATATATAAAAAGAAAGAGGAAAGATAGGATTTTCAAGTATTACGTCATGCCTCAGCACTTCAATCTCTTAAGTTCTGCATGAGTCTTGCTGCTTACTTGATGTAAACATTGTGCTCAGTGATATTAAATCCTTGAGGATAATAGATTTGTTTCTCTCTAAATGCAATATGAATCAAAGTAATAATAATGATATCTAATTGTGTTATTGTTTTAGGGCTGTTCAGTAACAGATAAATTATTTCTTGGCTTCCTTCTCATTAAATCTGCATAAAACACATGCAACTACATGGTACAAGTAAAATAATAGGTAAAATAATTTGGACACCACTGAAAATAACTACATTAAATGGTCCGCAGCAGAATGAGAAAGGCTAAAGTCCTATTATATTCTACTACATGGTCTGCATGTCCATGTACACATATAAAGCTATGATAAAGAATAGAAAAATTAAGGCACTAGTACATTTTCAGTATGAATACAAAAATATCCACCGCCTCTTTCTCATAAGTAGGCTTCTGAAAATATCATACCTGGGAAATGCCATGGCTGTGTAAAAATGTCCAGGAATAGCTTATAAGACAAATCTGAGTTGTTTGCCTGAGAATACTCACCCATGTAAAAAATTGCTCTAACGTTTCCAATAGTTTACGAATGAAATTTCTATATAGCATTGCATTATACAGTTAAAGCTATTACTGTAAAATGCAGGAAATTGCATTCACGGTTAATTGCATAATTCATGAAGTCAGGCAAAGTGTGAGCTTGGTAAATATGTAAAACTTTTCAATCAACTCAAGTAGAATGAAAGAGGAAAAACACATTATTGTTGGATCTTTATATAGAAAATAAATGCTGAGTGAAGAAATGCATTTTGTTTATTATGTTCTCATTTAATATTACAGAGGAAAATGTGATGAGCACTGTAAAAAAAAACTAGAGTAACCTGGATATTTTTCTTTTCCTGTTGTGGTGGAGATAGGAAGATTCAAAGATTTCAACTACTTATTCAATCTAGCGTTAATTAGCTTGACTTACAAAGCTCCTAACTTTGATAGCACTGTACACTTATTAAATTTTTATTACTTCTGATAGGAACAGCAAGAGATGAAATGGGAAGAAATATCTTTTAGGTCCATATATCTTTAAAAGTTTAGAATCTAGTAAAAGTCTGAGTCTTTAAATTGTTTTTGTAGCATTCTCTGTTACCTTCAGATTTAAAGCCAGCCAACACAGGAAAAAAAAAAACAAACAAGTCTTCATTCAAAAGATCATTAACATATTGCCAAAATAAATCTTTACTTTTTAAATGAATATTTATTTTAGCAGTCTATTAGTGATCTTTCCAATCTTGGTCATCGCAGCAATGTGGTATACGTTTATGGTTTTTTACTAGGAAGCTTAATCGTAACATTTTACCATCCTCAAAATTTTAATTATATAAGATAAGATATTATAAATTATATAAGATAATTATATATCTTTTTTTTAATTTCTGGAAGGGTAGTACCTAACACTACCATTCTTTGGAGGAAAGTTTTCAGTCCAAGGAGAAGAAAGACTTTCAAACTAAGCAAATGTTCTGCCTTTATTCACATTTTATTCACACTGGTTTTGTTTCGTTTTTTCTCTTTTACATCTGGATTTACCTGCTAGCCAGCCAGAATAGAGCACAACCATGAATATTGAATAAAGCACAATCATAAATATTGTAAGCGACTGACCTAGTGTTTGGCTCAGCCAACAGAATATGGATATGAATGTCTGGAAATAAATGCAGGACAACTGTGGGAAAATGTAGAAGTGAAAGGCAGTGCTCATCCATCCTTCTATAAGCACATCCAGTTCCTGTTCTCGTCATGGCTATTTAGAAATGCTTTGATCTAGACATATAAGATATGAATGCATCTCAACTGTTTAATCTAAGAGTAGTGTGCCAAACTCATTGAAGCAGAAAGATTCTTGCTTCAGATGAAGCGAACCACTGTTGCTGTTTACACTGCAGAAATACACACCCAACATCTGTCTCACTGTGCTCACATCCAATGTTTGATCTCTGTAAGCATTCAGCAAGCATCAGCGAATGTCAACGGGTGCAATTTTTTCCACACAGAGGAATTTAATTCCACACCTTTGTTTCATACACACTTCCATGCCAGATGCCATTTTGTCAGACTGCCCCTCTGCCGCAATCTGTGGCATGGCAACAACATGTAATGGAACATTGGTGGGAAGTTCACCCTCTCCTGCCATACCACCAGCCTCTGCCATCGTGGGCCAACATCATAAAACAGGAGGCATGAGTCATTACCTATGGAGCAGCCCTCGTACATCAACATTTTATTTCTGCAAAAGCTTTTGATGTCTATTGCTTGGATATATCAGAATAAAGAACTTACTGATTCCTTAATCTCTGCAGAAATAGTGATTAGGAAAGAAAGAACGTGAAAGCTAAATTCTGTGAAGGCTAAATTCTGTGAAGGTGCAAGTAGAGCCCATCTTTCTCTTAGACGCATTGAGTATTATTTGGAACACTGTTTTATAAACATTGCCACTAATAAGCATAGCTATGCATACATAAAAGCATCCTACATGGAGTCACTGGTACAATTCTTAGAGCTGGGAATAATTTGCCCTCTCTAATAACCAACTCATTACTAAGTACTCTGCAGTAGTGCAGCAAGACTAAAAAATTTACACAGAAAAACTTTGACAACTATGGATTCATATGCCAAAGTTAACAGTCCTTCACAACACTCGCATGCAGAATCTGAAATATTTACAAAGAAGGAATCATGAGTCAAAGACATGGGTTTTTCAGCCCCATATATTTATTTATTCAGCGTTTAAACTTCAAAATGCAATTCAAACTCCAAGGAACATACAAGACTGTAGTAATCCACTGCTGAGACACCCAGCAGATGTGCTGTGTGCCAAGTTATCTGGGACAGAATTGCCACATGAGAAAAACATTGACTTTACTCTTCTTGCACTCCATAAAACACCTAGTTTCTGTGCTTGGCAAACACGAAAAAAACATAAAACAATTACTTCTGGCCTTACAATTAGGAATCCTGATTTCTTAAGGGAAATTTTTAGAACACTTTTTCACCATTTTTTTTTTCTCTACTTAAGAATTTCAAAGCATCCCAAAAACTTCCAAAAAGCCAAACATTTCCATTTGTAGGAATTATCCATCTGCGAGTAGACTTTCCTAGTTTGCTTCCATTTTGTTTTGTTGTTGTTGGTTTTGAAGTGGACATAAAATAACATTAAAAACCCCCAAATCTCCAATAAAATACAACAAGATTTTAATACCTGCTACAGATGGGTAGGATTTTCTGATGCTAAAATTTCATAAACATAATTTTGCAACAATAAAACTACTAACTGTGAAAAAAGAGATTAGCTGTTTCCAATAACATTAGAGCATCCATTAATAAAAGGCTCAGAACTTATTGTGAAAACTGGGTAGAAAAGAAATAAGTGTGAATATTCCAAATAACTATTCATATAAAATGAATTGTCTCAAGAGATTACTGGTTCAACATGATACAGAAACTGAGTTTTTCCTTCCTTCTTCTCAGTCTGAACCTGACAGTCCGTCAGACAATGTCCTTGTCTGGGTTAGAATGGAAAAAAAATGTTTTACCCTTCTTGAAAAAAATTTCTCATAAGGGAAGCTGGGAAGGTCACTGTTCTGATTCTTCAGATTTGCCTACCTGAACATCCTGTTGTAAGGTCTCAAGTGATTTTTCTGGTTGATCTTGACAGCTGAAGGGCTTGTCATGACCTTTCCTTAACAGTTGTTGCAGCAGCTGCTCTTTGTATGAAGCTGTATACAGCTGAATTGCTATTTTCTTATGCATACTTACTGTTTATTGAAAATGATAAACTATTCAGTGCCACTGAAGATATAACAAGAAAATAGCCCTGATGTAAAGATTTTCCAATCTAAACATGCTAATGCAATCCCAATAAAGAATTATGCTGTAAATAACAGAATACCCCACCAGGGACCAGAAACCGTTCAATAAGCCTTAGGTTTTCTACAGAAAGCGTAATTAATTATAAGCAACCTAATCAGAAGTTGTGAATTGACTCCGGCTTTTCTGTACAAATCTACTCTTTCAGAGACAGGTTTAACAAAGCCCTGGGCTCCAGTCATTTGTAACAATACAGGGTAGGATAAGGAAAGATAGAAACATGGTATCGGAAATCTAAGGCAAATGGAAGAGATGAGTAGGTTGATAGGTGAAGAAGCAAATGGTAGGAGCTAGGATGAAGGTGATAAGATCTGACAGAGTTGTAGCCATTGAAGAGGAAAACAGCTTTTATATAGTTGTGTGTACAGAGAAAGAACTTACAGTACTCTAAACAAAGGGATAAATTAGATCACTAGATACATAGTATAAAATGCAGTCTATGATTTTTATAGTGCTTTTAATGTTCCATTGTGCTTTCAGGCTTAGTAACTCTTTCTAAGCAATTTTACCTGAAGCATTCTGTATTATTCATATATTGTGTTACAAAAGCATAACTAAAACTGCAATGGAAAGCATTAGGGAGTTTCATTGCATATATCCATACCCCTCTCACATAAAAACGTAAACGTAAATAGTTTGAAGACAATTTAGGACAGATGATCATCTGAAGCTAATGTTCCTGAAAGAGATCAATAGTTTGGAAAACAGAACATTTTTTCACTTATCAGGACATCAAAAAGTAACCTTTCAAATGAAATGCAAATAAGTTGTTATTTCAAATGCATTTACATAAATGAAGCAAAGACACAAAGTTCACAGTGCTATTTTTCAGTAGTGTTTCTATGTGGTTATCAGCAGACATAATTCTATCACCCAAGAAAGGAAGGAAAATTTGCTATCTCATTACAAATTACCCATTAAGGACAGTTGGCAAAATCCTTGTATTAGTGATCTGGGAAAGCACTTTTCTTCCCCCAGTTGTCTTCCTGTGCAACATTAAGAATAGACCTCCTCCAACTCAGAGCAATAATTTGCTTTAGAGGTGGCTGTTGAAGTATTCTTCAAACTCTGAAGCAAGCTCTTGGGTAAAACACGCAAGTGAGGTATTGCCAAGGGAAAAGCATCATTACGGGGGATTGTGAATATAAAATACTCTCTTTCCAGAGAGAAACTCTATACTGGAAGTTGTTGTTTTAAGTTAAAATTATGGAAAATATGAAATTCATAACTCAGGCTAAATCAGATTGCAACTATTTCTGCACTAACTGGAAACTATACCAGTGTTTGTTTACTGACGTTCAATTTCAGGTGCAACTTTAGCAATATAAAACCAACACAACCTTTTTCTCTTCAAAATAAAAATTATGATCTTTACAACCTTTACACTGTATTGTATCATCCAAAATTTTGTTTTTAAGACCACATTGTATATTCTAAAACATTAAAAAAATTGTCTTAATACTCCAGTAGTGGGCATCCCTAAGTACAGACCCATGTAAACAACATCATTGTTTCCATAGTAACTAATGCACTTCAGATGGGAAACAACAAATGAAAACTGGAAAAGAGGAAGCCAAAAAATAGCTAGATTAAATCAACTTTCTGCTGTTATGGTATATTTCTCCAAAATGTTCATTACAGTCTTGGATCCAGATAATGAAGCATCTCTCACCTGTTCCACTGCCTTTGGAATAAACTTACTCTAGAGTGAAAAGATGCCAAAAATAATTTCTGAACCAATATAAAATTGTGTAGAAGGAGGCCAGACTTTAATAACTTTCACATTTTAGAGATTTTAGAAGTTCATGATAAGGGTAAGATAATTGAAAGAAATAAAGACATTGTAGTGAAAAATGAAAAAAAAAATTAGAAAATCACATACAAAGATAATGAGCTGGGAAAAGGAAAAAATAAATTGGCTTAATTCAGTTTAGTAAAGACTTACAGAATCTTATATTTGGAACAGATTTGTCCATGCCTACTTTGATTAAAATTCATAAATGTTAAATGAGGGTTAGAAGGGGAGCTGACAAATGCAGATGTTAAAGAGGAGCTGTACAGAATACATTCCCTCTTAAGTATTTTTTGTACACCAGCTTCCCTTAGCTAAAGTAAACTGTACTGTCAATACAATAATTGGACTAGTAGCAATTGTGGTTTTTTTCCCTACACTCAAGATGATCTGACAGTGGAACGCAACAGATTTAAATGTTACCTACTGCTCCTTAAAGCTACCCATTCAAAAGGAAAAGGAAACCTAGGGTTCACTGAGTCGAAAGTGAATGTAAATTGCAGTGCAAAAGGAAAATTAAGAAATACTTACCAGTGATGCACAATGTTATTTACTCTCCTGGACATTTCTGCTAGGCTTCCAACAAAGATGCGATGGCTTTGACACAAATAATGCTACCACAGTTGCATTCCTTTTACCTTCAACGTATGGTTTCTCTTACCTACAAGTTTACTGAAAATTGTGTTTCTGTAAATTACATCAAAAGCATGATGGTACACACACACACAAATAATAAATACAAAAACTGTATTTGATGATATCTATTCTTATTCTGATTGTCATGTGTGGTGAACACTCCATGTGTTTAAGGTGCATAGGCAGTATTTTGCAGAGATAATGGTCTGGCTATTTGTCCTTCTCTAGTAGGACATGTTTGTTGAAAACATAAGTAAGAAATTAGTTCAAAAGGATGACTAATTTCAGAAGTATCTGTAATGAAATGCATGCACGTGGATAACCATTTGGTTTCATTTTTTACTGTCATACAAAGTACATACAGTGACAGTGACCTCATCACATATATTCCCTTAAATGGCTGCTCTTTCAGGACTGATCAGAAATAGCTTAACAAATAACCACTCTGCAGTTTTTACAGCACATTAACCACATTTTGAGGTAGTTACCTAAGTCCAGAAAGATGCACGTTAAAAGCCTGCCTTGCCTGATGATTGGTAAAGGGCTTCACTGAAATGAAATAATATTAAATGGTAAGCATCAGAGCTTGTCAAAAATGAGCAAAAAATGAGCACTGGTGCTCATTAAATGTCAGTCTGTGATCAAGTGATAATGGGCACAGATCTACCAAGTTATTTTTATTTTAGCTATCCAAAGCCAGATGAGGTAATCAAACAGCGTGCACTGAAGACAATTACCTAATGTAGAAGAAAGAATATTTTAGGAAGTGGGTAGCAACTGAAATATGATAGCCAGGATATATAGTTCATTTCCACATCTGGTCTCTTTCACAAGAACCTTCTGGAGAATTGTGGTGCACTTATTTCTCTGGCAATGACAATATCATGTCGTGTGTCCACGTCCCTAAAATCAGGATTTGGCCTCTGTCACACATACTTTTTAGAATCTTCAACACTTAGTGTCAGAGTGTCACAGTACCAAAGTTAAGTGGCACAGTACTAAGCCTTAATTAGGTTTCCTTTCAAAGTTCAATGGTTTCATCAGTTAATTTTTTCTGTTCAGACAGCTATCTCTCAAAATAATTTGGTTGTCTGAAAAACATAAGTATAGAAATTAATTTGCCATCTACAGAAAAAGAAGATCTTAACTATAGTTTCCAAAGTACTGAGTGTATAATTAAACTTGGTTTTATTATGATGATTTAATACATTTAATGTGAATAATGGAAACCATCATAGAGTAAAACTGGAAATGGCCACAATTAAAAATCTAGAGATTAATATATTTTGTCAACCTGTGTTCTGAAGGATTTTCAAGGCTCAAAGAAAACATTTCGGACGCTTTCAGATGCTTCACATAAAATCATTTTGCTGAACAAACATCAAACATAAGAATTTAATTCAGAAAGTCTCTTTTCCATTTGGTACATAATGTACACAATTTGATACATAAGCATTTGCTTTGGTTTACTCTATTTTGTGCTCCCCAGCATAAAACTCTAAAATATGAAGTACATGATCATGGAAAAATCACATTCAGAATATAGACTGCAGGCTGGTTCTAGCAACTGAAGGTTGATGGAAATATTGCTATTCTTTTCCATGGGCTATGTGACTACAAAGTGGTCACTAGAAGCAGGTTTCTTATACCTCAGAAAATCTGCCAGCTTTTCTGATATTTCTTTTGGAACTGACTTTTCAATGAGTAAGTAATGTATATTACTCACCATGCCTAGCAGCTTAAACTTCCTTATCTTAAATGATTAATTTGGTTCTTCTCCGTAAATGCACTATTCTCCATTTACTTACTTTTTCCTGCAACAGCATGAACATGCAATTAGCAAATTGTTTTTTTTTTCTTCCCCTGATATTCTGGATAATGGACAGTACAAAGCAATAAATCAGATATGTTATTAAATTGTACCTCCTGCTCCTAAGAGGCTAATTTTCAAGACTAGCGTCAGGATCACAACATGTTGCAGCTTGCACTGAAACAGTGGGAAACTTCTTACACAAAATTTGTCATCCATATTAGAAGCAGAGGAAAAAGTCACTTGGTTATTAAGGATTTCTTAAGCTACTGTCAATTCTGGCTTCATTATTGTTTGCTTTATGCTAAGTTACAACAGCTTTGCACAAATACTGATAATATAAATGAAAGGTCACTACTATTGCTATACTTTCCATCTCGTTATGGCATTTCAGGAAAAGAGAGGAGGAAAAGAAGCAATGGAGAGAGTCTTCTGTTCGTTTGCAGATGTGGAATGAGAAACTTTCTGATCAAGTTTTCCCAGAAAGCAACTTCTAGAATGAGTGGGGAAGTTGCAAATTGTAGATATGCTAACCAGAAGGTGAGGACACCGGTACATACCTCATTCTGCTTATTCAAGGATGACAAATTTTCTTTTGGAAATATTATCTGTTATCCTTATCTTCAGAGTAGATATAAAGTTTGTATATTTTCTCCCTTAACAGCTGTACTACTGAGTACTGGAAAAAAAAAATAAAAAAATCAAAAGATAGTGTGAAATACACCCATGTAGCATCCTAGTCACTTTTGATCACTACCCTGAGGCAACTGGTAATGAAAAAACTGTCACTGTTACTGGTTCATCTTCATACCCTACGGACTGTCCTTTCCACAAGACATGTGGACAGTATACTCATATGAAAATGTTGAATGTAGTTCATTCAATACACTCTTTGTTTCAAGTGAAGTATAGCTGTGTAATTAAGTAGGTAGGAGAGAGTGAGCACTAACTTCTCTGCATATTGATGGTAGCCATCAATAGAGGAAGAATACTACAATATTTTATTAGCTACTCACCCTCGGAGTAACTAAAGCCACAAAGACTTTGTGCTGTACAATTTTTCTTGTTCCACCCACTACTATCAGTTGACCTTTAAAGCCTCTGCTCAAGTTCGTATAGACCTCATGGGCTAGTAATGGTTTTTGTCTCGAGATCATAAAAATATAAAATCTCCAAGGAAGAGAATGTTCATATTTAATTTGGTGATATTTAGGGATTCTGGTTGCTGCTGAAAAAGAAACCATAAGCAATATCTGTCAGCATCAAGAAACAAGGAGGTGGTTCTAGGTTCGGACAAATGAAATGACAAGTGACTAGATAATACATTAATATAAGACTGGTCTGATGTACATACAAAAGCATTTGCAGGTATTTCTTCAGAAGGATGCTTTTTCTCATATCTGTGTTCTTTTCTCTGTGGCAATCTAGTACTGATCCACCCATGGCATTCACCCCAGAGAGCTCTCCTTCTAACCACATAGTAATAGCCAGCTGTCCTTCTCCTAATTTTTAGGGAAAGTCTTTCAGAGCAATGAACACTCACAAGTGCACTTTGTGTATTCTCCTCCCCTTCTCACAAGCCTACAGCAATGGATAACCTCATTCCCAATATAACCCTTGCCTGAGGACTTGCAGGTCTGATCTAGCTTGCAAACTACAAGGATGGCAGAAATGAGTATTGAGCATCATTGAATAGGGAATACATTTCATTGCTTGGCCAAAAGCCCAGCTTTATTTACGCTGAGCTACTAAACACAATCATGAACATATTCCTAAATGCAACAAACAGCTATCAACCACACACATTTTCCTCTTACACAACTATAAAATCAGATTTTTATTCCAAAACTCAGGATCAAATCAGACAGAAAAAAAAGAGCGAGCTACTCCCCATTTCCTAATTGGTTTAGATAATTGTCTTAAAACAATATTACATTTCAATTAAATTTAATCTTCTAGCTAGCAAATAAGCATTGTCTTTATACATACTTTTAAAAACTTCTTTTTAACTGTTGTTTTCTAAATGGAGTAAAAGGTGGAGGGATGACAGAAGAAAACATGGAACACACCCAGAGAAGTTCCCAGTTTGAAATATCATGTTCCAAAATAATCAAGAAGCTGAACTGTGCCCCATACACTCCTCACAAGTGTTAACAAAGAATGGGAAGTTAGCTTAGGACCTAAATCTCCATAGTACCAAACAGATATCTGATGATAGAGAAACTGGGATTTGCTCTACTGAGATATAACACACCATTTGTCTCAGAAAAGACTTTCAAGAGACATAAAGTATGGCGTACTTTGTGTAATTCTCATGCTTATCATATGGGAGTATCAAAATACTCTGCTGTACAAAACAATTAGATTAACGTTAAGTTAGTGATAGATGTAGGAAAAGGCAACAATTCATAATGTTTTGTGCTGTATGATATCAACTATGATCAGTTTCACAAGAAAGCGTGTACTGACAATAATTCAAAGGTTGTCTCCTGGTATAGTAAGCTATCCCTGGACAATAATCAGAAATTGAAAGAACTGAAGTTTAAGATTACGACCAGAGATCAACGTTCCTAAGAGCACAGAGCATTTTGCAATAGATTTTGCTGAAATATATGTAATTTCTAAATAGACAGAAGTTGAGTTTCTAAACGAGCTACTAGAGCAAATGCAAAATGAACTCTGAGAAAGGTATGTAACTTACACTGCTCAGTGAATGACAGTATGAAGCACAACTAGCTAATACGTTTGCGTATCACTTTCCCTTGCTACACAAAATGTCAGAAGTTTTCACGCGTTATTTATCATAGAATCACAGAATGGTCTCTCTATATAAATATTTCTAAGCTTAAATAATTAATTACAACTCATTTTAAAATGAGATAACATGGGACATTATTATTTGTAGCTTGAAGAACAGTCAAAAGCTTAATGTTCTTTGGTATAGGAACATCTTATCTGTATTATAATTTGATGTACCTTGAAAGTACGCCAGCGCTTCTGAATAATTCTAGGTCAGGATAGGCTCTTGGAGTTTTATACAGAAGTATGTTTTCTCTTGAAAGAACTGCACAAACAAGTAATTACATATCAAAGGATTTCCTTCGGTTAGATGCTATATGTTTTCTTATCTTATGCTGAGGATGAATAATTTCAAGCACAGATGAATAACTCACTGAGTTTCACAGTGAAAATCCAAGCAGTGGCAGAATCACAACTGAGACACTTTTGCTTCTAGCACTTATTTGACCTCATTGTTCCTCTCCAGTGCATTTACCTGTAAAAAGGTCATCTGAGGAAGAGAGTGTAGAAACAGATTATAATAAATTTCCAAGAGTTCTTAAAGATGTATACAGAAAAATATTTTTGACTCATTTATGCACAACTCTATTCAATAAGCATTTTTTTTGTGTATTCCACAAGCAAAAGTGGTTCCTAAACCAAAAATCCCTTCTAAGATGCATGTACATGGAGAATTTTGCATAAACATAAGACCTCTGAAGAGTTGCAACTGGCTCTAAAAACAACAACATGGAGATTATTAGGACTTTTTTTTTTTTAACCTGACAGGCAGCTGAACACCACACAGTTGTGCACTCTCCCTTTGCCTTCCCAATGGGATAGGAGAGAGAATTAAAAATAAACTTAAGTAGAACTCACAGGTTGAGATAAAAACTATTTACTAAAACAGAAAAGGAAGAGAAAAACAAGAATAGTAATACAGTAACTATAATAATGTTTATATATTTGTGTTTATATTTATAAGTATGTATATATGCATACACAAAACATGTGATGCACGCACAATTGCTTCCTATCCACCAATCAGTGCCCAGCCAGACACGAAGCAGCAGCCACCTGCCCACCCAACTCACCAGCATTCTAATGTCACATGGTATGACATGTGGTAAGGTCAGTTTAGGTCAGCTGTCCTAGTTTCATCCCATCCCAACTCCTTGTAAGCCCTCAACCCTATTACTGGAAGGACAGTACTAGAATCCGAAGAAATGGAAAGTCCTTTGCTCTGTGCATCATTGCTCAGAAACATCTAGAACATCAGTGTGTTATCATAGAACCATAAGGTTGGAAACAACCTGCAAGATCACCTAGACCAACCATCCTCCCATCACCATTGCTACCACAAACTAAACCAAATCTCGCAGCTCCTCATCCAGACACCACTTGAACATTGCCAGGGACAGTGACTCCACCACCTCCCTGGGCAGCCATTCCAGTGCCTGAACACTCTCTGAGGAAAAAAAGTTCTTATGTCTAACCCAAACCTCCTCTGGTATAGCTTGTGGCCATTTCCTCGGGTCCTGTTTGTTGCCTGGGAGAAGAGGTCAAAGCCCTCCTCATCACAGCCTCCCTCCAGGAAGTTGCAGAGTGCAATGAGGTCTCCCCTGAGCCTCCTCTTCTCCAGACTAAACAATCCCAGCTCCCTCAGCCGCTCCTCGTAAGACTTGTGCTCCAGACCCCTCACCAGTTTCATTGCCCTTCTCTGGACAAATTCCAGGGCCTCAATGTCTTTTTTTTTTTGCAGTGAGTGGCCCAAAACTGAACACAGTACTCAAAGTGCAGCCTCACCCGCACTGAGTACAGGGGGATGATCACCTCCCTACTCCTGCTGGCCACGCTGGTTCTAATGCAGGCCAGGATGTTGTCAACACTGTTTTTCTCCTAAAGCCAAAATGTAGTATCAACCAGACACTATGAAAAAAAAAAAAAAAAATCAACTCCATCCTAGAGTCTCTCTCTTGGAAGAGTAGGAACTCATGTAAGAATAGCTGACACTGCCAGGAGCTCATCTAGGAAGTGCAGTACTGTAGATTGGCAGCACTGTGTTCCAGCACTAAATGGAATACTGATAAATCAGGACAAGCAGGCAAATCCCAAGCTAAGTATTTAGTTCTAAGATAGAAAATTTTATTTTTGATAGGAAAACTAAGTGTCATGTATTAACTATTGTCACTTCTCTGAAGCCTACCAACATTTTGCTGAAGTTCGCATTCCTACACTTGAGTCCTTCTGGATTTCCTCAACCAAAATCAGCCAGTTAGGTCTTTATGATTTTATTAAATAGGTACTTCACGCTAACGCAGACTCCTTTCCATTGTTAAGTTGTTAAGATAATGCTCATAAAGATTCCTCTACCAATCAACATATGGAGACAATCACACCTTGGCAAGTGGAAAGAAATAAACAGGATCCCATCCACCACCTGCAATAAATATATTTGTCATAACAAATATAGGTCTGATTCCCAACCTCCACTATAATGAGAGCGTCCTCTCTTTGGGAGAATAGTTGTTGTTTCATACCTATTTATTGGGTTTATAAATCTTTTGTACAAGCATTTAAAAATCTGAAACAAGGGCTAAAAAATGGAACTGCAGAATTTAAAGGAAGTAAATGGCAAAACCAGTGAGAAATAATACCTTGCATTACCTTGTCTATTTCTTAGCTGCAGTAGATCTTTAAATATGACAAAATCTAGGTATCCTGGAAAAAAACAAACAAATCAGAATGCAGTTTCCTTCAAAGCCTCAACAACATTCTTAAGCAAATTATTAAAACAACACATCTGATGGCAGAGTAGCATTGAATGCTTCAGCATTCATTAATTACATTAACTTAATTAAACAAAAGTATCATCATTTGTCAACATGCCAGCATTACAGAAGGAGAAAGAAGGAGACAGCAAGATTCTGTTCACAAGGGAACATTTAAGAAACACTACCATTCTCTCTTGGAACTGTAGAAAACTTTATCAGTCGGCCTTATAGAAAAGCTGTTTTGTCTGTAAATTGATATATTCTTCTCCTAAAGCTACGAGGACAGAACTATTTGCTTGCAAAGCTAATCTTTGTAGGGAACTTGCACTGTTTACCAGCTGTGAATGGCAAAGTTTACTCACATGCTAGACAAGTTGTACAGTCAGCCATATGGTTACATGTATGCTCTGAATCTGTACTACAACAGCAAGTTCATTTTCTCAGTGACAGGAGCTTATAGAAAATGCTGCGACCTCTTCTGGTGTGGTTTTTTGGGGGCTTGTATTTTGTTTTTTGGGTTTTTTTGCTGTGTTCCAACTTCATTGAAATGTACTCCAGTCAGTCAACCCTCGTTCAGAGTCTGTTCCCATCCAGATACAGTCTCATTCTCCCAGTAAATCAGCCAATGTCATCTTTAATAATCATCACAGTGATTTTGCAGTCAAGTTAAGCAGGCAAAGATGAGACACTTGTCCAGAAGTGCTTTCAAGGACAATATTTCTTGGCTTTTTTTTTAGTCCAAAACTGACCTGACTTTGGCTCAGAAATCACCAGCACACCCTGCCATTAATGCCAATCCAAAGCATTGTCATAATGATTTCCAATATTTTAACCCAATGTTGTTTAGGTTCAATTTTAAACAATAGTTTGTTGCTTTTACTTTTGCTGATGTGGGAACAGAAGTATACACCACGATCCATCTTCTAATGTCAGATGTCTAGAGCATCTTTCATTCTATTCTACATCGTAACGCCATCTAGACTACATGTGCTGCTGACATCCCACTGATAACCATGTCACATCAATGGAAGCTGTAGCTCACCTAGATTAGATCTGGAAAGCAAGATAAATTGCTAATGATCTCTTCAGCTATGCACATGTAGGATCTGGCTGATGTCACGGATTGAATTCTCTTCAGTTTTCATAGTGTGCTGGGTTTGCCCTTCAAGAGCTTCTGGCATATTTTCCTTTGAAAGGCATCTAATTTGTGCAGGCCAGCATCTCTTCCAGCTGTAGCAGCAAAGCAGGGTAGTGGGGCAGATCAGGAAACTAGGTTTAAAACTCTCATGTAAACACAGCTGGTAGGGTAGAAACCAGAAATTAAGTGTTTCTTTGCTATCATTATAAAGGCCTAAAATCAAGTCAAAGAAATCTGCATCAAACCTAAAAGAGCCGTATCCAGTTCTGTCATATCAGATGACTAATACAGAAAAAATGGGAAAGCCATAAACAGTGTGAACTAAAAGAACAATATCAATAAATCTAAGCAAAATCTTCTACAGAAAATATCATTTTTGTTGTTGTTGTAGCTCTCACCAGACTACACTTCTTTTCAATGAAAAATTAAACTGTTATGCAGACTGCAACAATTTCAACAGGAAAAAAATACCTATGTTTCAGCTGGAAGAATTGCTGTAAAATATTTTTACTAGATACGGAAACGATTAAAAGAAAGAAAAGGAACAGCTTTTTAGATGTCAAAAAAAAAGGACCGGTGAATCTGCATATCTTAATCCTAGTCCTGGATTTTCTAGGACACAACTGTGTAAACTTATATAGCCTCCTTTTGCATTACAATCAACACATTCCTAAAATATAAACTACTCTATTCATTTATTGCTTAATATTCTAGGTTAATTGAAGAGCTCCTATAGTCTTGAAACAAAATTCTGCGAACCAAATCTTAAACTCCATTTTTCACAAAGACAGACTTGTAAAAGTTTAGCTATAGTTAAATAAAATTGAAGAAGTTGATATTTTTGTCTTAGTGATCTGGTGTGACTGGCTTTATCTGCAGGCAGCTCTCAGAACGTCTTTGTGAAAGAAATAGTTAAGGGTGATTAGGCAGTGATCAAACAGGAGCAGCAGACAAGGTAATGTTTCAGGAAGCCTGGAAGTAAGTGAAGTGGAATTAGTATTTCCCCTCCTGTTGCTGTAGTAGTAAGCAGCCTCTATTGTGTTCAGCAGTTTTCTGCTTTACTTCTTTTAGGGAGGATGTGCTGATAAGCAATAATATCTACTTCAAATATGCACCACCCGATATCCAACAAAATACTGGGGAAAATATTTCTTGTAAACAAACTGGATATCAGACTTCCAATGTGGAAAGTTGCCAGGACAGCTTTCCTCCATATCTAGGTGTACTATTAGCTGAATAAATCAAATCTAAGTGTCCCAATACACAAGGCAATAGAACGTAACTGCAATCAATATGCTTGAGAAAAAAAGTGTTGAATGAAAGCATTTTTGAAAGAATACTTTTAAAGTATCAAAAAGTATAAGTAAACCATAGAAATTCATTCTTCCATTTAAACATTGGGTATTTTCCCTTCATGAAGTCTATTCTTTCATTTTGGAAGAATCCCTTTGACTTTTTTGGCATCACTGAAAGTGGTTTATATAAAGGAAAAAAAAATTCCTTCTCAAAATACTGTGTAGAATTATATATGAGTGATCACTATACTAGAAATCCATTTCATTATACAATAAGGCAGCGATACAAGGCAAAAACCTTAAGGAAGAAGCTCACTCAAATCCATACTTGAGTAAGCATCAATATTAAATAGGGCTTAATGTGCAGCTGTTTCTTTCAGCTTTAATTTAATTTTATTTTGGTTAGAAAGGACACTTCGTGGTTGTAACCCCAAAATGCCATCTTTAATTATTCTCTATTCATCTTTTTTCCATTGTGGATGTCCAATTTCAGCTCAGCACCTTTGCATTTTTGGAGCAGCCGTGGCATTCCCCAAACCCCCCTCCCTTTTCTCTCTATTTTCTCTGGTCCCAGAATTCAGGGCAGCTTTGGAATGAGCTGACATGTGAAAAGAGTAATTATCTTTCAGACACAGTCTGCATGAGGAATTAAGACATCAGTTGTGGACTCGAAATCCAGCACTAGCCTAACCATCAATTTGTGCCCAAGCACTTGACCCAGCTGTAGTGCATGAAGATTAGACATGATATTCATTAGCGTGTTACTTGTGCTGATTGACAGCCAGATCTTTTGTGCATGAACTGGTGTTCGAGTACTCACAGATAGAGAACAATTATTCTGACATTCTTATTAATTGAATGAACGGTAGTTAAAATGTTAGTTTGAAAAATAAATAAAGAAAGGAATAAAAAAAAAAAGGAAGAAGCAGGGAAGTCTCCTGTGTACTGTCATTTCTTTTGTATTTGTCACTTTGAATGACACACAAGGTGTTGTGGGTTGGTTTTCTTTAAATACTTTTTCTAATTATTTTATTCTTCCTTGAATGTCTGTATGTTTAAACTTCCTTTAAATAATTAAACCCGTTATTTTACCACTCATGTCTTTTTGGCTGCTGACATTTACCTGAGACATTTAGCCAGAAGACATGTTATAACAAGATATTAGATGGCACCACAGATAATAGGAGGAGCACTTACTGCTCCGAAAACTGAAGTTGATTAACAATTGATGGGAACCACACTTAACTATTCTAACAGAAGGAAGGTGCAAATAGCTCTGCTAAGAATGTGTGCTTCGTTTCAATAGCCTTCAACCCTACACAAAAACACAGTATCGTGCATAATCATTATATTGTCTGAGCTGTGTTATTAGGATTGTTCATTCAGACTACTTGCAATTAACCCCAGAGAAGAATTATAATCAGAAATACAAATCAGTCATATTCAGGAGTTTCATCAACAAAAGAAACTGCAAGACCCTTTCACGTTAAGTGTGGACTAATGTAAAAACTCCTAAATACTGAACATCATAAAATGAAGGAAATTGACAGATAAAAAGAGAAGTGTATTTAGTTGATATCAGTGGGCTGAGGATTTTCCCCTAGACATTTTACCAACAAGCAAGTGGAAAAAAATACACAGCCTGACAGCAGGGACTATAACCATAATAATAAGCCTTAAGCAAAGGTGATACCAACTGCTTGAAACACATAAACTGTTCAATCAATAGATAACTGAATTATATCCTTTAGCAGCCTGTCAAATTTGGTTCATATCCAGTAATATAAGTAGTATTTCTGTGTGGAAAAAGCAACTAAGGAGAAATTCAAGTAGCATACACCTTTCACTCTGACAACAGCGGAACACAGATATTCTTGAGTTTTCACTGTATATTAAGCCCACATATCATTATGACACGTTGCTGCAATGAAGTCTTCGTGCATCTTCCTGCTGTCCAGACTTAACTACATGTGGTAATGCTCTCTCTTACCCTGGTTTTCTTTTGTTTGCTTGTTTGGTTTTCTTTTCTTTTTGATAATTCTGCAGGTTTGGCTTGTTACGCTATTGCTGACTTCCTAATGCATAAACTTGCAGATTTTGCAGTTTACTCAGTCTTCTCTTCTTTTAGCATAGTCTAAAACTAATTGGGCATTAGAAGTGTTTTGTTTGAGACTGTTTTCTCTGATTTAACTACTGAAATAAGGCTTACTGCGGCAGCATTATGCAGAGATTTGCCTTTTAGTTATTATTTTCTGATTTCCAAAAGGATTGAGTACTATCTATCCAGCTGCCAACACATATATAGGAAAGCACAAACATATGGCTACAGTACTCTACATATAGTTGAACCACAGAATATAACAATTATAAACTACTTGCAACTACGTTTTCTTCAAGAATAAAGAAAAAGGACATAATAATGAAAATGAAAGTGCTTACCCTGCAGCAGTGGTAGAAATAAGCAATGTCCTGCAGATGCCTAATGTATTTTCAGGTATTTCCTTAACAATAATAGGCAGAGAAAAAACAGTTATTTAAAATATTAAACAGATATTTGTCAGAAAATCAGCATTCCAAGTAAACCCTGGATCTACAAGTATAGTGAAAGATGAGTGGTTTCTGACCAAAGAAATTCTTAATCAGGTATATCTCATATCATAAATACAATAACAGTTCAGGACAGTTTCCAGAGACAGCTGACACAGAACAAGCATTAATAAATGTATGATTTTGGTACTGTAACATAATCAAGTATGACTGTTCAGCATAGACCAGGATCTCTGACAAGTGCACAGTGTGACATTAGGCAGCATAGGCTGTCTTCTGTTGGTCAGGGAGCTGAAGAGCAGGTGAGGCACAGCTCTCATCCTGCACACAGACAGCTTCTCTTCCTGTAAATTATGGCCTGTACAAGCAGTGCTTCTCCATCCAAATCCTTAATATGTGGCAAATTAATATCTGAGAATGCAGTGGATTTGTATGCATGTGTAAAAAAAATGCAGGGTGACATAGTGATGAAGAGCACAGAAATGACTTCTTGTGCCTCATGTCTTCCTAATCGTAAGCAATCCTCAGAATTGTCCAAGCAGCATCAAGCCATATTTATGTCCACTGTGTGGCTAACAAACACAGTACAGCCAGATTTTTATCAAATTTGGCTTAACTAATGAAACCCAAACAGCTTCAGCCTAAACTAACCTGAAGATTTGTAATTAAATATACTACCAAAGTAGATTGATATTACCTAGCACCCAGTTAAAACCTGCAGGCTTGGAAAAGGTTGTGAGAAGAAAAAAAATCCTTAACCTTGCTTCTAGTTCATGGTCTGGCTGGGACTTAGGGAGAACTTCTCTTCTAAGAGACTCTTTACTATTTCCATGCCTTCTCTTTTCACAGAGTGTCTCGTTTTCCCTTGTCACCCCAAGGTTAAAATTAAAGTGTGATAAACAGCGTGTAGCGAGAGCTAAAAACAACTGCAGAACAGAAATGTCAAGGTAGTTGTTTCTTCTAACTGAGAGCATTAAAGCTTCCTGCTTGCAGGGAAAGGCCTTATTTCAGCAGGAGGGTGGTGACTAGCGATCATACCAGACGGTACAGCGATGGCATATGGAGCATTTTAGTTCTGGGTCGTTGGATTCAAATCTGACCTAGCTCTCTCACTATCCAGTAGTAATTACCATCTGTTAACTATTAGTGGCTATTTGAATTGGTCCTCTATTTAAATCCTAGTAAAATGATTCCCTTTCACAGGTAAAGATGGTTTCTCCGATTCTGTTAGGTGTCCCTCTGTCTTTTCATCTTCCTGCAGAACAGCCACTACATAAGAAATCATCCTCTTCTCAACAAAGCCGGGCCCTAAGTGAAGGATTCAGGTTTATCAGAGAGGATGCTTGCACTGGTGCTTATCATGTAGTACCTACTGTGCAGATAAAGGAAAAGTTTCATGCTTCAGGGCTGGCAATCTGGCCATCTTTCACAGAATCAAAAATGTTAACACCAGGGAGTAACATGACAGTCATCTCATCAAACCCCCTGCATTTTTTGCGCTGTACAAAATAGCCTTATAAGCTCTGTGTTCTTCAATATCATCTTAAGCTATAGCAATCCTATGTTGTTCTACTCTTAGTGATTCAAGAGTACTAATAAAACTAAGTAAATAAATAAATTTATTAGTATCACCATTGATGACTTGTATGTTAATTTGAGCCTTAATTTCTCTATCTTTGGCTTTCAACTAGGCCATTTTCTATTATCAGAAATTCTCCATGGTATTTTTAGCTTCCAAAGGCAAGCATCTTTCAAATTTCAAAGTATCCAGGGATGCTTTGAAAAGTACTTTATTGAAATAAAGAAAATTTTCAAACTGCATTCTGAATACAAGTGGGATTTATAGTGCTATAATCAGAGAAAATGTTATCTCCTTATATTATGTCTTCAGGCTTTCTTTTCAGGTCTGTTATGTAGGTATTTTAGTAACATCACTGCACTAGAAATTCATTTCACGTAACCTTTAAAACCAGAAGATTTCCTAATTCATGTTGAAGAGCACTTTACAATGGTACGATCTTAATTCGTACCTATACTGATTTGCAACCGTTCATTAGATGTGGTCCCTTATTAAGGAAACTAAATGTATAGACTATCCAGCACCTTTTGCCATTTCTGTGTCACCTGACATCTTACTGAGACTAGGCTTTTTCAAAACATTCTTCCATTCCGATGGGAATTTCTGTATTCAAAACAGAATACTTTGGGACACAAAATATAATAATCTTACATTTCTCACTCTTTACATTTCACTCTTAAGATTTCAATACCTTATACCACAATTATTTTTTGAGATACATTTTTTAATCATATTTCCATCCATATCTTGTGATCCTTTCTCTGCTGTTCTATCAGAGCAGCTACTGATCTTACAAATGAAACTATTAGGAAGTATGATTCTGCTAAATATGGACATTTGTGATATAAGACAGACTGATTTTTTTTTCTTTTCCCTAGGAGAAATAAGTGGTTAATAGAACAACAATTGACATCTAACACTTGATATAAGGAATCATAACAATTCTTGCTTTTACCCATTTTAAAAGATCATATAGCAAGTTATTGACTCAAGGAGAAGAAAAGTTCACCTTGCTTCAGCAGAATGTGGCCTGCTCTTCAGTTTTCACATATCAAAAGCCAGGAAGGGACAGAATACATATAGTGGATACTGTTTCTGAGGACAGTAAACCAGTGTTTGCATGCTTGTTGTATTAGCTAGTAGAGGAAGAGTCTAAGAAAACAAATGCGGGCCCAAGTAACAAAGACTGGAGCATCAGGAAAACACTGTGCAGACTTCCTGACCCACTGCTCAATGGTGAATGCCATCTGTTGTTCTTAATGGCAAGAATGTTGAATTCATAAAAGAAAAGCATAAAATAAAAGTCCACATCCCATGAATGAAGTTCCCCCAAAACACTGATATGAAGATTTTCAGTAGTGAAGACATCACGTTAGCTTATCTCTGTGTTTTCTGTCATGTTAGTTTGGAGATAATGCTGCATTTCAAAAGTTGTGTGATTTTGTTTGTCCCAGTGGTAAAAACATCCACCACCAAAACTTTATATTTAAAAGGATAGGGGAAGTTTTCTGAAATGTGTCCGGATGCTCCAGGTTTGTGTTTGTTGCAGCAATTTCTGTCAATACGTAATGACAGCTAAGTATTTTCTACAGTGAATTTCACAATCAGAATCAGGTAGCAGCACAAATACACAGCAGTACTTACTCAGCCATAAATTGATTTACAGAGTCATTAGTCTTTTCTCACTGAATTTAAGGAGCAGCTCCTGTTAGTGACATCAGGAGATGTTCGACATTCAACTGCTCATAAAATAATAATACACAGAAACAAGACAATCTTTCAAGCCAATCCTAGAGTTTGGTAGGAAACTGCATTTAAATGTAAGATAACATAACAATCCAAAATTCCAGACTGACCTTGATAAAATTATAGCTCAAATAATTTAACTGTCTGGAGCATGTATTGCAGAATTAAGCTTTCAGTGGCCCAGAATTACCAGGGAATGTTTCCACATTTATACATATCTGCAAAAAGTCATCAGAAATATAAAAGGAAATTCTTATGGCAACATTTCTCACTACATGTAGCTAATATGAAAAAGAACATTCCAAGTTTCCCAGCAGTTTTATAATAAAAATTATACCTGGTATAATTCCTGCTTTAGTTGTTGATAATTTTCATGACAGACTTCTTTCTGGTAAATATGAGCTGTCACTGCTATATCAGCTCCGTGTTCCAAGATTTTAAAGTCAAGGAGTTTAACTGATCTTTCAACGTTCAGCAAGATTCACGCAGTTTAACATGTCATCACCACCCTCATATTGCTACTTTCGGATGTTCTACCACCAAGTCAATGTCCTGTACTTCAACTCGAAAGTTGAGTCTGTCTCCTGAACTTGAAAGACTGACACTTCAGAGCTTTTATGTTACCACATGTGCTCCCCTTGACACAACTGTATAAAGACATTGCTCTCAGAGCTCACCTCAAACAGTTCTAACACTGGAAGTCTGTAATAATTTTCCTTTTGCTAGCCCAACTCCAGTATCTCTTCTCCCATTTTACAACTGCTTTTAGTGTTCTCTCTGAATTCCATTCTGGACTGGTCACTGCTGTCAGAACAATGCAGCAGAAATTGTAGGCCCATACCAATGGCTTATATTCTTTCTGGTTTTACTCTTTGCTCAGTAGCAGCTTAGAGTAGTCACGTAATGAGCATCACATAGCCTGAATATTCAAGTGACATTCCTGGAAATGCAAACATATTTTTGCAAAATAACTGAGTTGATTCAGGACATGAGTGGGTTTTACAAAAAGATTTTAACTTACAGTGTGAACTTATCTAGCTTTCTGGACAAGTCCAAGAACTCTCAAAATCCTCACGGGGTTTGCCATGAGAAGAATTACAGAAGATTTTGCAACAGACTTTTTTCTGTTTAATTTTTTTTCTCTAAAACTTCAAGTTTACAACAAGATCACGTGCCAGACTCTATATTCTGTTCTCACTCATCTCACAAGAGGGGATTACTTAAAGAACATGAAGTCTTCATATGCTTACAGGCTTCCTCCGCAACTACATTTGTGACATGACCTTTTTGTTCGCTGTTCTCCATCTTTAGCACTCCCTGTGTTCAGCCTCTTTGTTCTGTGTTTAGATAAAAGCTTAATAGCCTATGTTTTCTTTTCAAGAGCAGGCATCTTTTTTCTTTCTTTCTTTTTTTTTTTTTTAACCACAGTAACATTCACTGAAGGATTTTATATAATTCTATAGACGTTAACATCACTATGATTTAGCTGCGTGAACAGTGAGCCTGTGTGAGCTTGCACTGTGTATTAGAGTAGCAGTGTGGTAGAAAGGTTAATGCAAAGAGCTAGACAAACAGTTTAAGCCCTAAACCACTTATTATTTTTACTGAATGTACAAATTATTTTTTCTCCCTTTGCATCAGGTTCCTTAATAGTAACACGGGGCAAAATATATTCCAGGGTTATAGAGCCTTTGGGATTTTGATGAAAGGCACCATAGAAAGTGTCTCAGAGTTAATAAAGAGAAAACAAGAACTGCCAGAATAAAGGAACATTATTTTCTCATTTACCATTTTGTTGTCTTTATGAATAGGATCCTTTGTCAAGAACCAACTCATTGAAGAGTTAGATGCTATACAAACACAGCTTCTGGCACAAAGTTTCTACAACCTAAATATAAGATATGAGACAATAGTTGGGTGCTGGCAGTGGAAAAAAAGAATGGAAATTTCAAAAAATAAAAAATAAAAAAAAATTTGAACTCGACATAAGTGATTCCTGGATAAAATAGAAATGGAATTCTACAGATCAGGATTAACAAGCATGGTCTAACATCTTTTTTCAAGGTTTTCTGTGAGTAACAGAGTGGAGAGAAATTTTAAGGGAGATAACGAAGCTGCTTTGTGGCTATATTTATGACAATTCTTCAGTGTTGAAGGGGCATCATGGGTCAAGGCATAAGGAAACTCGGAAACTTAACAAGTGGCCAGTGAAGGCTGTTGCCACAATATGGTTAACACTGTGCAAATAAGAGGCTTCTCTTTCAACAGAGTGCTTCAACTACAAGGAAAGTATGATTTTCTTTGGGACTCTATTTTCTGCCACAAAAAAAGAAAGTTTCCGCTTGAGAAAAATCTATCTCCCTGCTGTGTGTCATCCCTATTTCCACAAATAAACAAGAACATTTCTTAACCCAGTTAAATGTTCCTGCTTATTACGTGTTTGCAACAGCACGTACTGTATGTTAACAATCATCAAAAAATATGCCAATCATCTATGCGAGCCATTTATAGAAAGCAGATTTACTATTTTCACAGTTTTTGTTCCCCATTTCTGACGCTTATTATGGGAAACGTTTTCTACTTTAAGGGACTCCTTCTTCCTCTACCCAAGAACAAAACCAGTATAATTCTCTTGGTATTGCAGTTTAAAAGGCAAAATGTACACAGTGCTGTTTTTGAGCCACAAGTACATGGAACAGATTTTACTTAGACAATATTGCTGTTAGCAGTTAGCACTTGGACAACCAGCCATACATATAACTGAGAGTTCTGTACCACCTGCTGCAACAGGCCCAGGTTCTATCTGTCTATTTTCCACAACTCCAGCACTACTAAGGCACTTCAGGAATTCTGGTGGGAGGCTGACAGAAATGAAGATATAGTTTAGCTGTAGTAACGTCGTGGTTTTATGATTTTCGTTATAGGTATATCACATCATAAAGTGCACTAGGAGTTAAAGAGTTAATGCTGCAGTTCCACGGATTGTCTATCGTTCTGGATACCTGCTCCCAAAAGAGAAGAATGAACTACAGCTCTCAGAAGACTTCATTATTCCATTTCTGTTTTCCTTGCCCAGGGAAAGATAAAACTGCCTGGGAGTCATGAGACTGGCTCTCTTTCTACTTGTCCCTGCTGTGTGCGCTCACTGGCCATCTCGCATACAGCATAAGAGTAAGGGCTTCAGTTTTCAATTAGCTTCAATTCCGATTACATTGTATTATGTTATCATGAGTTCCGCTATCAAACGTAGTAAATTAGTTTTCTCCCATATCTCATTGCTGCTCTGTTTGTTTTCCCCAACTAGCCTCATCTCCCTACATTTCTCCCTTTTGCTGGGGTGTGGGACCACGGGTCCCCTCCCTCCACCCAATAAGTCATGGAACTAGGTCAAACTGGGCTGGAACAACAGCAAGCAACAAGAGCAGAAGGAAGAATTTCAGGTGAAAAGCAACTTGGCCTTATGTATATAAGCCATATACCCTGTGAGATAACATATAGTTACCCTTCATCAAACTAGAGTGCATTGAATACTATCACAGAATCACAGGAGGTTGGAAGTGACCCCCGGAGATGATCTAGTCCAACCTCTATTTATATATCTGCCTCACAAAGTCTCATAGCTACATTTTCATTGAATCATAGAATGGCTTGGGTTGGAAGGGATCATCAAGCTCCAGCCCCCCTACCTTTACCAATCTTTCAGAGGAACGATGTAGAACACAAATTCCTGCGTTGGCTGGTACATGGTGTACACATCCATTCCACTAATCCAGAACACACCTAGCATGTGAGTTCACTCCTTTAATTTCAATTTATCTTCTGATATTGCTAGCAGCCATCTCACAGTACCTGCACCTATAAGAGGAAAAACTGCAGGACAGAGGAGAATTAACCCAGGCAAGTAGTCCTCAGAACTGGTGAAAAATGTCAGTAAGTGCCCATTAAAGTTCACTGTAATGGTAGTTTGTGAAGGCAAGAGTTGGGTTTAGGAAGGGACTGTTTTATGTTACGAAAGGTACTCTTTCCTAAAGGTACTCAAGGAAAATAACACATCAAAGAAAAGTAAAAGAAAATAAAAGGAAATCACTTGTTCTTTTTTTTTTTTTCCTCCAGAACACTTATTACTATTTTTACTTTCCTACCTTTCCCATAACTCAAAATGTCTAGGTTTGCTGGGATTTTACAACTTTGACAAATGTATTTCTTAATATCTGCAAGCTTGTAATCAGTCACTGACACCATCAGTGTGGAATGGGTCTGAATTTTCAGCTACAAGAACCTACTAAGATATTTGTTTTTTTACCACAACTGCTGTTAAGCATCTGGGGAAAGGGAGAGCAGACCAAAGGTAGAGACATAGCATTTTTGTGCGTGGCAGTCTTTTTTTTTTCCAAAATAGCTACTATTAGGTTTAGAATGTATTCCCAGTTAAGACTGAAGCAATACAGTCTGGAGTTGGTCACCCTTAGTTACATCTGTTTTGAAGCATGAATGTTTCTTCCATCTTCACTTGGTTGTCTTTATCTAATCTGTACAAAACTGAGAGTAATTAGTCTTTAGTTGTTTTTCCATGCTGCACTGCCCCAATAACTGCCATATATCTTGACATCACTGCAATACAGATGATTAATAGTGAATTCACACCTCTCATCTTACAGTCTCACATCTCACAAATGTGAAATTTCATTCAGATAATGACTACTGGTTAAATGAAGAAATCTCACATATTTTTCTTGTAATGTGAAACCTGAGGCAGCACATGGAGTTTGTGAAACAAAAACAAGATGTTATTCAATTTAGAAGAAAGATGGAAAGATGAACAGAAAGAAAGAACTAATTCCCTATTTACTCTGCTCTCTCTACAGCTACAAGACAGAAAAGTGCTACACATAAACTTGTCACTTAAATTTTTTTGTACCCCGTGCATGTGTTCTCTAACTCAACACTGATTCCTTCCCCTCAGCCTTCTGCCACAGGCGTTATCAAAAAAGAAAAAGCTGGGTCCCATTTGTCTTTTTTTCTTTCTATGGAACGTAGTTTTGGATCACAAAGAAAATCTTACTAAAAGCTGTAGATTTTCCTGCCATTTATTGTTATTGTATCCTTATGCAGATAGAACCTGCTAGAGACAGTAAATATCTGTTACACAGATAACAAAAGAACTCACCAACAAAACATATATCATTAAGTGCCAAGGAAACCACTCAAACAGTGAACACCAACACCTATTGCTATGCTTCTTTCATTTCCAAACTCTTTCAGGTTGGCTGATAGCTGAGGCAAAAAGTTCTTTCCTTCAAAAATAGATCAGAATCGTCCAGGCAAAAATCAGCCATGCTCAGAAATGGCAAAGTCTCATAAAGCTACACCAAACCACTATGTATTCAGGAAGAGATCTGTCTTTCAAGACACATCCCTATAATCCTCAACAGGATGAGAGATACAAGATTCCTCTTTCCTGTCTTTTGTAGGTATTCCTGGTAAGGATGTATTTAACATAGCACTGAAGTTAGAGCTAAGGAGTGGCAGAATTAAGTGCATCTCAGGACATGAATGTTTTCTCAGCCCACAGCTGAACTTTGTGCACTCCCAGACCCTGGAGGTTTTTTTCAGATCAGCCCAGTCGGTGCAGCTGCTCCCATGCCCATCTGCAGGTCTAGCCAACAGCAAGACACCAACACATACACACAGACAACATTAACGTTGCCTCTCACAAACTAACACAATGCCTTTTCCAGCATCTGCATAAACAGCAGTTGCTCTCCCATAAACAAGTACAGATAGGCAAGGCTTGTTTCCCTCCCCACCTGTATAGAATCAGAGCTCATGAGTGAAAACAGTTACAGTCATCCTCACTCTCTAGATTCACAAGCACATCACTTTTCCCTGGACAGCAAAGGTTTTAAATCATCCTCAGATGTGTGCCCAGACCCTGAGATGCTTATCTTATCACCAGCTCAGACCTCAGGAATTTCTAGTTGTAGATTGTACACCCCAGAATGTCCTCAATGCTCCCTCAAAAGCACACATGAAGCGGTGGTGCAGTTTTATGATTTTTGGTTATCAGTATTCCACATCATAACATCATGTAGTGCACTGGGAGTTAAAGAGATAATGCTCCAGTTCTGGGTACCTGTCCCAGAAGAGAAAAAGAACTACATACTCCAGAGGGCTTCAAAGAGGAGATAAAGCCCCTGGCAAGGCCACAAGATGAGGCTCTTCTCCTTGCTGCTCAACCCAACTGCACGTCTTGCCTCAGCATTAGAGGAAGGCCTTCAGTTTCAAACACAGTCTCTCATTATATTTGATTTATTAGCTCCAATTCTAATTATATTGTATTATATTGTATTATTGTGCGTTATCTTGCATTCCGATATCTTATTTAGTAAATCAGTTTGTTTCTCCTCAAATTGATAAGCTGTTTGAGGCTGCCTCTACCCACTCACCCAACTGTGAAATTCTATCCTCCCTTCTGGTACAGTAAAAAAGATTTTGTGAGCCTCTTGCTTTGTTATGCATATCTGAAGTTTCTCAAGATCTGCTCGTGTGGATAAGCCCTGTGCCATGGCCTTTAACAACCACCATCTGTTGAGGTACTTACCCGCACGTATAAGTTTAACTAAACCTGAGTTTAACTGACTCCCCTGTCATTTTCTATTCAAGAAATAAATAGAAATAAACAGAAATAGAAGTGGTATTTTGAGCAATAACCTTTAGAGCAACATTGCAACGACTGTAATAAATCACAGCTCCACAGAAGCCCTGTGTTTCTATTTTCTGTCCCTTTGTGAAGAGACACTATTTTACAAATATTATGAATTAATAACATGTTTTCTATAATATTTAAGAACATCTGACACAATACAGACATAGTCTTTAATAGATCTTAGTGATGGCTATAGTCTCACATCTAAAGACATCTCAACTAAGATTCCACTAAGATGGCATCCAAATCAAGAGCCAAGAAGTCCTCATATTTCTCACGGAAGTTCAAATCTACATGAAAGTAAATGCACACACAGTCATGCACACTTATATACCTATGCTTGCATGCATTTATTGAAGCCAGGAGCATCTATTCATAGCTGACATGATATTTCCTAACACTTTCCCAAAAATTACTTTAAGCACGTGAAAGCAATGCTGTACATGGACAGGAAGAAAGCACTACCTCTTTCTGTGGAGGAACGTATTTAGTCTTTTTAGTAACTTACTGTTTTACGCTTCGTATTTCATGAGGCAGACAGCTTCGTAGCACAAATCTGGAAATAATTTTACTACAACATGCAACACGCTCACTTCTCTTCACCAGTGATATTCGACAGCATATTCTGCTTGTTTTCCTAGTCATTTTTTGATCTGTTTTAAATATGACCAAGATTATTGAACTCCTTCTACTTCTGCAAGAAGCCATCTGGTATCTGAGCATAAGGAAAGAATGCAGCCTGTAGCAGCATGCTCAGCTTCTAGTGGCAGCCAAATTCATTCCCTCAGTGGAGCCGTGACAAGACACGACTTGGTTAAGAAGGACGTCAAGTTCAAATTACACTTGGGGTGAAAACACACTTTTAAATCTGTGCAACTTCATACCTGTCACAAGTTGAGTTTAGCGTCTATAGAAACAAAATTGATGAGAAAATGAAATGTTTGAATAGAAAATGAAGCCAACCATTAGAAAGGTTACTTCCCTCCCAGAAGAGTGTTGGAGTTATGGAATTCCTCAGTTCATTATGGATTTAAATAGCGCTAGACTAGCTGGGATCAAGATGTCACGCATGCTAACTGAGCTGGGAAACTCACTAGTCGGTTTTAAGATCCTCCTTCTTCTGTAAACACTGCATACGGTGAAGAAGAGATAAGTGACCTAGTCAAGTGACAGTTTGCCCTCTGGCTTTGGCCTATTCACTCAGCTGGTGGAGCCAGAGACCTGCTGCAGGGAATGATTAGCCTCTTTCCAACAAGTTCATACATGCAGCTTAGGATCTGTAGAAGAAGGGAGCTGCATTTCATTCTCTGAAAATCATTATTGTTCAGGATAATTACTATGATGGAATAATACCTGTGGGAGAAGCATCTGTTCCTCTCTAGGAATGTAGTTACTCTGCTGTATGTTGCAGAAAAAGATGAGAAATGCTTTTAAAAATCATATTGTTAAACTTTAACTCTAAAAGTGCTCCCAATTTAAATGAAGTCTAGCATAATTAAGAGTAATTTCTTCTATAATTTTGATTGGCACACGTTTTCATAAAAATAAATGCTTATTTTTAACCAAAAAAGACCCCATTTTGTCTGGTGGCAGTGTACAAAGTACAGATTTGATCATCCAATATGCAAAACAGTGCCTTCCTATTTTCCCAGATTTCTTCAGCCATAACAAAAACAAAGCAAGTTGTTTAGCAAAGCAAGTCTCTCTGGACATTTAGACAAACAATAGAGATTTACTGCATTATGAATTTTGTCTGTATACAGACTGCTTCCTTTCCTTCCAAAGGCAACAACTAAGCGATCGTGATTTAGTGGAATTACATCTTCTTCTGAAGTGTTAAGTGTGGCATCTACTTGATGTTGATACCGAAGATCAGAATTTCTCTGTATGGGAACTACTGAATTGTGAAGGAAAAAGGAATTTCAAAGAAAAAAAAAACTAGTCATGGTTAATAACACACTACACGAATGAATGCTAATGAGGCAGCAGCTGCAAAAGCTACAGGTAAATTTGAAGGCAGGCAGGAGAGACAATAAGAAACCCTTATGTAAGGCATATATACAAAAGACAATGACAATATTTGCATCGGAGAGCTCAAGCATATCAGAAATCTAAAAAGTAATTTGAAGCTAACTTTGCTCCAAGTGGAATGGGAACTACTTGTTTTCCCTGATTCTCTGTCAGTGTAAAGTATAAACAGATGAGGCAGGATGACCACCTATTTAAGACCTCTGAAAGGTCTTTGACATCTTGATTTCATTAAATCCTCTCTCTTGCTCTCTCATACTCTTATGTAACACAATGACACATGGCTCTCCCTAGGTATAAGCAGGGTATGCTGCTTTCTGTAGCTGTATCTGGAGAGGTGGCAGAGTGGCTAAAGCTTTGCTACATGTGCCGCTTGCACCAGAAAGCCTGAGATAGCAGATTTTGTGTGATACAGCTCCTCTTATATCTCCAAAATACAGCAACTCCTCTTTATGGCAGGATCTGGCTAGTTCTAGCTTATGTCTCTTGACATTGTGGAATTCACTGAGGAGTACAGAGATGGTTCAGCACACACCCCATAGAACTGACGTATCACGTGAATGACTTACTCAAGAAACTGGAGGAAAAACAGGAGACTCTTTGTACTGGTTTTTAAATGCTCACAAGGGTAGATGATGGAGGCCACATGAGAAGATAAATAGGTAGTATTAAATGTGAAGGTTGGTGGCCCTGCATGTGGCAGGGGGGTTGGAGATTCATGATCCTTGAGGTCTCTTCCAACCCTGGCCATTCTGTGATTCTGTGATCTAGAAAATGCCTGGAAAGAACAAGAGGTAAAAATCAAAGACATACACTACTGACAGGAGGAGGAAATAAATAAATTGATCAAAATAGATGCAAATAATTCTAGTGGAACTCCAGAGAAATTAACTTCTGACAGCGTCAGATGTGGGTGGAAAGCTAGAATGGAGAAATAGGTAAATCTCAGCAAATGCTGACAGTTGCAACTCTGGTACACATCTCCAGATGAGAAGCAGCCAGAAGGTGTGCTCATCACAGATCACAAAGGCAGATCTGTTTACGTTCTCAAAGTTTCCTCACAACAAATTTTCAATTTTAAGACATCTTGCTTTTTCTGCACGTCATACAAACGTAATGGTATCTCTCAGATAATGGAAGCAGCGTTCACCCAGGATTGGCATCTATCAATTTTTTGCGCCTTCACGTAAGAAGTTTAACAGAAGAGGAAGCCAGGCATGAGCGCTCGTCTGCTTGCGTATTAGTTTACATCAACATAAGGTTTTGAATTTCATTTGGTTTACCTCCATTCTTCTAACAAGCAGAGATAAAGCTGAGCTTCTACTCTTCATCAGCCAGTTTGGATTGCTGTACAGTTTCTCAGTACCCTTCACTGCTGTATATCTTGCATTGAAAGCATTTGAAGAATGTTCACACCCACAGTGTTTAGGCTGTCACTGATTGTCAAGAAAGGACATATCTTCCAAGCTCTAAGCCATGGCACCTGAGCAGACACAAACCAATCAAAAGGAATACTTTCAGGCTGCAAACTCCTCTCCTGTTTGCACCGCCAGCACAACAGCCTTTTATAAAGAGAGCCTGAGGATACTTAGCGATAAAATATGGCCTCTACATTACAAGTGTAACAGTGACATCTAGTGTAAGAAAACGGCATGGCAGGGCTCAGAAATACCTTCACTATTTTCTTTTCTCCAAAACTGAGGTAAAAGTCATTGCCCGTCAATTTTCTGTAAACTAAGATTACAGAATTATCTTAGAGGTTATATTCTATCAGGTACTCATATCTCTTATTAAACCTGTGCAAGAGTCTGGAAAATACAATGGCCTGTTGCTGAATTCTTTGGTTTCACACGGTATGATTTCACAGACAAGCTGCTAATTTCTCCCATGCTGCAAGATTCTCCTATGGAAAACGTAACTTGCTGATAAAAATTCTAAGCCTCAAAGATGTTTTACCAAGACATTAGTATGAGTGGAACAAAGGCAAAAGCAGATTTCGCATATTCTAGCATGAATGTCATCGGGAAAAATAGTGACAATCTACAGCAACAGGATAAAGAAAAAAAAAAACCAAAAAATTGCATGCTGATATACATGCCCTGTATAGTCTAAAGCAAAAATCCAGACCACAGCTGTGGATCACCGCCTGCCTATGCTAAAGGATCATAGAAGAAAATGCGGTGCATCTATCCTAGGTGTGGGCAGATAGGCAGCATACCTGTCCCATAGACTGTATTTTAATCAAGTATTTAATCCGGCTTGGGGGAAGAGAGGGAGTTCACAAGACAAAAATAATAGGAAGATGGTATACTATAGCTTACCAGAGAAAATGACTATACTGTGTAACACCAGACAAGAAAGACTATTCCATGCAGAGAGTGAGTGTACGTGAAGTCAGGCTGACACCAGCTCTTTTTAATCGCATAGAAAGAGAGAAATGGGACTCTTACTAAAAATGAGAAGGGGAAGGAGGCTAGGCTGAGGATAACTGTCAATATAACTGAAATGCTGAAAGAACTTTTTCCAGTCTTATGAGAGCATGAAACTGCTTCACTGATGCTTGGGCTCATCATCTTTGTGGTTAAGAAATTTTACAAGTTAATACTTCATCCAAAAACAGGATGCAAAAGAAAAATCTCATAGTATTTCAAACAGGGAACTTCTTATAGAGTTTAAAAACTAGACATGGTAAAGAAAAATAAAAGAAATATGACATCAGATGCTTTGGAGATTTGAAAACAAACTTGGTTCTGAACTACTCTTAAAGAAACAGAATACAATCATGCCGTCCTAGCAGGCATTTTCATATTACTAGTTGGGTGATTGATTTCAGGTACCTCTTAGACTTTTTATGCAAAGGAAGTGGAAGAATTTTAATGGAAATCTGAGTAGATTGAGGAGGGAAACAAAATACTATGCTTTGAAATTAAAAAGAAAAATCCACTCAGAGATGTCTCAGCAAATAGATGAAGAAAATAAGAAACCTGCAAATCAAAAAGAGGAAAGAAAGCACAGGCCAACTATGACCTAGTAAATGTAAGAAAAACAAGAGATGATAATGTGATCTGACAGTGAAAAAAATGCAACAAACTAAATGGCAAATATAGTAACACTGAAAAAATATATGGGAAAAAAAATTAAATAAGGTCTGATAAATCCAACTATTTTGTAACAAAAATATAACCTTGAAGTGTTCCAAGTTTGTATTCCTTATTTTTCATGATCATTTTATTTTTTCCTTCACCTTTGTACTGGATGTCTTAAGTCAACTGATTACTTCATGTATTGCCTTAAATTTTCTGTAATCTTTGTCACACTTTTCACATCTCGGGGCCACCATCCCCTGGATCTGGTTCTACATCAGGCTGCCCAGGGTCCCATCCAACCTTGGCCTTAAACACCTCCAGGGATGAGGCATCCACAGCCTCTCTGGGCAGCTGTTCCAGCACCTCACCACTCTGTCTATGAAGAAATTTGTTGACTGAAAACATGACTTGATGACTGAATTTGTTTGAAAGCGGTGTGGCAAAAAACAAACCTTACAGCTAGAAGATTTGCAGCAAAGCATCTGACACCATAAATAATACTGCTATTAAAAAGTTTTCATTTATTTCCAAGTTTCCAGTCCTGGTACTGGTTATCAAAGCTTATGTTTGAAAATTATAGTGACAGAGGTAGCTATTTTATTACTGACAAAATGACCGATAGGCCTTCATTTATTTTTTTTTTCTTTTAACTTGCTCATACGATATAGAAGCATGGCTATAGCTGGGTATAAGCATAGCCTCATTGTGGTCTGCCATGGGAGCCCATTTGTCATGGACCTGAGCAACACCAAGGAGGGTGCACATATGGTGTGTGTACGTGCAGGTAGAATAGAGGGTGAGTAGGTCTTGGTTGGTAAGCAGGCTATAGCTGGGTCCTGTAACAGCAGAGTGCTGGGAAAAGCTCTAGTTGGAGAGACTCTAAATTACAGGGCTGACATGTGGAAACTCTGTAGAGAGGAGACAAATTTATTTCACTATACTAATGTTGTTCAGGCCTAGAGAGAAGAATACAGCTAATACCATACAGTCCTTTACTTCTGCCTGCTTGGATGCTTCCCTGTTCAAACTACTATAAGGAGCCCAGTTCAGCAGGGAATTGGACTGGATGATCTTCCGGGGTCCTTTCCAACCTCAAAGATTTTGTGCTTCTGAGAAATAATGCTTTTAAAACAGCAACTTGCTCAAGTGGTCATCTTTCTTTGTTCACAAATAATTGACTCTTTTTGGTTATGTCTGGGAGCTTTATGCTTATTTTTTCAGTTACTTACTTAGGCCTAGCAGACAGTGCAGTTGTGTTGGAGTGGTATCAGGGTGCTTTGATGGAAACTTGCTTGCCTATTTATCTTAAGCAGAATATTAATATGGAATTAAGGACTGAACGTGCATGGAATGGTTTACCTATGAGCCATAACCCAATAACAATTGCACTGAAGTCCTATGACACAGGAACACTAATGCACGTTAGTGCTCCCATCTTTAATGATCCTCAAGCACCAGAGAAACCCTTTAGAAAACTGTGGGACTACAAATGCAAGAGCAACTGTTCTGCTGAAAGCATCTGATTTGTGCAGCCACTGATCAAGGTTGGAAAAGACATACAAGATCATCCAGTCAATCATCCACCTATCACCAACAGTTCTCACTAAACCATGTTTCTCAATACATCATCTGAACGTTCATCTGTAACTAATATGCCTGGTCTTGAAGCTTCTCTGATTATTTTCTAAAACAAATCTAATTTGACTGCTTCATCCTGAGCGCTCTGGAAAAGAATCCTGGCTAAGAACTGGATTGTAACCACCACTACAGTTTAAAAAGCTCCTCGAGTAAGCATGAGCATCATGCTGTATTCAACCATGAAGTTGAACCAAGAGACACCCTCTTTCCCTGTGTGGTGAATTGTTTTCATTGCACAATTGACAGTAAGGTGATCGATCAATAAAATGAGACTGTGCTATTATCTTCATGTTGACAGTATTTAAAAAAAGCTCTTGAAGTTAGGATTACAGCACAGCTCTTAAATGAGAGCGCATCAGTAACATGTACACGGTCAAAACCTGGGACGGTGAAAAATCATTATGAAAACACTAGGAACACAACAAAATAGGTAACTAGAACAAAATATTGACAGCTTGTCTCTATTTTTAAGTTGCAGAAGCATTTGTCTTGAGTGACAGGACTGAACAGCATCTAGAAGTTGAACTTTGTAAGTATAGCTTGCTTAAAAAGAGGTGAATGCTAATTTGCATCTCTTGTTCTAACGTTTGTAAAGTGTATGCATGAGGCAGGGCGTGGGTACAGAAATGACTTCAGTATGGAGGATAAATACACTAATAACTCAGCATCATGTTAGGGAATGGTTTACCTATGAGCCATAACCCAATAACAATTGCACTGAAAACTGCAGCTCTGATTTTTGACTGTCATGGACAACAATTACTGTTGCTGATTTCTGGCAAATGAAGACTGTCTCGCAGGAAGAACACTTGTTAGCCTTACAATCCTGTTCTGTCTTCCTGTTTTCTGTAAGGAAAGGATATCACAGGGATATGACTTTTCACTAGGTCAAAAGTTGTAAACAATATTTGGCTGGAGCTTAGATATGTTGTAAAGCAGAATATCCTTTTGTTCCCACTCTGACTGCGTTTTCAGTCAGCATAAATTGAGAGAGTTTAACTTCACTTCATACTGTGCTACTTGTTAGTAGCTCAGGATTCTGCCCTCTTTCCAATACAAGATTTTCAGAAACACTATTTACATTTCCAGAAAACAGGGTGGGGGGGATGGGGGAAATCAGTTAAACCTACTGAGAATGTTGTAAGACAGTAGAAAGAAACTTACATTTTTTTTCTCCCTTACCCATAGTTATCACCTGGAATGCTACAATCAAAAAGGTCAGTGCAATAGAAAGGCAATATGGGAATGGAACAGCAAAGAGACTAGCATGGACAGAATTGCATTACAAAGGGAAAGGTGCAAAAGGTACTCACCCACCTCCTAAGATTTAAGCTCACAAGAAAGATTCCACAGAAAAGAGATCTCCAGAAACAGATCCTTCCCCTGCAGCAGTCAGCCCTTAAATGGGGTCTAGGAGAGATGCAGCCAGGCTCCACCTCTTCCAATCACACAGCTGAATTGCCTTCACCTGTGCTCTCAGGGCTGACTGAGTGCTTGCCTCAGGTGATCAATCAGAGGTTCAAGCTGTGATCAACAGTTACCATACAGAAAAGCTTTTATTGAAACCAAAAGCATTGATCAATCAACAGTAAAGTTTCTGAACCAGTTACTTTTAAATGTGCAAAGTATGTAACTGCCGATGGATGTGTCAGTTCATCTGGGTCTGGAACTTCTAATCTGTGCAGCACAGATGAATTGATGCCTTCAAAGAAGGGAAAATTGTGCTTAAATTACAGTGGTGTTTCCATGAGAGCTCTAAGACTGTTAAGACGAGTGTCTGGCTTGGAATCTGTTTCTTGCAGTTTCTGCATTTCTGCTGTATTTTCGCTGTGTTTTCTTTCTCTTGTTTACTGAATGTGAACCTTGTGTGCCTAAATCTTTTCCTGCAACCAGGAGTGAGAATACCTCCTTCAGGTACATAACTATCATGGCTTTTTGTAATCCAGTACTCACTTTACCAGATGTTGCAGAGGTACAACACTAGCTAGCCCTGTTCCTATACTTGGAGTTTTCGTTGAAGGGGAAATTCTGTTACTTTATTAGCAGAAGTCCCTGATTCAAATTCAGTGTGAAATTTCTAACAATGATTATGTGCAGAGGGAGTCTTAATAAAGGTTTTGTGCACTCCAGGCAAAGCTTCTGCAGAGAATCATGTTTAGTAAGACCTGCATACAGTTGTATGTCTACAAAAGCTTGGCCTTTTTATGTCACCTTAAAGGTTCGGTTCAGACATATATAGGAAAATTCAGACTAACAAATATTGTATGCTTGCCATTTAACCCCAGAAGTATGCAAATGGATTGTGGGTTCCTACTTTCCTCCTTAATAGCACGAGTATTTTAACACCACTGAGTACTGCTGGATTTTAAGATCTAATCTGTGAACTTTCACAGAATTTAGAAAGGACAAGAAAGGAACAACTAAGGTGTTGCTTAGAAAACAGGAAGCTTTCCCACTGACCTGATCCTATGTCTGAATAGTGGATGACTTCAAAATCAAAATTCTTTGGTTTAGTTCAGAATGAGAAGTATTTGAATCAAGACATGGTTCTCAGTCTGTTAGTGCTAAGAGGGTTCCCTGCATCCTGTTGAAGCATCATCATCACAGAGTGGAAGTTGGTCATATTACAGGCAAGAAGGATTGTTCTGGGAGTCTAAGGGCGCATGGTTGAGTCAAGTGAAAGATAATGTTTGAGAAGTTACCTCTTAAGATGTAGTGTTGTCTCATCCATTGGTGGGGATTTTTCTTTTGAACTGTTTACAGTCCTGCAGTTTCCTGGAAGAAACTAGTGGTCATGTAATCTAACATCTTGCCCAAAGCAGGGCTGTCACTGAAGCTAGACCAGTTTGTACAGGGCCGAGTTCTGATTAATAGAATAGATAGAATAGAATAGAATAGATTAATAGATCTCTATAGATGAAGATTCTGCCAACAGGATGAGGATAGCTTTTTCAATACTCAAATAGTTAGATAATGACAACTTTTACATGTTTCCCATTTTGCAATTTGTCCTCATTCCCACCACATGGAAGGGTACTTCATTACCAGTATTTTGGGGACATATGTTGAAATGAGAAGAACAGAGCTCTTCTATACAGTTTTGTTGCAGCAAGAAGATAAAGAAAGTGAAAGATGCCTCCCTTAGAAGGGAGACCTAATTTTTTTACTATTTGAATTTAGAAATTTTTAAGTCCTTAAGTTATCTGCCCACTGATTTGATTCAGGGCATTTTGCAAGATGTATCATCTTAAATACTATGAGTAAAACATTATTCACACAAAAAGATAGTTTTTAACATTTCTCTAAAAATATAAAAGAAATGATTTGGCCTCATTATAGACCTTTCATGAGAAGAGGTTTCTTAAGTGTTTCCATTTCTCATTTGCCCATTAGGCTGACTTTTTTCCAAGAATAGATGGCAAAAAAAAAAAAAAAGTTGCAGGGAGCAGCAGAGCAGCAACTTTCCTCTTTGCTAACCATCTCAGTCTATTTAGGTTGTTGATAATGCACAACACCCATAGCATAAGCAGGGTGTATACTCAGACACACACCATGGGAGTGTTTCACCTCCAGCTGCTTACCCAAACCTTTTCAAGAGGGAAAAGCCCTCCGTGCCCCTGGGGCACAGTAAGTTACTACACAGAACAACCTCTTAAGTTACAGACCACTTCTTTCAAAAAGTTTTATCTGAGGCTGGAAATAAACTGAGCTTTCTCCTCCCACAGAACCCAGTTCCTTCCCCACCCAAGCTCTTCCCTTCCACATCCACACTCATCCCCACAAGCAAAAAAAAAAACCACAAAAAAGCCAGCCCCACTCCAAAAAAAATATCTCTTTGAGATAACACCCACAACAGAAAATAGCCCCACAAAAACGGGGGGAAAAAAAGCAGTCCACATTCTCTGTGGACTGTCACCTTCTCACCCACCTCAAACACAAATCAACCAAACCGACACATAACAAATGCCCATCTCTACATCCACAGAACCATACAATCGCCAAGGTTGGAAAACACCTCCAAGATCATTCACCTATCACCAGTACTTCTCACTAAACCATGTCCCTCAACACAACATCTGAACATTCCTTGTACGCTTCTAAGGCAAACAAATCAGCCTGCCACACCATGACCATCCATCACACCCCATCTCTACAGCCAATGAAGCCACCAAATCAACCAAGCTGACACAAAATGAGGGTTCACCTCAAGCAGAAAAAAAAATCCATAAGGACTGGGGGTCTGCTACAGCCAAAGGACCATCTACAGAGTACACCACAACACCCAAGACCTACCTCTTGGGTCAGCTCTGCCTCTTACACAGGGGGCACACTCTACAGCCTTCAGCACAACCCAGCTCCAGCACTGCAGCTCCTAACCCAGGATGTTGACCTTCCTCTTGGGACACCAGCTGCACCAAGACCTGACAGAAGAGCAACTCTGGAGGGCAGGACCCCTGGACCGCACCAATGAACAGCACCAGGACCCCGAACTCCTGCAGACAAGGACTTGCCCTCCAAGGGCAACACTTCTCACCTCTCCCTCCATCAATTCCATTCCTCCAGGACAGCACCTGCCACATGCCTTCAGGGCTGAAAGTAAGCCTCACCTCCAAACACAAGGGACTCCCCTCCAGGGAGGACCAAGGCCTGCCACACACCATCACCTCCAAACACAAGGGGCACCCACTCCCAGCCATAAATTCCATCCCAGGAATAGCGCACACAGGTCAGAGACCACTCACCTCACTCCGCAGAGGCACCAGAATCACTCCAGCCCTGAACCCACAGGAAGCACTCCAGGAACCTATTCCAGGGTGGGCAACCCTCAGGTTGGAGGATGCTCACCGCTGGGCCGCATTGCTCACCTTCTTCATCCCACTGAAGATGAAAGCACTCACATATTCAGGCCGATCCTCGCTGCAGCCCTCACGCTGCAATAAGACAAGAATCACAGAGCTGTAGGGATTGGAAAGGCCTCTGTAGGCATCATCCCTTCCCACTCTTTTGTTGAAGCAGCTTGTTTCAGAATTTTACGTCTCATTTAAAGCTGTCAATGCTGCAAGAGTTCTACCCCTTTCTAAAATAATTCTTTAATCCTGAGAAATGTTAGGCTGATAGCAAGAAAAGTTCATGCCTTCCATGCATGAGTAGCTGTCTGGCATATAAACAGATTTATCTCTTCCATCATACCCATATATGACATTGGCTATCGATTATAATAAGAGTAGAAACAAATACATTTAGTTTCCTTATTTGGGCTGTACTGGAATGTATGTTCTACTGTTTGTTACATCGGAGTAGGCTTCATCTGCTTCTCTGCTTCCAGGCTTTCCTGGCATCTCTTGTTTAGCTGCACTGACAGTTCAGCCTATCGGAACATGGAATGCTTTGGGTTAGAATTCAAAGAACTGAGCCTTTACACGCAGGCTTGAAATAAGTAACAATCATCACCAGGTGAAAGACGTGTTTTGTTAAAATCTCACTGTACATTTTAGAATCTGTCTAGGAAGAAGAAGAGAGTAGGTGCTGGTTGAGACAAAGAAAAGAGTAGATGCGGCCACATTTGTTTCTCATCTCAGGGGCAGTGGGGTTAGCCCCCCACACTTCCATAAACACAAGTGGAATCTTCAGAGTTAGTACTTTCCTGGTTTAATGATGGCCATGACAACCATATACCGTCATCAGATCATGCCGCACTTCAGCAGTGGTTAGTCTTTGTGAAGGAGCATTGGTACCCACTAAAAAGCATTAGTCTCCACTCTATCCAGCATTAGCTTCTTGCAGTCACAAAGGAGAAAACAAAATGTAGAAGATAAAATAGAATAATGCATTTTTAAAGTTGAGTTGAGTTTGATGTTCAAAGTCTATCTTGAATGATATAAAAGGGTCTTGATCGCATCCCAACAGCTTACATTATTAAAAAGCAAAACCTTTTAAGTTGAAAATATTTTTCTGAATGCCATCTTTAGCAAAGCTGACTGAAAAAAATCAGGCTTTTTAGTCACTTGGAAATAACGGATAGTGTATATTTTGACTCCTAAAATAAGGCTTTAATAGCAAATTGGTAACAGGAAAAAAATCGGTACATTGATCATTGATCCCAGAATGTCTAATCTGGGATCTCTGCTGCCAGCTGCTGTTCTTGTTTCCTTAAAGTGTATGTGTTCTGATGATTAAAAAAATAATAATAATAACAAAAGAACTCAACCAAAACCAAGACACAAGGGTTTGCTATATAAATACTGAAAGATATAACATCTCTGTTTTTTTAAACAGCTACTAATTTAAAATAATTTACTGTATTTTTATCCATCAGATGATCTTTTTATCAGAAAGTATATGACAGGCACTGTCAGAAATTCATTGAAGTTCAGAGAATTCAGAAGTAATGACTGATATTCAAACACTGCATAGTTATTGTAGAAGGGTTGTATTACTCTGGAGCTCCCCAGACATGTAATTTTCTTCTTAAGCATTAATGACCCATGGAGATAACTTATGATGATGCCTCCCTTTCATTAAATGGGAATCATTTAATGTTCTCATGTGAATATATTTGTTTAGCTGATTGTAGTGATTATTCATTGATTCCACAATGACTTTTTTTTTTTTTACATGATCAAATGTGTAAGAAAATTATTGCCTGAGTGTATGCATGCAAAAGTACCAGAGCTGTGTGATCTTCGATCTAGCATTAAAAGTTGTGAACCTTTCAGTGTTGACACATTGTACAAATGATTCCATCCAAATTACATAGATAAATTAGGTATTTATCAGCAAGTAAAGGAAAGAAGAGTTGTTTTCCTGAGTGATTTATAAAGGCAGGAAAGGTGTTTTTAACAGAGCATTAGCTTTCTATGCTCTCAAATAACATTGAAAGTATATTTAAATTGGCAATAGATGGCAGCATTGCTCTTCAGGAGAGTACTGTAAGGTATTTAACGATTAATGTTGATGTAAATTACTTCAGCAGAAAGTTATTGTCTCAATAAATGTTGTTCTGCTGCATTTTTTTTCGCAAGTTCGTTATCTATTTTTGCTCTAAAATAGCAGGAAGAGTCTTGGAATGGAACAGAAGTTAAGGCTATATTTTATGACTTAATATATACAACAACAGGAAAAGGTTTGAAAGAAAAATGTGTTTAGGACATACATGGGTGTATTTTTCAACACCAGTACATTAAGTTGAGCTAAAAATCTTAATTATGTTCATTCTGTAAGACCTTAAGATTGTTGTGTGAATAGAACCATATTTTAAAAGACAGATTTTTATAGAGCCTACCTTAAGAAACTCTGTTTCTTAATTCTTACTCTGTTGTTAGTCTCTTGAGTTCCGTCCCAGAAGTCAGGATCTGATAGTATAGGATCCTATTCAGACTTGAAGAACAGATTAGTTTGAAATTATAGTATTCAGCCATTCACAAACAAACTATTAAATGTATACCTGCTCAACACTGATTGACTTTGGCAAGGGGTGCGAAGATGTGGGGAGGAGCAGGGCAGCTGAACAAAAATACAAAGCTTTTTATAGTACCATTTCTGAGCTTCAGCTTTTCAGTCAACTTCCTCCATGAGATGGCACAAGTGAGAGAAAGTTCTTGGAGGGAAAGAGAAGACATTCATGAAGGGCATTTGAGGTTGGTGGCAGCTGGAAGCTTTCTGCTGAAATGCAGATGGTGTTAGACAAGAAGACAATCAGATCAGGGGAAGCACAGCTTGTAGCATACAAGTTCTTCCATTCTCCATTTTCAATGCTTTAAGGTAAAGAGAAGCACATCTTTGCTTGGAGAAGACCTGCATCTCAAAAAAAGCATTCTACCCTATGGCATAGTTCACTACGTACTAGTTTCTTTCGTACGTATAAGCCTTGTTTTCTGAGTCTGGATTTAGCTTTACTAGAGTTTTTAGGTTCAGAAGGGCCATGCTCCCCATCTACTATCTGAATTATCTTAATAGGCAGAGTAGAGCCAAGTAGATGATTAGTCCTGATCTCACCAGTCCCAGGCTCTCCTTTTTTCACTGTCATACTACTTATTTATTTGCAATACCAACGTTGTTGGCTGGCTTGGCTTTGTTTTTGTTTTGTTTGTTTTTTATATTTGTTTCAATTACCGTTAATTGAGACATTTGAGTAGTATTGTATGACTGGCTATTATAAGTGAAAACATATTGCCTGCTTGTAAGCTTACTGCGAAAGCTGATATATGGAGTGGAAAATGTGATAGATAATCTTCTCTGTCAGCCTGAGAGCATCTGCATTTGTCAGCCTTTCCATTCAGGAAGGAGAGCCCTGCATACTCCGTCACCTTCCTATTGCCTTTGATCAGAAATATAACTTGACTCCTGACAGCAAGGAAACTTTTCTTGTTTCAAGTTTTGTTGAAATCAGTGCATCTAAGAATGGGTTTTGATTGACTTCTTGAGGTTCAGCAGATCACACGTTTTATACGTTTATTAAAAATATTTATAAAAATATTAAATTTTCATATTAAAGTATTCATATGTGCTTTGCAGTAACTGTGGGAAGCTCTAAAGCCAGTGCCCATATCATGCTTTATACTTCTGCTGTAGAAAAATCATAATTTATCTATTAATATAATTGATGTTTCTGAAGGAAGAATTAAACCAGTAAGAAGATGAACTTTCCAAATTTCACTTGTCCTTATGGTATCAGAGTATCTCTCATTTGTGCATCAGTTTAAGTGATCATCTGTTGTTTCTTTTCTTTCATCCCAAGGGGCAAGAGTGCGTTATGTTTTGGCAAGCAGGATTTTGTTGTTTTGATTGCATGGTTGTTTCAGCTTCATAAGCATGTGCTAAAGAACAACATCAACAAGATGTGTCTTGCATTTGGAGGAGAGATTGATGACATTTCTGATCACATCCACTTAGTGATTGTTTGAGGATGTTAAAAATTACTGGAAAATATTGTTCCTTGTAGTTTCTCAGAAATGAGCTACCAGTGAAAATACAATTTGCTCTACACCAAATTGCTAGAATAGATAGTAAATATTTTTGAAAAATGAACTGATGATCCCCCTTTTAAATCCTGTCATATATTATTTGTCATAGCAATACCCACAGAAAACACAGTTGCTCCTTTTACATCAAATAAAGAACCATGAAGAAGTCAGAATTGTTATGCAAAAATAAATAAATAAATAAATAAATTTGTGGATTCTGTTACGTTTGGAGTACTGAGAATCCAGTTTAATCTTATTTTTTTTCCATCCTTATCTACTACAACATTCACATTAAAGTACACTTCTGTATCACTGGTTCAGGTTTCACTGGTGCATATCTCAGACCATCCAGTGCCCATCCAAATAAATGTTGTCCAAAAGGGACTTTGTAGAGCTGTGACCAACAGAAGAATGGTTTACACAGGATTCAAGTGCCAACAAGGTTAGGAGAGTGTTACAAGATACACAGTCTTGTCAAAAGTATGTGGATAAATTTGTTGAGCACAAGATGGCCCAACAGTAAGGGATAATAAGAGTAGAATCCCTTACTTTTGGGCCATCTTGTGCTCAACAAGTTTATCCACATTACATACATGCAGATCAGGGTACAGGTCACACGTGAAACCCAGGGAAGGCTGTGGTGCAACTGAAGTCTCCTGCATAGGTTTACTTCAGCTTACATCATGCTGATGACCGAACTAAGAAATCATGCAGCTCTGTACTGACTAAAGGATCTTTGCTTTGTGCCAGACATACAGATGCTAACAGCTTGGAGTGGCAATCACACAATAACATTTGACTTATCTCAGACAAATTCATGATGATTCCTTGCAACAGAAGAGTTGCTGGCACTGAGGTCCTGTCAGACTGACAAAAAGTACTGCCAAAAATGGACATACAACACCTACAAGTAAACAAGCTATGATACAAAAGAAACCAAAGATAGACTTTTCTGTGTTTATTTTCTAATACACAGAATTTTCTGTATTTCTATAAAAGAGAACAGTAAAACTGGAAGATAGTGCAGATTTGTAAAATTCCAAGTTTGCGTTCATGTATATTAATAACATCTGTCCATGACAGCACATTATTGCTGCTTTGAGGGAAACAGAGCCACTCAGCTGAAGAAAGTCACTGACTAATCACCATAAAGCAGAATCCACTGAAGTGGTAAAACAGGTTTTGTCCCCAATAATTTCTTCTGCTTTCTGGTTATTTCAGTTCAGTAATTTATTCACTCGGAGTTGAAAGCCAGCTGGGAAATGGAAAAAAAATTAAACCTAGTTTGCTTCATAGAATCTATAGAATAAAAACAACGTGATTGCTGATGAGCTTTCCTATTTCTACTTTGTCACATATCAGAAACAACCACCCCAGCCCATTAACTGTAGATAGCACTGTACAAACTTCTTCATTTTATACTCTTTTTTTAATCTTAAATATGAGGCATGTTAAATGTAGATGTCATAGAATCACAGGGGTTGGAAGAGACCTCTGGAGATCATTTAGTCCAACCCCTTGCTAAAGCAGGTTCTGTACAGGAGATTGAGTAGGAAAGAGTCTTGAATATCTCCTGAGAAGGAGACTCCACCATCTCTATGTACAGCCAGTTCAAAAGCTGTGTACCCAACTTGTGAGCACTTTCAACTCAATTTTATGTTCTTTCCATAAGTGATTACAAGTAATACACCAAAAATAAACTTTAAAGCAATGCCAATGTTATTACTTTCTAATAACAGAGATACAAAGACAAAGCAAGATTGAAGTCACGACTGAAAGGGATGATGCATATCAACTCATTTCAGTAGAGCTGCTCACTGCTTTATTTCTGATCCATCCATGTCAGATTATAAAACTTAAGAAAACAAAGCAAAACCAAATGGAAAACAAAACTCATCACCACCAAGTAAAAGCTATGGTAAACTTCATTTTTTTTTTAACATCAGATATTTTGTCTTTTCCTCAATATCCCTCCTAAGCCTCCCATGTCTGCAGCAGCTGATCACAGTATTTGGTCATCTTTAATCCTGTCAAAACTGTCAGCTCATCTACACTCTATTTGGTATAAAACTCACTGAACCACTGGCATATCTACCCAAAATGCCCTCAGTAAGCTGTTTTCCCTACAGAAAACAGTTAGATGTGAAGAGCAAGGTATTAGGGTCATTTGGAACTTTTGCAATACAGCCTTACACGTAGAAGTGGGAATTATTATATTCATTCAAATACCAGCTACTTTAGAGATGACAGCAAGACATTATCTCAAAGCTGTCAGCATACACAATGAAGAGACATAGGAAGCTGAAACTCTGCATGTCTTTTGTAAGCCATTGCCACTGCTGGGGAAGAAATAAATTCCTTAGTTATTTCAGCAGCCCATGAAGCTTAAGCCTGAGGCAATTCTTTAGGTATTTCTAATAGCATTACACACAGGATTATGAGTTAAGTGGCTAACTAATTGAGGGACAACAATTTCCACGTCCTTCTGCTAACACACAACACCTTGGTCTGGAGAGACTAATGACTTTTCTTGGGCATATGCTGCATTTCCTCAACCAATTAAAATGATCAAAATTTATAAACTTGCCCTTCAGCCTACAACTCTGTTTACGTGATAGATGAGATAAATATTAGGAGTCTGCAGTCACGCAAGGACTGCCTGCAAACGTGTTCTCAATGATGTTTATTCAGCACCTTGAGCTAAATCTCATTCACTGATTCAATGGCAAAGTACACACTGCTTCCACTGAGAACAAGAGAGGATCAGTATTGCTATAAAGGAAAGGTTTAAATCCCACCTACGATGTCCATATGAACAGATACATTGATTTCTATTCTAGAATGAATCATTCACAGAAGGGTTTTCCTCTAGCTGGTCTGTGAGAGCAACCCGCAGTACTAATTTCTGTCTAATGAACTAGTTGTAAATCTGCTTCATTCCCTAGTTAACTTAAGCACTACAAAACTACAAAAATACAAACTAAAATTAAAATTAAAAAAAAAAAAACCCTCAAACTAATTTATGCAAGACTGTTAACTTCCTTAATCAACACCATTTCATGAAGCAGTAAATAGTTACTGGCAAAAGAATGACTAAAAGCAAGCACTTAGAAAATGCATTTCTTGAATTTTTCATTGAAAAAGCATTTCTTGGAATCTAATTGCAAGTCAGTGGTGGGTTTTTATAGGCTTATAAAGCCTATTCTATCAATACGCTGGTGTATAACCTGCTAATTATTAATCCCTTGTTGAATTCCACATAAGTTTTGCACCTTAGTACAACTTTTCTGCAAACAAAGAACAATCATGATTTTTATTTTTATTTTTTTTTTTTCCAAATTAAAGCCCGGCATAAACAGATATGTTGAGCACATAGTGCTTAAAAAAAGTTATATATGCCAGATGGTGGAATGCCTCTGTAGAATTTCTGCAGTGAACTGGAGCAGTACTTCACCATACTGGTTCCAAGAGTCTGCAAGCAATGAACTCAGTTACCTTGAAAGTTCCTGAGCAGCAGGTGGAGCAGACTGACCCCCTGCACTTCAGTTCTTGAGTTCTTTCAGAGAAAGGAGCAGTCCTGAACAGCTCAAGTGCTGCGTTATACTAAATTTATTTTTTATTTCATTATATTTTTGTTACCCCTCTCTCCCAGCCTCCAGACAGGACAGCTAGCAAGAGTACTGTGGTATTTTTGCTCCTCTTACGCTCAGGGAGAAAATCATCAGCTGTCTTTCAAAAATGAACGTGAGCCAATGTTGCTGTTTTTTATGTGGGTCTAAACAGCTGCTTATCTTGAGTCTTATAATTGATTTACCTCTTCCTGTGGGAATTTGATTTGTGATAGCCTCTCTCTCTACCAAAGACTTCAGAGCAGGAACAGCTCCACAGGCCAGCGGAGTTGAGGATTTCTGCCCTGCAGAGCTCAAAGAAGATGGAGATGACATTAGAGGGAAGGTTGAAGCATTTGCATCCTCACTTTTCAGAGGTGGGGACAGTGGGAATGTGGGGACAAAAATTCCACTTCAGTACTGGGCATGAGCCCTAGGGGGCAAAGTATGTATTTTCAGACTAGACTGACAATATCCAGAAAACAGCAAAAAATTTACTATTCCTACTGCTTCACATGATAATGACTCTGAATTAATTACCACCAATTAATTATTACAGCATCTTAAAGCAATGATATGATACAGAAATGCCTCTAGCAATTAAAATTCCTTACTTTGGAGCACACTGCTCTGGTCAGTGGCCTGGACCACAAAAACAATGTAGTTGGCTTCTACTTTCTTTTGCTAAATCCCCACAGGAATTAAGTGACTAAACTTCTAACCCAGACAAGACAACACAATCTCTCTCAGTTTTAATTCATGAGAAACAACCTTCTGAGTCCTTACCATAAAGCCATTTCACTGGGCTACGATTTTCAGTTTCTTACTTCAAAATGCATCACTGTAGGTGCTGATATAGAGGGAGGGTAAGGTTTTGTATCCTTTGCTCCCTCCCCTGACACATTGCTGAGTCTCAACCATGTCTACTGCATAGGAGCGGATGATTTCACATGCTAGAATCAGTGAGGCAGAAAGAAAGCAAGGCAATGCTCAGCAGCCAAACCATGTGAAGCATCTCTTCATTTTCAGCTCTGTATGGCTCCATACCTGTGACACAGCAAGAGGAGAGCACAAGGCTCCACCAACTCCATTCTCTTCTTACATCTAGTGTAACACTGTCACCACTCCCCCTATCTTTAAAGAAATAAGCTAGGAACTAAGGGGTCGTTTGAACAAGAAGTCCATTGCAACTGTGCAGTAATAACCTCAGTCTTATTCTTCCATGATCCTGTTGCACCAAGACCACTTCAGGACACTGCTAACATTTAAACCCTCATTTAAGGAATTATAGGAGAATGGATTGGTAAAGAATGTATTTTGAGTCTACTCATGTATTTTTGATTGGTCCCTGCAAATGACTTGCCATGTTTTTTTGTTTTTTTTTTTCTTTTAGCACTTAAAGGTTAGACCGAATTTCAGAGATGTGATATATTTGCTCTGATCTGGATGTCAAAAATAAAGAAGTCTTTTAATTGTGGGAGGATATTAGGTGATAAACAGCAAAGGTCACACTATGACCTGCACACCCGCAGCACAGAACTTCATTACTTCAGCTGTACAGAGAACAAAACGAACCAATTTCCTAGTGGTCCCAAGAGACACGATGACTGACAAGAAGATAAATAGGGAACTACAATTTTAAGAAATATAGACAATCTGTGAATTTAGAGGAAATATGAAAAAACAAGAGGGCCTTTTACAGCATGAGCGAAGTGCAAGCTTAAGAATAAAAGGAATATAGCAATAAATATTCAAATTAAACAAATATTTAAGCCAAGAGAAAAGTAAATTATGAAATCATAATGTTCTCTAAATCTGGATTAGTAGAGACTGCTGCTCTTCATATGAAATTATGTATCATCCTTGAAAAGAGTGTTTAAGTAAAACTGGAGAAATTGGATTGGCTCCCAGTAAGAGGAATATTTCATTTTTGATTCTGATGATATTAATTGAAACCTACGTTTTAAGGAGGAAAAAGAAAAAAAGAACTGATATGTTTATAGAACATAAACATAGAAGATCAAAGGAAATGTTGCCGAATTTTGCCTGCTAGAAAATAAAAACAAAAAGGAAAACTCTGACTATTCATTCATTTTCATTTCTCTGAATGCTTATTTTTCCTTCTGATAGCAGCATTAAAGACAACATGGAGTGGTAAGAAAGCACATAAAGCAGTTTCTTTTAGATATTTCCCAACGTAAATTCCAAACAAAAAAAAATCCTATTGTATTCCTTTCTGATAGATATGACAATTATGGAAAACCAATGGAAAATATTGTTCCATTTCTTACAATTTCAAATGTCCCAATGGTTGCATTGTCCCATCTACGTGTGTCTATTTTTAGATGAGATCTGACTTCAGAAGGAATGGAGAAAACTATTCACAAGATCTGTGGGTTAATTCCATCACATAGGAATGAATAAAGCTTAATGGTATCTTAGAGCAAAATATTACATCTTTGTTATTTAAGATATCTGTTATTTGTTTATTTGTGTTGTATTTTTGTTATTTAGATATTTGCATCACAGGATATCAAATTATTTAAAGTAACAGTGATTACACATGAAATATTTTCTCATATTTAGTTGTTTACTTTCATTTCTTTTTAAGATCTTTTTTTTTTTGTGCGTGTCTTTTTAAGTTTTGTTGTTGTTTGTTTGTTTGTTTGTTTGGGGGGTTCTCACATTGCCTGTATTTTGGATAGGGTTGCAGGATAAAATCAGACCCTGGAAAAATGTAGATTGACTGGATATAGCCAGTAGGCCCAACTACAATATATAGCAATAAAGTAGAAATCCCATGCTCATTAATAGCAATCATCATCTCTATAAATCAGGCTAGACCTTACCCATGTCAACTACGTGCTCCTAAATAAATGACACATGGTCCTGGAAAAGACTGTGAGAAAAGTGCAGTATTCTTTTGGTTGCATAAAATAAGGTAGAAAGAACTAAGCCTATTCTGCACAGAACAACAGCAAACTTTGGTACATCATGACAAATTCTGTTTTAAATCTGGCAAGCTGTGTCATTCATCCACCCCTCTAAGCCAAAAGCTGTTAGAAAAAGATGTGACCATCTCATCAGAAAAGTAAGGAAAAGAATAGCATTCCTGCCATAGGCAAAGTAATCACTGAATCATAGAATGGCTTGGGTTGGAGGGGACCTCAAGGATCATCAAGCTCCAATTCCCCCCACCACATGCAGGGCCATCAACTCCACATTTAATATAAAACATTATGCTTTTCTTAGCCTCAACCATTCCACCACTCATATGTTCCTTGGCACAGCTGAATCATAGCTGAAGAAAGGATATGTCCTTTATCTTCTGTTTCCTTCTAGAACTACCAGATTTCTCACATTTCTATAGTTAATGTGGTTACTGTTCCATAAATGCTCATTCTCTATTGCTAGTCCAGAGGCAGGAACTCCTCCTGTCCAAAATGCATGAAAGCAGAATTCATCAGAGACAGCAAACAAACTCCACGATCAAAACACAGTCTGTACTTTGGCGAAAACATGAAAGAGTTCTCAGAATTAAACCAATGTAAACAATGTCTTGAGCTGGGCACAAGTGGACATTGCAAGTGTGCAACTAATTATATTAACATCACTTTGTCCAGCTTAATTTACAGACAGGGATGTTTTCAACATATTATACTTGTTGAATGAGTCTAAAATATGTACATATATATTTTGCACATCCATTACCTATAAAGTAAAGTAGCAGTTGGTAACACATAATTCATTTTAGAATTTGAAATAAAATATATTTCCCTCAAAGAAAATTTCTATTCTGCTTCAATAGCAACTATTAAGAAAAGATAAGTAGACTGATTTTATGCTGTGATCCAAAGATAAGCAAATCTAAATTCTTGAACTGAAAGGTCTATTGAAAATTGTCTCCTCCCCCAGCCCCACTTTAAGAATAAAACAGGTTAGTCTCAACCTTCCATGCAGGGCACGATGAAAATGAGCAAGAAAGCACTTAAACATTGAAGCAGACCATACAATAGCACCATAGCATGTTCAAATTATGAACTTTTACTGTACAGTCCAGCTAAGAGGCTCGCTCATTTGCAACATGTACTGCTGAATTCCCATGCTAGTAATGAAATACTAGTAGGCGAGGTACCTTTGTGCTGAACCATATTAGAGATTTGTAGGAATGGAATGGAAATTTCTACATGTGAAGTCAACTAACCAACATAATAACCCACTCTTTAGTGTTTCTGTTTCAAAATACCCTCTTCAAAGGACTTGCAATTTATTTCAGAGTCCATAAGGGAATAATCAAAAGAAACAATGCCAAAAGCCATGCAGTGTTTCTCAGTAAAATTGAGCATAGAACAGCATAAACAAAGTCTCTCCACATGTCTGATTAAGAGCACTTAATTACAATGGTCTAAAAGAGTTCATTTCACGCAAAACAAAGTGGGAAAGATGAAACCAAATTTAAAAACAAATCATTGTCTGGGTGGGGATTTAATTCACTGAAGAAACACAACAAAATACAAAGCAAGCAAGATGTGAAGGCAGACTGGGGCAACAGTAGACTTCCTCCAGAATTCAACTATTCATGCCAAGAATCTTTTTCCTTATGAAATCCTCATCTAACTTTACAATAAATTTTGCTGCAAACTTATGTCTGCTTTTTACTGCATTAGAATAAATAAAGTAGGAAGCCAAAGAACAAATTCGGAAGTGTTCCTCAGATGACACATATCAGAAAAGGAATATTTAATGAAGTGCCCTAACAGGCAACTATAGCTCTCTTTTTTTTGGAGAGACATCAAGCACTGAAGGTGTAGGAATTATTCTACATCTTTCATTCAAACACTATTTGCAGGGATCAATTTTCCCCTTAAATTATCCATTCTCCACGTAGGATGCGAACAGCTGTTATTCATTCAACAGCTTCACCCAAAAGAAGGGATTTTAAAGGACACATTTGGGATATTTTCCGCAGTCTTTGAACCATGAAAGTCATAATCAAAAGTAAACCTAAAAAACAAAGGATTCCTGTCATCTTGCAGAAGTAATAACACCACCATATTTAATTACAACCCTTTCATATGGCTTTTCTTCCTCAGTGGTCTATAGCTGATGGAAAATACACTGTGTCAAGAAAAGGAAGAGAGGAAATTTCACACTTATAATACTTCTGACTGATCTCTTTGTTACCAGTTAGATGCATGATGTTCATCCAAGCCTCTCACTTCAATATATTTACTTGGTTTCATGAAACTTTTCTCTAGGCATTATTTCATACAAAAAAATCTATCTGACTTAAAAAACTGTGACCTGAAATCTAACACAAATCCTCACTTTCTGGAATCTAGCATTCCTTCAGTTCTTCTGCAATCCTTGTATACATTCTTCATTTTAATTAAAGGTAATACTAACAATAAACAATGGAAAAGTTTCCTTCACTTCCCAACAGCATTAATTCTCAATAAAGACTTGCAGCTTGAAACCAATTTGTCTAGTGGATGATAGCACGCACACCTTGAAGCCTTCCCCATCTGTCTTGTGAAATTAAAGTTAGCAAACTCTTCAAAATTTGAAACATTGGTGGTTTCAAAAACTATGCAACAAGTGCAAGATTCTATAGACAGTAAAATTAGCAAAATGTAATGGCATGGTAAAAACAAAAGTAAAATGTATGTGCCTATACATAATACGAACATGTCCTTTGTGATACAAAGATTTATGAGCCAGATTTTCAGTACTGTAAGTTACCCCTTCCTTTTTCCCTTCAACCTTCATCATAAATAGGGACTACAGTAACTAACCACATTTTTAAGTTCATTTAGTAGTCAGGAAATTTCTCTAATTTTAAGATTCTCCTTTAACACACAAAGAAGTTTCTTTCAACAATGCAGTTGAACAGATTATTGTTTTAAAAACTTGTAACCTCAGGTTAACACTAAAATATCTCATTATAAGTCAAACTGAGCAAGAAACTCCAGAATATATTAATCTTTGTCTAAAATGCATATTTTTCTAAATATTGTGCCCATGGTGCAGCACTTCAAAGGAAGATTCACAGAGAAATATTAAAAATTGGCATTTGAGTTATGATTATCTAGAAATATCCCCAGAATAGTTGCCTTTGAAGACATCACAACAACGACAATTTTTAAGTAACTAATTATTTCAATAAGTAATTTTCTTCCTTCTCGTCTTCTTACATAGAGGTGAAGTTACGGATTTCACCAACAGAAGTAATTTGTACCACGATAATTCAAAGATAGCAGCATTAAAAAAGGCAAGTATATTAATAGTGCTAAGTATTTCAGATAAATTTTTCACCCTGTAATCAGCTCTTCAGAATATCAACGTAATAAAGGCTGTTCAGCAACTTCTATCACCAGCTATACTTTAAAACTCTGGTTTTGAGTTTGGTTGAGAAGTGTCCCGATTGTAGATGTAAACAATTACTGTTTTCTGTCTACTGTCATAGTGCTTGTATCTTCTCCAATTTTAGTTATTTTAAGTACAAGAAGTGTATCATTATTACTACCAAATTCACTGACCAAACGGCAAATGCTTTCCACAGATTTTATTGCAGACTTTCATGATTGAAATACCCCTTTGGGTGCTACTCTTGCTCCATTGGTCAATACCCAGTACAAAATAGATCTTAGTACCTGAGATGGGGCTATCAATCCCAGGAAACTATTTCATCTCTAACACTGAGAGTCTCTCATAGCTCAGCTTACGTATTTATTATTCAAATCTGTCCTTTTACTCCTGTATATATTCTCATAATATATCCTAAACCATTTTACTCTCCTCTGTGAGAATCACACGCTGTGCAAGAGACAAAATGTCCTTTTTTCCTTCTTTCTTGAGCACTGTAACTCCATTTCATTTCACCATGCGACCACTTACCTGGAACGTGATGAGAAAAAATAAATTCTATCACTATTCTGCTAGAAAAACCAGGATGCAAGCTCTACAAGAAAATCATACATTCACAATGATCACTAGTATTGTATTTCACAAGTTGCCATCACATGGCAAACACCCTCCAATATAAATGCATACAAGCAATAATCCTTCCTGAGAGTTCCAGCACTATAGGAAGAATGATTATTATCCAAGGGTCACTGAAGAGAAAAAAGAAGCTTATCTACTTAATATCGTAGATTAGGACAGGATTTGATAAGTTACAAAACCAGACCATCTACAAGACAAGTAGAAAACATGAGAAAAAGCAGTTGTAGAGGTGGGATTAAGAGAGAGAGACCTAAGCCTATCTAATGTTTCCCTTTTCACTGTCCACCCAACAATACAGTATATTTTTGCATCTGCTCAGCTTGCTTTATTTGTGAGCTCAATCAAGGAACCAGGAGTAATTAGGCAATCTTGCAAAATACATTTTCCTTTCTTCTTTTTGCTTTAATCAGACTTCATTCAGTCTGTTATTCCATGTAATTCCTTGCCTATGTTTTTCATTAGATGAACCAAATCACAAGAATAAAATATGTGTTGTCCCAAATATTCAACTCAGAACAGCAAAGCCTGAGAGTGATGGGGCAAGGTTGGGGGTGGAACAAAACTGGAAGAACTATTGCCCACTGTTAATCCTCCTCACAACTCATGCAGTTACTCACCATTAAAAGACATATCTTAGGTTATCTTCAGGTCTCTGGTAAAAAAAAAAAATAAATACATTGTCCAATTTAATTTATCATCTAACTCTTCCTTCAGGTAAGTGAAAACAATAAAGCATTTTTAATGTGTACAAAGGATGCATTGAAATATAATATATATATGAAAGACACTGTTGATTCTGCTGATGACTGCACCTTTCTTTCATGTAATGTAGCAAAATTACAGAAATTAGGCAGATAAAGCTTCCATCCAATTAATCTATTTTTTATAATCATTATTATTTAATTAAGCTGCTTAAATTGAACTATGCTTGAAGCAATGCTGTTTTGTGGAGTAGCCAACAAGTAAGACCTTTAAATACTGTGTTGTGAAAAAATTTCTCAAAGATTTTTTGGGAAGGCCACATCGTTTTTCACAATTTCTCCAGTATAAATTATTTTTTTTTTCGCTATTTTCTCATTGTTAGGGTAACTATAAAGCATGCTCCATTACACAAGGAGTTCACAAAATATGTGATTTTCATTACCTCAGGAAAAACCTCTTTACTCTTTACTCCTTCTCATAGCATCATGAAATATTTACTATCGTGGTCAATGAAAAGATGTAACCGAGATTGAATTTTAATCATCAAAATAATCACTAAGAACACTTTCTTCATTTTTACCACTGTTAAGCACATGGAATCTACAAGCAAGCCATTAGAGAAGTAAAATTTAACTTCATATTCAAAGTTATGGCAACCTTCTCGTGACTTCTATGTCACAGCGTAAAATAACCCTAAATATTCTGTGCTCAAAACTTAAAACTTTGATATGTCCCCATACAATCAGTTTCCACAGGGTCTTGGAAATAATGGTGTTCTTGCCCTCAGTTTGTGAGACCCCAACTAGCCCAGTGACACTATTATACACAGGACAGTAGGATTTGTACACACATACAGAGGCCTGAGTGAATCACCACCAACAAAAAAATTAATAATCTTGGTTACAAAATCTTTAACAATCTGTGATTGCTAAAGTAACCCTAAGGAGGGGAAAAAAAAAAAATTAAATACCAGGAAGATTTTTAAAAAAATGTTCAGCAAATGGTACAGAAATTATGTATCAACATTAAGAATATATATTTATTGTTACACATAGTCTATATGTATAAAAGTTGTTTCTTATATCTATGCACAGTAAGTTTCCTAACTGGATTTTGTAGTAAAAGACCTTGAAAAAAATGTACTTCATGTGCAAACAACCTGTAATGTGAACCAAACAAAAGGACAACGGATCAGCATTATAAAAATACAGAGATCATTCAGTTTTAAGTTTCATAAGCATAAGCTGTCTGGAAAAGAAAATGGTAAGATGTAAACAGAAATACAGGTGTTAAAGCAGCCAAAGACAACTATACAGACATTTGGTTTTTATTTTTATAAAAAAAGATCAGATTTATTAGTGCCAATGTATGTTCATAATAAGGTAACAGAAACTAAGCTAATCTGAGTAGCAACTTACAAGAAAGGATATCAAAATAGTATTTCTTGTAGAGTGAAACATAATACCTTTAACTTGGTTCTTGCCAGCTAGAAGTCCCGTTATCTGTCTATGAAGCCTTTAAAGAAAAGTTGCTACAGTCAAATGGGGTCCTGATAGAACTTGGCACATAAAGAAACAATTCAGTGTTCATCCATACAATACCTCTCACTCCCCTGAAGCAGTCATACATACAATACTTACATAAAGCATATACATTATGACTAAAGCCATGTACGGCCTAAAGCACATAGAATACCTCAGTTCTAAACGTAACATATCTCTACATCAAAAGCAAGTCACTGTGTATTTACAGGCAGATGATCTTGTTCTGCAGATGGGGATTTTGCTTGAAGATCCTTCCCTTAGCATATGCTAAAATGTCCAAGTCATTGACTTATTTATCAAATTAGAGGTGTATCCACAGGAAGATCTGTCTGATAGTGTGCGAGGATTCTAAGGCAATAGTAGTAGTTGTTCCACAGGACTAGTGCTGCCATTGCAACCTGCCCTCCCTCAGAGCAGCAAAGCCTTCCTTCTCTGGATTCAGCCAGGCATAGTGAGACATTCATGATCTTGCAAGCTGTTGGCTCAAAAGTCTAAAACTTCTTGTTGGTTATTTTTGTTGTTGTTGTTTTTAATGTTCACGGAATAGCACCATAGGAATTCACGCTTGATAAGGAACAAATCCAGGGTCCACTGTTTTGTTTTGCTTTTTTCATCATCACAGATACTCTTCCTTTCAGAAAAAAAAAAAATATATATATCTTAAGGAAACCTCCCACTTGGATACCACTATAGCTTCATTTCTGATTAGCTAAACAAGACAATTAGCTCATTAACAAAGAGGTCCAATGAAATAAAGCTTCGCAGTGGCTCCAAGCGTCCTGTTGAAAACAAATTCAGTAGGAGTTTCAGACAAAACTATATCTCATGGATACAGATTTGATTGACGATAGGTTTTCATCTCAGTCTATATTCTACGTTCAGTGCAAAATAAGAGCACATCATCGGACATAGCTTACTTAACCAGCAAACCTAACATTTTCAGATGCTTACATTGTTCAAATTCAGTTAACTAGTGATTGGTCAAGCTAATGATGACCAATGTAACAGTTCAGACTTCTCAGTCATAAGTAAAACAAAATACTCTTTATGTTTCAGAAGTAAGATTTTCCAGTTTCAAAATGCTGATAACCTGATACGACAGAGGAACAGGTAAAAAGTACAGAGCGATGTGGGAAACCTTCCAATTTCATATCTTCTTTCAAGTCTTTAGACACACCGTCTGCAGGATATAAAGTTAAAGCAATTAGATGTAAGGACAGTATTTTGAATGCATGACCTGAAACAGCTTTCTTCTTCTTTTCTCCTGGACACCATACAACCGTCAGAAGGAAGAACGTTTTGTAGAGTCACCTCACTTGAACATAATTGAATGTTCACTTATCTATGACAAATGTCAAACCATGAACAAAAGCTTTCATATTCTCCTGGAAGTGTGCAAAGTCCTTTCGCCACCTTTGCAGAGACAGTCAAGTATGGAGCCTGCACATCACCATCTTGTGCATTCCATTGGGATAGGTATTTATTTTTATTTTTTCTTGTCTCTGGTCTTGTAAGTCATCATTTCAATTGGATTCATATAAAACTTTTGTGCTAATAACTTCAGTTAAATAAAAAAGACATGACTTCCTTTCCACTGTGCATTCTTTTTTGTCTTGCTCTCCTCTTGAATAGAGGTTCTTGTGCTATTTTTTGGTACGCACACTATCTGGATATTTTATACTTCTGTATCGTATATGGAATCCTTTCTTGTTGATTGTATCATCAGTGTGAAAGTGAAGTAAAAGAGTTTCCCCTGCTGAATAGACTTCTTCTGGTGGCTAAAATAAATTTAAAAAAAAACAAACAACAGTAAGTAAATTATCTGTTGACCTAAATTCCTAAAAGCTGGACACCAGTTTAAGTCAAGATATTTGAACTTTGGTCTGCCGGTGGAAGTTCTATCCATTAAAATTTTGGGGGGGGTTTTACTAGTATCCAGCCTCTCACAACCGTGAGCTCTGGGACTGAACAGTATTTATGTAAGTGCTGTAAAAAACTTTTTGAAGCAATAGATGAGTACATTATAAATGCTTTCTGGGTACCTCTTCCCCATAAAATGTGACTTCACTCAAATTTATGGAATTTGAATGTGTTAATTTTCAATACCATTGCATTTCTCTGTAAGGGAAAATGATGCTACCTTTTCTAAAGGAACTGATATACGCTCCACTGTCAGCAATCTAAAACTTAATATACTATAACAATACTTTGTTTAATAAGTAGACAAGAATATTTACTGTGGAAAACATTTCAATGAAATGCTTTCAAATGCCATATCTGTAAATTTCTTTAAAAAAAAAAAAATGGATTAGATAATCAGATAACATCTAGTAACTTAAGCTCATCTCTCCTTTTCCTTCCTATGCCTTTTCCTTCTTTTTATTACTTACTGTAGAAATAAAAAGAAAAGCTTTAGTACTTGGTTACTTACCCCAGAACCACAAAATCGACCAAGTCTCATAGCTGTCTTATCATGACCATCAAAGAGCTCCACGTAATCATAACCACAGTCTGCCTCTTCTTCAACCTCAAAAGTCTGGAACATTAATTCAACTCGATAGCCACGCTCTGCCACCAGGAGCCAGTCACAGTCTGCCTGAACCGGATAGTTGTTATCACCAAACTGAGCATGCGAGTACAGATCTCTGGGCTTGGTTTCAGCTTTCAACCGACCACCACACTCTGAAAATTAAGGGGGAAAAAGCGGACTAAGCTTATTCAGTGAAAATTAATTTTTTTTTTTTCCATAATCAGAGGATGCATAGAGTAGAGTACCACCCAGTATGAAGACAGACTCACTATTCCAATTTTTTCGTATCACATCATTTTCTTCTTTTTTCTATTTTTTTAAAATAACTACAGAGACTTGAGTATATTTCATAATTTTCAAGTAAAGTACTAAAAGACAGGGAAAACAAACGTTATAAGGAGAGTGGTACAAAAGGATGAACATTCTTCAGGTAGACAAGCCAGAAGCTCTAAGTGGGGTGTCCACCATTTAGTGGCACCAGCCTTTCCACATGGATTAATGACAGAAGTGGCAGGGACACATCAGATTTAGCAGATGCAGCCGGTGATCAGCATGAGCTCATGCATGTGCCCTGTCTTACATAAGTGTGTCAGATTTAATCTTCATGCTGTGCTTGGACAACCAGCTCTTTACTAAACAGCACGACTAACCTTGCTAGCTTGTTTGCTAAGTAGTACATGGACAAGTCTTTACAAAAAGATCCTGGCTTGGAAAAAAACAGCTACAACCAGCAGAAGTCTTGTAGTTGTGAAAGTCTTTCAAGCAACTCCTAAGCTGAAGATCCCTGCCCTATGCCCAAGCCAAATTTTCATTATAAAACTCAGTTTAGTACACAAGCATAAAGCATGTCTTGCTTCCAAGATTGTTTATAACTACTTTAAGGGTTTGTAATTTAAATAAGACTATACACTTTGTGATGCAGTCCAGAACACTGTTCTTTAGCCAGCTTAAACAAGGAGAACAGAAACTGCTGGAAATGCATTGAATAACAACAAAAAAATACAGCTGCTATTTCTCTATCTATTCTTTAAATTTTCATTGGCTATAATTAAAATTTGTTCATTATTGTAAATATGGATGAATTCAATTTTTAAATTAATTTAAACAAAGGTGCTATGCATTTCCCAATTAAAGTGTCACTACAAGGTAATTTAAAAGAAAAAAACCTCACTTTTTAAGTTTACAAGAAATGGGTGGAGGCAATTATTTGTAGCTATAAAAATTTCAATAAAAACAGCAACATTTAGCTTTTGCCTTGGCTTCTTACCAAGAACAATCCACCCTTTACAATGCCCACAAAACCACCAAGTGCAAGAAACAAAGCCTGAGATTCACAAGTTAACATTTTATTTTTATAGATTATTGATCAGACAAGTCTAACTAAATTTTGACTGAATGCAGATAATAGAAACTGGTTATTTTATTGATAATCCAGAACAAGCTGAAAGATTCAAGCATTTCTATGATTTGAAAAGAAAATTTGACTTCAGTGGCACTGACTTCATCCACACTAAAAATAACCAATTGCAATGCTGTATTGAAAGGAATCATACTTCAGCTGGGAAATGATCATAAAATATAGAATCACCATGGTTGGAAAAGACCTCTAAGATCATTCAGTCCAACCTATCAACAATATTTCCCCATAAACCACCTCCCTCAGTACAACACCTAAAAGTTTCTTGAACATCTCCAGGGACGATGACTCCATCCCCTCCCTGGACATTCCATTCCAGCACCTGAACACTCTTGGAGAAATATTTCCTAACGTACAACTTGAATCTCCCCTGGCACAACTTGAGGCCATTCCCTCTATTCCTATTGCTAGCTACGTGGAAGAAGAGGCTGCCTCTCACGTCACCACAACCTCCCTTTGAAGAGTTGTAGAGGGTGATAAGAAGCCTCCTCTTCTCCAGACTGAACAATCCCAGCTCCCTCAGCCACTCCTCATAAGTCCTGTGCTCCAGACCCCTCACCAGCTTTGTTGCCCGTCTCTGAACACACTCCAGGGTCTCATTGCCTTTCCTGCAGTGAGGAGCCCAAAACTGAATGCAGTACTTGAGGTGCAGCCTTAGAGGAATGATCACTTCCCTACTCCTGCTGACAACACTGTTTTTGATACAAGCTAGGATGCCATTGGCCTTCTTGGCCACCTGGGCACACTGCTGGCTCATGTTCAGATGAGTGTCAATCAATACCCCCAGGTCCATTTCCTCTATACAGCCTTCCAGCCACCCTGCCCCAAGCCTATAACGTTGCCTGGGGTTGCTGAGGCCAGCTTCTCCAAGAGAATACTGTGGGAGGCAGCGTAGAAGGCTTTGCTAAAGTCCAAGTAGACTATGTCAACAGCCTTTCCCCCATCCACCAGGCAGGTCACCCAATCATAGAAGGAGACCAAGTTGGTCAAGCAGGACCAACTTTCATGAACCCATGCTGGCTAGGCCTGGTCCCCCAGGTGTCCTTCGTGTGCTGTTCAACCTCCCTCAAGATGATCTGCTCCATAACCTTTCCTGGCACCAACATCAAGCCTGAAAGACCTGTAGTTTCCTCGATCCTCTTTACAATTGTTCTTGAAAATGGGAGTCACGCTGGCAAGTCTCCAACCCCCCCGTTGACCAGGAACATCAATAGATGATGGAAAGCAGCTTGGCTATCACCTCCACCAGCAACCTCAGCACCCTCGGGTGGATCCCAGCCAGACCCCATGGACTTGTGGCACTCCAGGAGGAGTAGTAGGTCTCTCACGGTTTCCACCTGAATCATGGGGAGTTTATTCTTCTCCACATCCAACACTTCCAGGTCAGGGGGGAGGATACTCCCAGCATTCATCAGGGAAGTTGAAGTGCCCCCATGAGAACAAAGGCTGACAACAGTGCAACTTCTGCCAGCTGTTTGTAGAACACCTCATCTGCCTCTTCATCCTGGTTAGGCAGACTATAACAGACTCCCACCAGGATGTCTTCCTTATTGGCCCTGCCCCTGATCCCTACCCATAGAGACTCAACCTTATCATTCCCAGACCCAAGCTCAACATCAAATCACTCTCTAACATAGAGAGTTGCACCACTACCCCTTCTGAAGAGCTTGTAGCCATCCATTGCAGCACTCCAGTCATGGGAGCAATCCCACCATGTTTCTGTAATGGCAACTAACTCACAGTTTGCCTGCCACACAATGGCATCCATCTCCTCCTGTCTGTAGTCCATGTTACGTGGTGTAGATGCACTTCAGCTGAGCCCTATGCCTCACCCCTAGTCCCATCACCATTCCTCTAGACTCATCTCTAGTAGGCCTGGTTTTATTCCCTTCCACCTTCATCCCCACTTTACAGCCCTCTCAATGAGCCCTGCCAACTGCTGGGCTAGGATCTGTTTTCCCCTTTGGGACTGGCAAGACCCATCTGCAGCCATCAGGCCAGGTGCCAAGTAATGATGACAATAATGAGCAAATCATTATTTTTTTAAATATGTGTTTTTTCTTAACAAGCAAATGAATGAGTCCAAACAGGAAATATGAATAATGTAAGTAATCTAATCTGTTTATACATGATCTATTATTGAATCTCATTTTTTTAAATCCTAATCTGAAAGACATAAAATAAAAGGCACATATTAAAGAAAACGTGCAAAATGAGATACTTCAACCATTTATTTCTCATAGTTACTCTTACTAACTGATTATTTTTTCCTTTTTTCAGTATTTGATTTCATTTACGTTTTTATGACTTTGTTTTCTTGACTGGACTGTTGCCAACACTAAGAACATCTCCCTGCTTCAGACACAGAACAGCTGCTAAAGAAGCAAATGTTTAATGAACTGTCTGCATTGTTTCCTTCTTTTTACTACAGACTTTAAAGGAAAGTTGTTGCCATACCAGCAACTGCAGAAAATGGCAATTCCCTTTCATAGAATGGTTTGGGTTGGCACAGACCTTAAAGATCATCTAGTTCCAATCACGTGCTGCAGGCAGATGTGCTTCTCACTAGACCAGGTTGCCCAAAGAAATCCTTATCCAACCAGGGATCGAGCATCCACTGCTTCTCTGGGCAGCCTGTGCCAATGACTCATCAAGTTCTGAGTAAAAAACTTCTGAATATCTAAAAGCCATCACCCCTTTTCCTATCACTGCATTCCCTGACAAAAAGTCCCTCTCTAGCTTTTCCTGCAGGTTCCTTTAAGGTATTGAAAGGCCTACAGATCTCCCCAGTGCCTTCTCCAGCCTGAACAATGCCAAATATCTCATTCTCACTTTACAGGAGAAGTTCTTGAGAGGTTCTTCAGCCCTCTGATCATTCCTGTTGCCTCCTCTGGATTCTCTCCAGCATGTCCTTCTTATTTCGGAGGCCCCCACAGCAGAACACAGGTTTCCTCTGCCCTTCTCCCATGGAACACAGCCTTTTACTATTTTAGAATAACATATCCTAACAGCCCTGTTTTAGAAATTCGAAGTTAATTTTTTCATTTCTTAAGAACTAAGCTGTACTCTCAAAAGACTACTTTTGCAGTGCTGCGTTAGCCTGTATGACACAGGCTATGATGGGGCTGCATCAGAAGGCAGTGCCAGACAGCTGGGTTTAGTCTAGGCACCATCACCTGTACTGGTCATCAAAGAGTTTTGCAGGTGTATCTGTTGTGCTGTAATGGCAATGTACATATCTGATTGTACACAAGTGTCTGACCTGTAAAGTATTATTTTTATAATAGCTTTAGATGGGAGATTTTTTCTAGATCGGCTAAGAAACAAAAACATTTTAGGTATCTCTTGAGGTCTTTTAGGTTCTCTCAGACTTCTTACAGTGATAACAGAAAATGGAGCAGTAGTCTCTTGACTGACAAGCTGGATAGATGGGAAAAGGTTTAAGCTTCAGGTTAAAACCCACTACTTCCCACTCCACCTGAACAAGTGAAACAAGAATATAACTTTGATACAGCATTGCCATACTGAATTCTCAGAGCTGTTCTAGTAACGAATTAAAAGCTTAAACTGAGAGATATCTGAGATACCCAGATTTGTTCCAGGGTTGGCAGATAAGAATAGGACCTACAGAAGATCTGGAACCTCCTGCAACAGCAGCTTGTGACCAGGCAACATAAATGAGGCTTTCCAGAAGGGATATCCAGGTGTTACAGCAACCAGATCACTCCTTAAGCAATGATCTTTAATTTTCTGTCGGGAGGACTTTTATAAATTCCTTCTTAATGAATTTCCCTTCTCTGTTACATTTCAGAAACAGTATTTTGGTAAGTTTTGCTCTACCTGAGCAAAGTCTTTTTATTCCATCTGTTTTTTGATTCTTTATTGCTGCTATATAGTTCTATCTAGAAAGCAATAAGAAAATAAAATCCCTAGTTTAAACACTTGTTAGATTCATTAATGAATATGTCCAAAGCATGCAGATAATATTCCTATGGAACAACTGTTTTGGCCTCAAAGCTGCAAGATCTGAGGTGTTCAGGCGGTATTTCAAAGCTCATACTAATGACATGCTGTTCAACCTAATGAGCGTTTTGTACAACAGCAGACTAGAGAAATAAATGTCCTAGTTCTGCTTTATGAGGCAAACTCCGTAATTTTTACAGCATTCTTAAAAACTGGGCAGATTTCATTCTCCAGACTTTCTCAGAAGAGCACTATTATGCTTGCTCAGAAAGTTCTTACAGTTAAGGGCATATAAAACTCAGCACTTTTATTTGGTAGTTTCACACCAGCTGTTTCTAACAAGACTTCTGACCTTTAATTACTTACCTCATGGTAATTTAACAAATGAGTAACTGTTACCATTTCTATCTAGTTTTCAGCTGAGGGGGAAGGGTTACTCAGGTAGGGAACTCTAACAAAGATGTTTGTAAAACAGGCTTTTCAACAAGAAAAACATGAATTGAATGACAGGTAGTTAAGCTTTTCCTTTTCCAGGCCCAGATCATGCAATGTGAAAAACAGTGCATACGCTGCCTCCTACTGCTTTTCTCTGAAAATTAAATGAATACAGGTTTAGAATTATTCTTAGCAAAGGAAAAAAAAAAAGAGAGAGAGAGAAAATGTTAATGCTGCTGTATGAGGAATTTTCATCGAGAAAAAAGTAAAAGGAAAACGAAGGAATATATTGAGGCAGGAAAAGTGGGAAAAAAAACCACCAACAACAAAGAAACAAATGAAACAACACAAAATCAACCCTGTTTTACAGCAGGCAGTGGAAGTTCAGAGATTCAGCACTAGGGGCCACTGTAAGACAAACAACGCCAGCAAAATTATGCAGGCACATTGAAAATGCCCTTATCTACTACTGCAATTGCTTTTTCAATTTCAGTGATTCCTGACAAAATTAAATGGTAAATGGGAAGGAAATTATTTTCCTAAGCTCTTTAGGCAATCTTCGGTATTGTTTTTCCTACTCTTCTTTTGCTTGTCTTTCCCTTTATAGCTCTGCAGGAAAGTAATAGCTGTTTATACAAAGCCCAGACTCTTGTTTTAGTTAGAATAAAAAGTTATAGAGGTGCATCACATGCCTCAGTGAAGTACTGCCATTTAAAATACAATGAAAAGCTATTGAAACTTTAATAAACTAATGAATCCTGTGAAATATCTCTTAGACAAACTTATTTACATCAGATCTTGCTTTAAAATCCTTTAATCATTTACTTAGAAAACTGAAAGAGAAAGCAAGAAAAAGAAAAAATGGGAGACAAAAAGAAAGAAAGAAATGTCTAAAATATTAGAGAATGTTTTCTGCAATCTCCAATTTTTCCTACTGTTTCATTAGGCTTAGTTGTAACATTGTGTTATCTTTCAAATCATCCTGTTCCTATAAAAAGAAATGCTTGAATATCTTCCACTAAAGAATGAAAGGGAAGTTATTAGTAAGCCACATCCTGATATTCTGACCTGTAGAGTGTGTTGCTTGGAAGCCTTTCCTTTGAACTGATGCATCAGAAATAAAGCGGAGAAACATTTTGTTTCCAGTAGCAATGAGAGGCTCTGGTATCTTACTGCCACATAAACGTCCCAGAATTGGTGATTTTTCACTTTCACCATCAAACACTTCCAAGTGGTCATAGGCACATTCTTGATGTTGTTCTATCTCAAATTCATTGAAAGTCTGGGGAAAAAGAAGCAAAATGAGTCAAATGTAGTACTGTATTTATAAGGTACCTATGTAGTGTTAGCATACTGTTTCAGAACACAAAGTAGAAACAACAGATTACAGCATTACTGCTCCTACAACTCCATAGGTTTGAATCACATCTTTATAGCCAATGAATTTCTGTTCTAGATCTAGAATGCTAGATCTGGCATTCTTTTAGAGTAACAAGTCTGTAGGATTCTTCCAAATTTCACAGAACGTTTGAAACAGAGCAAAAAGCAGGGAGTCTTTTGGTGCTTCAGATAACTGAGGCCTTGGAGCATCTTTTTTTCTTAACCTCGCTTCACAACTGAAGCCTTTGAGAATGGCCTTTCCACATGCCTGGTTATATGTGATAATTTTAATGATGGAATTTCTATTATTACTACACTAACAACACTTCAAGCTGCATCCTTCATGCTAATATCACATTTTTGCTAGTGCAACTATGGGAAATGGGAAAATTATTTATTATATAATTATATATAAAAAATTAAACACTTCAGCAGACTGCTTTGCTTTCTTCAGCTCTCCCAAGAAGATTCAGATTACTGCAACGGTCTGAACACAGTGATAACAAAACTACTTCATTTCAAGTCTGTGATGTTTTTTCTACACTTCAAAACATTTGTTTTAATTTCTGAGTTCTTATAGTCTCTATGAATGCTCGAGGAAGCTTGTCAGGACAAACTGAGTTCTATTAAGAAATGCAAATTGTGAGCCATTTGATGTAGAGCCTGAGCAACAATCTCATAAAAATTTCTGGGATTTAGACTTCTTAGAGTACCTAAACAAAGGCAGAAAACTAACAGCTGCTTTTCAAACAAGGAAGAGCGTCTTCCAAGACTGAACAAGTGGCAATAAATTTACGTTAAGAGAACATCTAAAAGACTTCACATATGGCTTTTTGACCAGGGCCAAGTATGAACCTGATTAAAATGCTGGTACTTTCGCCTCTCTTACTGAGAATCTAATATACATACACAACTTTGTGAATTATTATTATTATTATTTTTTTACAATTAACCTACTGTTCAAGGCAGAATTGAAAATATGAAAACACAAAGTGAAAGTGGTCATGTGAGTACTCACACAGCTGAGTAATCATATAGCTACAAAATAAACACACAAAAAATACCAAACAGTTAAGAAGTTATATAAAAATACAAAACAAAATGAAACAAAAAAAAAAATCCCCCCTGCCAGTTACTGAACAAATATCATAATTAAGCATTGTATTTGGCACACCAAAGGAAACCCAACCTACAGAGTTCCTTGTGGAATCCAGCCAATACAAAATGTGATAATTTACATAAAAGAAATATCAACTGATAACATATAAAGCCTTTTGCCCAAAGAACCAGAATAATAAAATATTACATAAGTTGCACTGGAAGCAGTGCCTCCTGTTTATTTCCATGGAAACTGCAACAGATACGAAGAACACAACAGCACCATTTGATAGAGCAAGTTCTCAGCTACAAAACAGGATTTTTCAACACCATTAGCTGTGGATCTTCCCCAGAGATGAACAAGATCCTGCATGCCACTCTTGTAAAAATCTGCATTGGCCATCCAGAACATGGCTTGTTTTCACATCACTGCAGAAACACAGCACCCACTGCCCTCACTGTGCTCATATCCACTGTTTGGTCTCCACAAACATTCAGTAAGCACAGATGAATGTCAATAGGTGCCATTTTTTTCCTCGTGGAAGAATTCAATTCCACCCCTTTGCTTCATACGCTCTCCAATGTCAGACATCATTTGTCAGACTGCTCTTCTTGCTGCCTCTGTTACGCAGTAACAACATGTAATGGAATCCTGGCAAGAAAGTTCAACCTCTACTGCCATAACACTGACTTCTGCCTCTGATGTCATGAGCCGCCATCGTAAAACAGGAGGTATTAGTTTTGGAGCAGCCTTCAGATTTTCATTTTGTGAAAAGTGGAAAGTTGAACGAAACGGTAAACATAAGTTCACAGCAGAGAAAACTCAGTGTTTTCTATTAAGGGAACAAAACTGCAGAAGCAGTGAAAACAGCTGTAAAGCAGTTCCTCCTGCTGCTCTTCAACTGTTGTCAGACATCCTACTTCTATGATGCCAAGCACGTACAATCGTTTATACCCAATAAAATTAAAAAAAAAAAAGTGAGACTAACTGTAAAGGAATTATTTATACACAGAATTGAGAGAAGCCAATTTTCAGTCAGTGGGAGCAACAGACGTGATCCAGTTTCCAATTTTTTTTTAGTTTATCTACTTCTTATCAGCACAAACGTATCGCTCGCTAGAAGAAAACTTCTCACCATGAACTATAAGACATGTCTATAATTTTCAATTTTTTTTTCTTTCCAATTATCATTGCAATTCCTAAACCATCAGGAAGACAGTATACCTGATGCTGAGTCCCGCAAAGGAAAACAGAAAACATTCATAAATCTGTTCAGTCTAGTTCATAAGTCTAGAAATTATAAGTAGAATCAAAGAAAATGTATTTAAAAGGAAACACAAGTCTAACACTTTTAAGCATTCTGAGGGAATCTTTGTTTTTTCTCTTTTTTCAGAGGTCAGTTCCTAGCTATGGACTATGAAGAGGCTTGTCAGAGAAGAACAAACATGAACTTCCTCTCTACTATTTCGTGTCAGCAGTGTTCACAAATAACTTAATAAATTTGGAAATATAATTAAATCACACCTGGCCTTTCCTGGGACAAATACTTTTGAATATCTACTCCTCCACCATCACAGTCCCCACTTTGCTTGTCTTATTAGTGGGAATGGTACTCAGAAATGTTACGTACAGTTTCTGAACAGCCAGCCTTTCTATCTATCTATAGCACTTACTGGGTTGATATGTTGGTGGCACCTACGGACAGCTGCCTGAATGGGACACTTAAGTCTGTCTTATAAACATCCGGCTGATTAACCTAAGAAAATTTCTCTCTGATACAGCTATTTTCAAAGCCATCTTTATCTGCGTGTTTCATTTAAAAATTCAGAAGTGCATTTCTTTTTTTTTTTTTTTTTTCCCCCATTGGCTTCTTAATTACACCAAATGCTTAACTCTACCCTTCTCAGGAAGAGACTTCAGTGATTATCAGAGCGAGAACAATCAGAAGTGATTAGTTTCTGCTCAGACAGCCCCCTCAGAAAATGAAACACAGCCTCACAATTCACATGGTTTGTCAGCACAAGGAAATCAATTTTCTCCTTCTTTAATTTGGCTAAGTAAACTGTGAGGAATAAACTTGGATACGGTATAGAAGTCCAAGAAATTTTTTTTTATCTATTCTGGAAGTATTGCTTTAATATTATTAATATGACATTTTGCTGCACTAGACAGATTTTAAACATCCTACACATACAGAATTCAGTAGGCTGACACTACTGGCTATAGAAAAGTGGATTTCAGGCTCTAAATCATAAGGCTATTTTTTCAAATTTTACTTCACAAAATTTAGTAAAATTGTTGTTTTTCTTTTTTTTTCAAAATTCATTGGCAAAAAGCATTGTAAATACTTTTCTTTTACTAATGTATTGAAGAAAGATTTTATGGTAACATGCCCCTACAAATGACTGACTGGCTTTTGCTTATGCAGACGGGATGAAGTGCTGTTCAGAGTTGGCAGTAAGGAAGGACATCTGAAACAAAAACCTGTTTTTCACCCTTTGGATGAACAGATCATGCACTACTTGTTCCACCCCTCCTACTCTGAAGGAACATATTAACCTTTTTAATTCTGGAGATCTGGAATCAACAAATGACCTCACATCAGCACCAGTAACAAGGGCTTATGGCTGTGGTTAAGGTGAGGAGTTTTGAGGTGGCAATATCCCATTCAACCCCGTAACAATTTAGGCTACTGCTTCTACTTCCTTAAAGCAGAGACACATCTCTTCTTTGGTTTCCTTGCTCCAAAATTTTTGATACATCAATTTTTCTCTCCTTCCATCTGCACATCTAACACGTTCACATTGCTAAGACCTTTAGGACAAAGCCTGTGCATGTCAGGGAGGTGATGGAGTCAGTGACCCTGGAGGTGTTCAAGGAACGTTTGGATGTTGTGTTGAGGGACATGGTTTAGTGAGAACTACTGGTGATGGCTGGATGGTTGGACTGGGTGATCTTGTGGGTCTTTTTCCAACTTTGGTGATTCTGTGAATCTTTCTCCCGAGTATTACTGTAGCACGTCTGTTTATTGCTTTAATACCTGTGAGGAGGGCTCTGCATACTCATTCTAATATCATTTCTGTAGAACTAAAAAGCCCTATTTCGGATGAGTGGAAGATGTGGAACAATGGGAGGAATTCCTTCACTGCTGAACCAAGGAGTCATTCACTACAGGTACTGTAGAGAGCTATGGGGCTCTCCCCTAAGTACCCTGGGCTGAAAAAACCCTGGGGCTGAGCTCAGAGCAGATAAGCCCCATGGACAGGTCCACGCCATTGGCTTTGTGCAGATGCTACTCACCAATTTGACCCTCTGCCCAGGGGTGGCACTGATTTCCCAGGTGCACTCCTTTCTGCTGGGATACTTGTCAGGCCAGTTGGGACTCGTAATGATGCCATTGGGACTGTGGATCTTCTGTTCACACTCAGCTGTGCCAACAATGAGAGCATCAAATAAATTCTGTATTCAGAGGTAGCCAGAAAAGTACACTGTTCGTCAGGTGACCCACTGAACTGAAAGGATCATTAGGAACACAGCTAACCACCCTCCCAAGTGTGAAGGATCACATTCCTCCTCTTTGACAAACACTTTATGGCAATTAACCTAGCATGCTTTGATTTGTGAAACATAGACTGTTGTTTACAATGGATTACTTGTTTGATGTAAATACATAAATACACACAAACTATGCATTAAAATACAGTCAAATATGCTAATCTATCCCCCATTCTGCTTGCAAATAAGCATGAAAATCCACATAGGATATCTTGCCAATGCAACGTGAAATGATATTTCTTGAACAACGTGGTTTTCTTCTCACAAATTTTCATATTGCAAGTACAGAGCAATCAGCTAAAGAACAACCTAAAACACAGTTTCTGGGGAAAAGTATATAACTGCTAATTCTGAATTCTTACTATGCACCAAGAACAGTTGTGTTGTTCCTATCAAAACTGAATCCAGAAGTGCTTCTCTCAATAAATAAAATACCTACGACACAAAGAAGGCAAGCAAAAACACCTGCTTGGTTTTTTGTTTTGTTTTGTTTCTCTTAAACAATCTCAAGATTCTTTATAAGCATAAGATAATTATTTAACAAGAATCTTTTAGAAGAGGCAATTATCAATCCAAAGTCAGGGATAACACAAGTGATTCACAAAGGAGACATGCTAGAAAACAGCCTTAAAAAATTACAGATATTACACACTTAAGGATCATTTGCAGATCATCTAAATGGTACTTAAGTCACCAAGCCTACTGTTTGCTTGGAGGTAGTCACAACTTTAGACAGAAAATAGGAAGAAAGAGGTGCAGAGACTTGACTGGAATTTAGATTGTCTGAATACGTCCCCCCCAAAATAAAGCCTGAACAGTGTCTCACGGAGGCAGATCCAATGCCAGTCTAAATGTGAGGAGGCTCACAGCCAGTGATGGAAGCAAATGACAACTTTACCAGGCTCCTCTTCAAAAACTCCGTCTCTTTGTTTCATACTGCTTTAGATTAATATCCTCTCACAGCTCTAAATGCTCTACACTTCACAGCACTACTAAAAGTAGCATTCCCTGCTGAAGTGGAGTGGTCAATAATTCCTAATTTTCTAAACCTATGGAACCTCAAACTCAGCACAAGTGCTAGGGATGGAGGAAGTGAAGGAACAGGAGAAAGGGATTGTTTCACCCAAATATCTAAGACCTGCAAGACAACATCTATTTTTTTTGTTCCCCGGGAAGGATTGCTGCAAAGATCTTGCTGAAAGAATTGTATCATCTACTGTCCAAATCCCATACAACTTACCCTCCTTGCAGTCATGCTTGTTTTCATGTAGCACAAATCCATTCCGGCACTGGCAAACATAGCTTCCTACCGTGTTGATGCACTCGTGCTGGCAACCACCATTGTCCTTTGAACACTCATCCTTGTCTAAGAAATACACAACAAGAACGGGTGAGCAGACAGAAGAAGTCCTCAAAAACAAAAGAGTTTAGCATACACTTTGAGATCAGAAAAGGATAAACGAAGGCACAGTCATTCTTCTCAGTTTTGTGCTAACTTACTTCTATCTGCTTATTGCTCAGCCTACACCATGGCTCAAATATTCTGCCTCATCTTTCTTAGAGGTGAGGGACAGATCTCTGGGATGGGGAACACTAATAATCAAACAAGCTGCAGCAAAGGAGACAGATAGCAGCATTTACTCCTTCAAGTGGTCTAGCTGGTAAAGATTTCATAAATATTTAATCCAGAGCTTTATTTTGATAAACAACAGGAGTGCAATTTATAACCAATGCAAAATATTCCAGCTCTATACAAATTCCACAATTTAACAGTGGCGTGCTGAAAGGCAGACAGAGGCCAAAGAAGGCTTCAAGCTCTGCACATTTAAGATGTAAAAAAAGAATGACTTAACATAAACTTTCTGAATAAGTTGCTTTTTCTTTCCAGAAGAGTGGCAGTGTGCTTTACTTTAAATGAATCTGGACATTACAGAATATCTTGAAAAGTAAAACATTTCATTGAAAAGCATACAAAAGAAACTGGCATTAATTATTTCAAGGAGATCTACAATATAGCATGCAGTTCTGTTTATTAACATATAATCCCTAAAAAGAGCTTTTAGTGTGTTAGAAGTAAAGCAGAGAGTAGGGGAGGAAATATGACCTGCATTAAACAGCTAAAAATTCATTGCATGGAAAAAAGCCAAACTAGATTAACAGGCTGTCATTCTAGCAAGAGGCCTCAGCTGCCACCCTTCTATGTCATTCAGCTGTTGTCATTTTAGTTGAGGCCAGTCCATTTGAGACAGGGAGACTGCTCTTGACGTGTGTGCACATATATATATATATATATATATACACTCACACACACATGTATATAGATATGGTTATATACATTTATATACATATGTATACACACTAGTGTAAAACCTGACCAATAAAAATATATATTATATTATTACGTGTGTGTGTATAAATGTTGACATACAACTGCATCTTACAGACTCTGCCATTTCAACATACAAAATAGAAAAGGAAAATGTGCAAAGGAATAATGGTCATTCCAGATGTCCATTTATTGCAAGGCTGGAATGCACAGTATGTGTCCCCTTCAGCCTCATGTGCCTTGGAAAGCAACAGTAAGTGTTATCTCTGAACAAGTTAACATGTGATGCTTCAGAGTTCATTAGGCACAGTAAGAATTTCTACAGATTACAAACATTATAGATAATTTAAGTCTCTTTTGTCATCTTACATATTTTCCTCAGTTTTACTGTTGCTTGCATTCAGTAAGACAACAAAGTAAATCTGCATTATAATTACGTAGACATCAGCTTTATCTGCCAAAATGTATGCAACACTTGACTAATCGACATGCAGGTGTTTCAGTAAAAAAATCAATTTCTACTTCTAATACATAATGATGGTGTAGAGAAATCCTGTCAGTCTAACCTAAGCATCTACTGCATTTTTTTCCCTGTAGATCTCAAATCTTTTTACACTGAAAGATCCTGAAAGCTTTTTGTAGATGTGAACAGATCTGAGGATTAAGAAACAGCAAAAAAAGTATGTTGGTCCCAGAGTGACACATCCAAAGCTTGGTATCAGTAGTCATCACGTTGATGATGAAAGAAGCATAAAGGCTTCCACGATATACTGTTTCTGCACCTTGTAATGCGAGTCTCAAATGGAGGCATTAAATCTACTTCATTTCAAACAAAACTATTTAATCTTTCATCCTTGCAAAAGCAAGCGCTATCATAAATTAATCCCACGTTGCAAGTGAAGAATAGTAACAAACAAATGAGAAATCAAATGTTTAATGAAGAAAACTCTTCAATATTTCCCCACCTAAGTATTAGTTTGCAGTTTTCTACCAAAATAACATAATAAATGGAAGGCAAGCTCAAAATGCATTCAAGTTTGATTTTCCAGTACGTGGTAAGTATGGAAATTCTCAATGAAAGCCCTCTCCATTTTCACCTTCCATCAAACTGTGAAAATAGAGAAAAGTATTTTAACATTAAAGAGCTCTTTATTCTGTAAAACAATCTATTAGAGACAAGTGCATAAGAAAACAGTCCCAAGTTGGACTTCCTCCGAGATGAAACTGATATAAAACCGTGGACAGAAGGTAGAAAAGAGAAGCTTTCGTACATATCTGAACTACAATAATTATTTGTAGATGGTTAATCAAGGATGCAACTGTTGAACAAGCTTTCCTCACACTTCATAGTTCGGAACAGATTTTCTGTCAAATTCATTGCCCAGTTTTAAAAATTCATGAAAAACCAAAAAAACAAAAAACAAAACAATTAGTCTGTATTAGTTATAGGAACAAATGTTTTGCCATGTAAAAACAAAGCCATTTGTTATGCTGACAGATGGAAATGAGTTTCCCGGTTCTGAATGGATACTTTCTTTCTTCTCTCATTTCAGTACTCAGAATAGGGAAAGATCCATTCCCAACAAAATGTTAGACCGAAATCATTCAGAGGACAAATGGTCGTACCTCTGAGACCCTCAGAGGCCACCAGTCTGTGAATAATACGTACTCGGCCTGAAGGGACCTGTATCAAGTCCTTGCAAGATTCGAAAACAAAAATTTTCTCTTTGCAGGTAGTTTTCTTGTCTGTGGAAAAAAATGTACCAGGATGGCACCAGAGATGAGTTTGTGCTCCGGAACAAATCTGCTCAAGGCTAGAAAACATCCTAGCTTTCTCTTTTTAACTGATCAGTGAATCATCAACCAAGAAAAAGATGTCCCAAAAATCAATTCTATATTACATCAATTACCACACCTTGAATGGTCACGTGAAAAATTATGTGCATTTAAAACTCTAAAATTAGTGATAAATGGAAGCAGTTCAATGACATTATGACAAGTAAAGATTGATTTAAAGAAATTATTGGAATAGATCATAGGAAAAAACACAGAAGATATTTTTTAACATAATATTATAACTTTCACTCCTCTATTCCAAGCAGATTAGAGTAGCTTACTGTCCTCCACCAAGAGCAGAAGAGGAGAGAGAGCGAAAGAGAAGACAGAAGAGAGGAAGGTGGAAGCAAAACAAACAGGCACAGACCAAAAAAGCCATTCCAAAACACAACAGTGCACATAGTTTGTTTCTGGAAGCTTTCAGTTTAGAAGCCAATTCCAAAACGTTTTTGCAAAAGTATTAAAAAATGAATGTCACAATTCCCCAGTTTCTCCTTTACACCCAGGAAGCTGGATTATAATCATACAACATTCTCTGTTGGTTAGACGGATGCTGCAATGGTTACCAACTAATCTTTTCTTTCAGATCTGTCTCATCAAATGTAAATTCTACAGAATGCTAAAAATAAATAAATAAATAAGAAATTCTCACTTTCCCATAGCACCTGGCTGGCTGTTAACACCATTTTGCAGCCAAATAAGCAATTATATGTCTTCTTACATCAACAAAAATAGCTTCTTAGTGCAGGTCATTTTTGTGCCCTGTGTCACTGTTTGCTTTCACAGTTTATCGCATTGGTTTTCAATCACCCAAAAACTGCTTTCTGTCATCTGAGCTGGAGCTCAGCCATATTTCCTCAACTATAGCCATGGCTGCGGAATTCATCACTGAAAGAGTTGGAAAAACTTTCTTGGTGGTGCTCGAGGAACACATCACTGTTCTTCATCTTCATATGGGTTTGATTTATCTAACTCCCTTCTGCTGAGCTTTCTGGAGTGAACAGACTGCAAGATGCAGTGCTCTACTCTTTACTGATTTTTTTTCATGAGATACGGTTTTACAACTAAATGTTTACAAATATTAAATGTCTTCTAGTAAGCATCCTGTACACTAATAACTAACATTAAGTATTTCTCTGTAGATTACATTCTAAATGTACTTCTTTCAGAAGACAAGCTTATAAAGAGGCAGAAAAAAACCACACAGTCAGCTGAACAGTGATGAGCTATTAACTCCCAAAAGTCAAAATACACAAGATGAAGTCTCAAGTCCATGCTTAATTAATGGATGAACAGTATATTATATTTATATTAAGGAATTCAGGAATAATAAAACTATATCATTTTCTGACAGCCAGAAGAATTGAGTCCAATGAATTACTCTGAGATTAAAGCCTTTTGTTTGAGCTTTAAGTTCATAATTTGACTCGTCTCAAGCATTACAAAGTTTCTGTTTTGATCAAGAAATCAAAGGCAACATATAAGAATAGAATCTTCTAAAACTGATAATCAGAAAAGTTGAGGAAGAATAAAAAGAAAATACAGAGCGGTTGAACTCATGAAATGAAAGCAGAGATTGCAGCAGAAATGCAATGCGAAGCATTCAGCACATTTATATACTTACAGACTCAAAGACTATCTACATGAGACTATGTTTCTTTGAAGAGGATTAGATATACTCAATACCCAGCACATATTTCCATTCATTAAAAAAAAAACACATTGGTTCAGACTTAGCCCCGGCTAATGGATTTATTCTGGTGATCAATGGAAACATTTAAAACTTATCATTTTTAGATTAGTAAGAAAAATCTGTTTTCAACCAGGGACAAAAAAAAATAGTATTTCATTCAAAACTGAAACAGTTCTGAAGGATTACAGCATGATGCTTTGAATTGCATGAATTACAGCCCAGTCCTTCCCAAACATACAGCAGTTACCTGAGTTCTTTCTACAACACATTCATAACATTAATTATATAAACAGTAAAAAAGCTTAAAAACAACAACAAAAAACAAGCACCAAAAACAGTGAAAACAGAAATTGAAGTGAATTTGCATGTGTCATGTTCAGCATGGCCACAAACCATAATTCCTGAACTACAATGCATACAAATTTCAGAGCTATAATTGCCAAGCTTATCTGTCATAGCTTTATAGATTCTGAACTATGTAATAAAGGCCATTTTTAGAACTGGAACACCAGTATTTAACTGCAAAAATATTTATTGCAAAAAGTCACACTAAGTGCCAATGCCTGTTGGCACTCCTAGGTCTCCATGAATTGAATAGTTGTATAAAATCTTCTATGAGGAAGCTCTGCTGTGTGCATATATAACTACAAGTACTGAGCAAACCCTGATAGTCTCTTGTTGATGCAAAGTACCATTTTAAAACTACATAAAAGGTAATACTACATGCAAAGACAGATCTGAATGAACGTGACTACAGAAACGTGATGACTAGGAGAAAATTATATTCTCAAAAGCTAATTTTTTCATATGAGAGAAATCCCATTTTTTCTGCATTATTGCTTTTAAAATAAATAAATAAATAAATAAATAAATAAATAAATAATCAAAGTCATAATGGGAAAACACTGGAAGTTTTGTTGCCTTTCGTGACATTCACTTTCCCCACTTCCCATTCCTTGTACTTCCCTATGCCTCATATGGCATCCTGATTCACATTACCTTACATTGCCATAGTCCAGATTATTAGAGCTAATCAGTGCAATACCATTTACACGACAGCTTTGCTTTAGCATTTTAGTGAGCAAACCCTAATAATGGTGACTGGTAACACATTTTGTTACATGCTAAAAATAATCAGGATTTTTCAGATTCAGGTTTTCAACAGCTACAAGAAAACAAAAGCGGCGAAATGCAAATCCCAGATGCTTCTGAATTGTTTCCAGAGTTTTCAGAGAGGGAACTGTCTTGTTATTATGTTTTACATGACATAACATACCTATGCATACGTGTGAACATGAAAAGCACGATGCAAAATGACACTACTAACACAAGTTGTTATTCTGCCATAGCCAGATGATTGCAATCTAGTTTCAGCAGGTAATTGCAAAGACCTCTGTTGTGCAAATCTGTCCACAGATCTCAAGCTTCACTTATGTCTAAATAACTTCATGCAAGAACACGTGTCCTTCTACAACATAAACTGACAGCTCTGATCTGCTCCAGAGAAATTACAGTCCAATAAAGATAGACAATTTTTTTTGAAAGTATGAAGATCTGTTTTTCTGCAGTATATTAAGAAGTGCAAAGTTTGGCAAGAAAGAACCCGTAATGCTAAGCAAATGTTCCATCACAAGGTAGTAATTTTATAACTAATGTAATATATTAAGAGATCTGAGTGGAAAAAAGGCAAGAGTACACAGCATGTAATTCATATCACATTGGAAGTGGGACGTGGAAAAAACTTAGCAGCAGAACTTGGGAGAAAAGAAATCTAACAGAAATTTAGGAACACTCATTAGATTTCCTTTCTTCTTATCTTACAAAGCTTTTTTTAAACTCCTTTGTAATGTAAATAGGAAATACTACTTGTCTGAAAGGGTGGTCAGGCACTGGAATGGGCTGCCCAGGGAGGTGGTGGAGTCCCCTTCCCTGGAGGTGTTCAAGGAACGTTTGGATGTTGTGTTGAGGGATATGGTTTAGCGAGAACCATTGGTGATAGGTGGATGGTTGGACTGGATGATCTTATAGGTCTTTTCCAACCTTAGTGATTCTGTGATTCTGTAAACGTATGAATGTGCATTCTACGTATTTTCTACCATATGCAGACGTTACAATTCAGAACAGAATTTTAAGAAAGAAAAGTGGATTATACTTTTGCAAATAAAACAAAAATTAAAACTGCAGTGAAAATTACGAGGGGAGGACAGCTCGCTTTCACACCAGAACGCAATATTCATTCCACCCAGGCAGTGTGTGTTCAGAGGCTCTCATAGGTACACAAGAGTGATTTTCTGTACCTGAAAAGAAGTGTGCCTTGAAGCCTTTTTTTGACACGGTATTGTCAGACCTGAACTCAATTCGCATGTTGTTGTACTGTGAGGTGATAACTTCAGGCACTTCCGTACCGCAGAATTTACCATGGAGTTTAGAATCAGAAGAAAGGCCGCTGCGAATCTCCACGTAATCATATTTGCACACCTGGGAAAAAGAGAGATCTTTATTTTTTTTTAGCTAACCAAAGGAAAAGCATGAAATTGGTTACAAACGCAAGGACTTCAAATGCTATGTACCACTAATATATTAAAATATCGTTCCACATTTTCCTGAACCTGAAAACATTTGCAAATGCTTACAGTTGTTCACCTTACATGAGCATATTTAAAGTCAGTAAGACTGAGAGGTCTTATACTCAAAATTCCATTATTTTTCACAATCTAGATATTTCGATTTTAAAATGCTTAAAATATGAATCAAATCTAAAAAGTAAAAATATCAGAATTTGACTAAAATCTATAAATGTTCACCCTATAAATTTACAACTATCTTTATGCAATAAGCCAAGTACCCAAATCCTACAAACATTCAACAGTTTGCTCCTCAGAAATTAAAAAAAAAAAAATCTGTTTGCTTAGAATCATAACAAGAGAGGTTTTTATCAGAGCATTTTACCATAAGCAGACTGAGCTAGCTGTAGGTGTCCCTGTTCATTGCAAAGGAGTTGGATTAGATGGCCTTTAATGGTCTCCTCCGACTCAAATAATTCTATGAATCCGTGATATTCATTTACTCATGAACATATAAATCTGCACTATTAACTCTACAAATCTTTCTTTAAGTGTAGCACAGCTACAGAGGGCTAATACGTGTGGCTTTCCCTGATTAGTTAAAAATAAAATAAGATACAATAATGTAATAAAAAACCTTCTGCAAGGCCTACTACTCATGATAATACATTCAATGCATAATCTCTTGGCCAACATAAAGCCTTCCACCCAAAAACTTCTAAGCTTCTTAGGCTCAACAATTAATCATTTAATCAAAAATGCCCCAGCTGCCTGCAATTAATAGCTTAAGAGAAAACAGTGGCCAGGAGGATTCATACCAAGCTTAGACTCTCCGTTAAATATGGGTTGTATTTGATAAATCACAATTTATAGTCATAAAAGAAATGCTGAAATCATATTCATACAAGGCAAAGAACAAAGATATAAAACTTGAGTTACTATTATATATTGATTTATATTAATTGTAGGATAAATAATAATTATGCCTACCACTTTCAGATATAATTCACAATGTCTATAATTTCAACAGTATATCAGTGATGAACTGTGATGCTCTTATAGGTTTAGATTAAAAATGCAATGTAATTTGAGATTGGTCTTACTGTCCTATATAAAATACAAATAGAATTAAAAGATAATCACAAAATTAAAATTGTAAAATGTGAATGCAAAAGAGTAGAATTTTAATACTGGTACTTCACGGAGCTCCTAAAACAACAAAAAAATTAAAATGCTAAATGTATACAGGCAGACATTAAGTCTGCACTCTGAAAATATCTGTATGTCCCATTAATTATGTATGTTTCTTCTGATTTTCACAGTTAACAATATAAAGCTGAAGTCGATTTAGTACCACTGAGAGGGTCAAAACAAAGCTATAAACACTGAAAAACATCTATTTATGTACTTTTCATATCTGCAGAGCTTGCATGTCCTGCATAACCTTAGAAAGCAGATAAAGCCTCTTGCACCTTGCTTGCAAATCTGGCTTAAGTATCAAGAAATTGCAGAAAAAAAAATGTATGAGTGTAGCAAGGGAATTTGATGGTATAACAGAGCCAAGCCTAGGAAGCAGAGTCTAAACATTGATGTGAAACCCATACTTCTAGATACCCAATAAGTATCATGCAATAAGCAACATGCCCACTGTTTTGCCTGAAGCTAGAAGGAGCAGCACTTCCTACACAGTGATCTCTGCTCTGTCCCTTTCCCCTGGGATGAGAAAGGATTTAGGGACTCCCTGGGCTTCCCTGCTTGGTGGCTGCCACCTCCAGCTAGCACTGCATGCTCCTGGTCTGCACTGACAAGATGCTTGGAAAGAGTCCAGCCAAGTGGTGGAAGCTGGCTTGTGACTTGCTCCTAACACAGCCTTGGGCAGAAGCACTGCAGTTGTGCTGTTATTTTTTCAAAGTACATCTCCTAAGTATCACAGAATCACAGAATCACAGAATCGTAGGGGTTGGAAGGGACCTCCAGAGATCATCGAGTCCAACCCCCCTGCCAAAGCAGGATCCCTACACCAGGTCGCACAGGTAGGCGTCCAGGCGGGTCTTGAATATCTCCAGAGAAGGAGACTCCACAACCTCCCTGGGCAGCCTGTTCCAGTGCTCCGTCACCCTCACTGTAAAGAAGTTCTTGCGCACATTGGTGCGGAACTTCCTATGCTCCAGCTTCTGGCCATTTCCCCTTGTCCTGTCTCCGCACACTGCTGAAAAGAGTCTGGGTAGAAGGGTCAAGTAGACCCAATCCAGATTCACATGGAGACAAATGGCATTCTTCAAACAGCGTTGTTACTCCATTGTGCCTTATTTTGAGTACTGTTCCTTGTAAAACATTCACCCTTGAGAGGCTTGCAAGTGATTTAAACGTTCCCTGGCTCTGTCGCTAACCAAACCTTATGTGTAATCTTTGCAGTCATAGTCTGTAAAGATGATTTGGTTTCTCCAGATTTTCTTGTCTTGAATTCTTTCCAATACGTCTCAGACATTTGTTCTGTTTTACTTTGTTGATAAAAAAAAAGTCAGCTGAGACTCAGCAGAGAACATGTCTTCTAAATTTCTTATAATACACATACATTCAGTTGATACGTAAAAGAAAGATATTCTCTCCATGTTTGTTTTGAAAGAACCCAGAAACAGTCCCAGAACAAAACCAAGAATATCTATGGTTATTGTCAGTGTGCAAACAGTTAAGTGAGGGTTTTATAAGGCAATATCTATTTCTGAACGCTCATTAAACTGTTTAGCGTATAACAGATTGTGCAGCTTTTTGTTCACAGTTACTCACTTCATTGCCTTCTAACTCAAAAAACTCAAACTTCATTGAAATTCGGTACTGCGTTGGGGCAACCACCTGCCACACACAGTTTTTGTTTGGAGGATATTCTTTGGGCCACCCTGGTGTGGTTATAGTCCCATTTAGCTTTGTCAGAAGTCCTCCACAAGCAGCTGTAAAATGAAAAGGGAAAGCATCATTTCTGGAACGAAACTGTGTTTTACTGTAAACAGAAGCACACTGAGCAGATTCAGTCCTCTCATTACTTGCACTGCTGTAATGCCCAGACAGACTAATCAGAATCTTGTTTTATCATGCTTGGTGCAAACAAAGAGAAAGAGACAGCCCCTATCTTGAACAGCTTGCAGGTTTGTGGGCAGAGATAAGTTTCAAGACTACACATGGCTTTATCATATTCATTCTTTTCCCTTCCCTCCAGAGACTCTGGTTATTCTCTCACAGCCTTTCCCATGCAAGTCCTCTGACCTCACTCCTCTCCTCAGGACCTTGATCACCCTTTTCTTACAAACAGACTACTCAAGATGCAGTTCACATTGCCCTGGCTTCTTTTATTGATTATTAATCCAGAATCTGCCCAACCTCTTTCAGCTGACATATGTGCCTCCCCATAACCTATAAGGTACGGTCATTTCTTTAGGACAGCAATCACGTACTGTTCAGATATAATTATGTTTGCTGAGGTACAGATGTTCAAATAACACAGAAAATATCTATTTGGAATGTAATTGTAAATTAGTCATCCCTATACAACAGAACAACAGTGTACAGCATGTGTGAACGCAGTTCAGATAGCAAAAGATAAGCATATTAATCTTTTCCATCTGAGCAAAAAATGTTGAAAAAAATATAATGGGATTCACAGGGGGTCTCAACCACATTCTGTTCCATTCATGCTACTATCATGGCACCATGACAGCATTGAAAACCATCCACAAAAGTTTCTGAGGAGCTGCTGGGTGGAAGTTCTTCCTTGTTTCAACTGCTGCATGCTAATGCTCAGCACTTTCTTGAATGTACTGAAAACCAGCACCTGTCATCTAGCTGATGAAACACACACTCCATCAACACTAACATGCCTGGGAGAACTCTTCAGTTTCTGTGTTAGAACACACATGGGCAACCCAGACTTCCTGCTGGCATCTCATTTCCCATGCAGAAGACTTATTGTTGTACCTTTAAACATACCAAAACAGACCTGGTACAGGTTTTAAAACTGCAGTTAGATGACATATCTGCTCCCAAAATCATCCAGTCTACGCAAAGAGTCCATCAGACCACTGGCTTTCAGTTTCTGTTTTTCAGCATCACTATATTGTTCCTTGAGGCAGTGGAGGGAAATATGAAAGTACTGAAAAACTCTTAAAGCCCTCCAATATGCTGCCAGCAGGGGAGATTTGGATTAAACAGCATGAAGCAATTTTCTGGGCATGTCAACACTGCGGTGAAGCATTGGGCAGAGTTTGAGTTGGAGGCTTCTACTCTGGCATCATATGTGAATTAGAACAGCTGAGGCACCCCACAAATTGCCAGACTGTACTCTAGGATGTAATGCTGACTGTGACAACATAGTGACTTTAGTTCAGTAATCCCAGTGAGCATCTACAGATGGTAAGTAATACATCATGTGGAACAAATGCATTTACACTTCTAGGGATAGCTTGGGGGGTTTTGCTCCATGCTACACTGCACTATTTAGCATGATTCCTCCTTTTTCCTGAGCTGCTTTCTTGTTTGTGTGCTGAGGAATTAGTGCTCCTCTCTTTATAGGAGGAAGAAGAAAGAGTTTTCTGAAGGATGGGTAATCTTCCCTAATGTTTGGACTCAGATCATTAGACGGACTAAGCCAAATTCCTTCCATGAATTTGGACTGATGATCAAAGGGCCTACCTCTGTCTTCATGCCTCTGCTAGATTAACCTTATTTTCTGCATGCTGACTAATATGCAGCCATTTCAGTATACCAGACCTTCTGAAATAACTTATTTTTCCCATATGCTCACTATTAAATTTAAGGAGGGGGAAAAAAAAAAAACCAACAATCAACTCAATGACACCTTCAGACTAATATGCCTACACACAAAAAACAGTCAACACCCACAGAATCAAAAGCAGAACAATAAATGCAAAGAATCCAAGCAAAACTACCCCAAATTGAGACAAATCATGAGTGAAAGCCAGGGAATTGGAAAATAAATAGAGAGCAGTGAATCATATCTGAAGGAAACCGTAACACAGAGCACTCCAATTTTCAAAATCTGTTCACCCCTGAAACACAAATAGATGAACTCAGATAAGAATAACTCATGCTATCCCTGAATGTATTCGTGTTTATGAGTGAAAATCCAAACAACAACTGCTACGTAATGATCGACAGCTTTTGCTTCTTTCCTTTCATATGAAAAACATATATGAAGCAAAAGCTTATCTCAGTTCAATCTTCTGTTTATACAAACTTCAATTTATCAGGTTTTTATTTCGCCAAATGATTACCTGAGCAAGCCTCACTCATCTCTGAAATGTAGAATTTTTTTACCAGCAATAAAATCTGACTAGTATTAGGGAAGATTTCTCTGCCAGAAAACTCCATGATCAGACTGGCAGTGGTGAGGATTTCTCTGAGTTTTGCACTGGAATAAAGGATCTACTGCAGCCAGAGCCTGTCAGGGGGATCATTCAAGTTCCTGACAGCAGCACATTGCTCTGCTGATAATCCTCTCTTTGCACACAATGGGAGACTGAGTTAACGAGGATGAGTAATACAATGTGAAGTTGGGAAAAGCATGAAGTTATTTGCAATGTTTCCAATCGACTACCAGGAAAACCTGAAACATGAAGTTTGTGACAGCAATCCAACGAAAGATGACCTCTATGGAGGGACATAGCCCCAGCACCACTGCTTTCGAGGCAGCCCTGGTTTTCCAGGCTTGCTCCACAGACCTTACATTGCTAGGAGAGAGCATCCGAAAGGCAAATGACCAAAGCCTGGAGCTTCAATACCTGAGAGCATAGCAACAGACTGTACCTTCACAGCTCTTTTTGTCAGGACCGAGTTCATAGCCAGGATCACAGGCGCACTGGTAACTGCCCAGAGTGTTAACACAGCGCTGCTCACAGCCACCATTGTCAGGTTTGGCACATTCATCTTCCTCTGCCAAGACAGGGAAGAATGAAAAATGTGTTAAATAATTACCTTTCTCAGCTGTAAGTGACGGATCAGTATTAACCCCGAAAGCTGTAATACATGCCATTATAGGGTGTGCTACAAAACACACCGTGGATAATGACTAGAGCACTTTCAAACACTAAGGAGGCCTGTAATGGAGAAAAGAAATGTGTATTTTTGTGTAATTGTTTTGCTTTGCTTTTTTACAGTATCTACTGACAGCTGCAGATCTAGTTTATAAGCACTTTGCTGGCAACACACAATAATTTAGGCAGCATTAATCTGAAGGTTGTATAAAGTATTGAAAGAAAGACTGAAAATCCAGAGCAGGGTCACTTGAAGGGCACTTCATCTCCCACAGAATCAATTTGTGCATTATCCTGAACGCATACTCAAAAACAGATTAACAGAATCCTCAAATCCCAGGTTTTCATTCTACTGATATTAAAGTGAACAAGATACATCAAGGTGGGGGAGGGAAGGGAACAGTGTATTGTCTGTACTAGCTGTGAAGTATACCCACGAGGTTCATTTTAAAAATATTCCTCAGATGTTGAAATATTATTTCCTTACAATCTTGAGACAAGTAATTCCTGAAGAGTAAAACAGAGTTCCCACCCTTATGTCTCTAGCCTTCAAAGTTTTAATTCTCTAGAGTGGAAACCAACAGAGTAAGAAAATCCCCAGCTTGTGGCTTTGCAAGGGGGCAAAAAGGCTTTCCTTGTGACATGACTTGTATTTTCGGGGCTAGCATGGCCCAGTAGCTGCTGTTGCCTTTCACTGTGCCTTAGGTAGAACGGAGCAGGAACTCCACAAACTAACTAGAGACAGACACTGAGGCCACTGGTCACTTCATGGTTTCTCAGTTCTTTTTTTTCACCTTGTTGATGGACAATAATAAGCTGATAATGCAGCCTAATGCAGCAGAATAGCTAGAAGAAACATGTAGATTCAAAGAAAACAATTTTAGTAGAAAAGACCCAGTCATCTCTATTATATTATTTGATTTTATATTTGATAATACTATTAGCCCAAGGAATGTATTTTGCAAGAATGGATATGTTTCAAGGTGCTTCCAAATCAAAGTTGATTAATCTGAAGAAAGCAGGTAGTTGGACTGAATATATTCCCTTCATTCTTTGGACATATTTTACAATTTTTTTTTTGTAAAAAATTGCATGTCCAGGTTAAAAAAAGATATTACAGAACTGTTTTAAGTCAAAAACTGGGCAGCCTGGTCTGGTGGTTGGTGACCCTGTACATAGCAGGGGGGTTGAAACCAGATGATCATTGCGGTCCTTTTCATCCCAGGCCATCCTATGATATGATATGATAAAAACAGGTTCAAAAATATTTTTTTGAATCCCATTATAATTTTTTTTTTTTTGGTACAAGGATAAAACACAGACTCATAGAATCATTACAATTGGAAAGACCATCCAATTGGATGGTTTTTTTTGATCATCCAGTCCAACTCCAACCCATTCCCACCATTTCTACTCATCATGTTCCTCAATGCCATAGCTCCACGATTCTTCAACACACTCAGAGACAGTCCAGCATCTCCTTGTGCAGCCTGTGCTAATGCCTCACCGCTCTCCTAAGAAGAAATTTTTCCTAATATCCAATCTGATCCTCCCCTGGAGCAACTTGAGGCCATTATCTCTCATCCCATCGCTGTTATCTGTGAGAAAAGGCTGACCCCCACCTCTCCACAATCTCCTTACAGAAAGCAATAAGATCTTCCTTGAGCCTCCTCTTCTCCAGACAGAACAATCCCAGTTACCTCAGCTGCTCCCCATAAGACTTTTGCTCCAGACACTTCACCAGCTTTGCTGCCCTTCTTTGGACAGGCAAACGATAAGAAGTTCACAGGTCTGAAAATAAGCTTTAACATTTACCTTTAAAAAAGTTAGCTGCAAATCCTGCTTTGTTAACCGTTCCATCAGAAACAAACTTCATCCACAGAGTATTAGAGGTAGATCTAATGTCTTCTGGCTTGTCGTAGCCACAGAAGTGACCGATCAAAGGACTGTTTTCATTCATTCCATCTCGAATTTCCAAGTAGTCATATGCACAGTTGTCATGTCTTTCAATCTGCATTAAAAAAAAAAAAAAATTTTTGAAGGGATTTTAGGGATTTTTTTCAACTTGACCATAAATATAAAATATCAGTCACATAATAGAATAGAAAATTTTATAAAATATTTTGTGATTCAAACACTAGGAGGGTGATAAAAGGAAGCAGAATCACTAGGCTGTTTAAAATACTTTTTTTTTTTTCTTTTTTTCTTTTTTTTTTTAACAAGAAGAAAAACTTGAGATTGTTACATAGGATACAACAATCTAAACGGGACAAAGTAATTAGGAGAGACAAGCCCATCTCTAAGCTTCCCAATGTTCTGCCAAATTCCTGTTGCTCTGAGTTCGAGTAAATTCTTCTTTTCTCATGTACATGCAAGTATACAAAATCAGTGATTCAATAACTGAGTCAGAAATATCAGTCGGTTTTGAAATGTTACAAGGCTCGTTTTTATTAATATGAAAAGACTTTTAGACATCGCCAACCTGCCTGACTGCGGATAGAGATCAATATTTTATTTTCTTTCCTTATTGTAAACACAGTGCAAAATGTTGCATTTGTCAATGCCCACAGATGTTGCGGGGCAGTTGAAAAAAAAAAAACCACAGTGAATGAAGAGTTTGAAGCATTTGAACAATTAGACCCAAACACACTTTTAAAATTATGAGCTACTTACCAGCCAATAGAACTGATGACAAAAAATATCATTGTTATTTTTCTGCGGCCAAAGAATTTGGTTTCTGTTGCATGATTCCTGATTTCAGGTGACTCTGTCTTAATTCCAGAGTCAAGAAGTTCATCTTTTTCATACTGTCAGAGCAAAGTACTGAAAGCAGAACAACTGAAAATGCACTTCTTGTTTAAACAACCTGCCAGAGGATAGCCAAGCACAGACTGCCATGCCAGTGGCCATATCTGCATTTCCCCCTGGGTAAGTCTTTACATAATAGTATCTTCAGAGTCAATCAGAGGAATTCTTGCAACACAGAAAGCAAAAGCAGACAATGGGATTCTATCTGAAGCCTGAATAATAATTATGCCTGTCTTTGCGATAGAAATATTTCCCAACAGAATTGAAAATCCTCTTGATCTGAATCATTTACTTCATGTTACTCAATTAATATAGCGCCTCGGCTATGAAAGCATTACCTAAATCCAAGTGCTCAAAACTAAATCCTCTACAGGAACAATTGTTCAACCAAGTGGCTGAATCGTGGGATATGTCTGGGGCACAGAGAGAACAGTCAGGGAGGGAGGGAGAAGGGGTTGCAGAAGCCTCAGATTCAATTCAACACATCTCAGCTCTGTTAAAAGGAACAAGAATCAATTCATACCAAGCTCGGAAAAAACCCACATCTAATACTTTACTTAAACAATAGCTGCACATTCGGTACCAGTCGTTGGTGCCACTCTGCTCTGGCTGAGCATTATGACTACCTCTAAGCCCAGTAACCACCACAGACTAAGGAGCTTTCATTTAGCACATTAGGAATGTTGCTTCCTTTCTGTAAGAGGGAAGTCTAGGAGGAGGGGTTGTTTGATTTTATTTCATTTCAATGCCATCAAAATATGGCTCTTACACACAAAATTTCTCTGTCCTCTTTCCAGCTTTCCAATTCTTCAAGTAATTTTCTCCCACTCATTTCTCTGGCACAAACCATATTGCTGTAATTTTTCAGTTATTTGCTCAGGAGTTACTTTGGGCCAGAATTAGAGAAATGAGAAAAGCCCCAGTGATTTAGGGTGGAACTACCTCTTACTGACTTCAGTGGCAGCTGTTTGCAACTAACGTGGTCAGACATATGTCTACCTGAGCACTGCTAAGTCTTTGACGCCGTAATGCAGATTGCAAATTTTCATTCATCTGAATAAATGCATGACATCATATCCAACTTGCTTTATAATCTCCAAAAAAAAAAAAAAAAAAAAAAAAAAAAAAAAAACCAACAAAAACAACCAACAACAAACCAACCCATACTGCACTCCGATGTAGAAAGAAGTGACCTGGCACGAAGCCCATTAAAATCAAAGAAGGAATTGTGTATTTTTCCCCCCACATGTCTGTGGACTTGACACGACTCAAACTTTTAATTAACATCTGTTTTTTTTCCACGTTTCTCATGTTCTATGGGGCAGTATGGAAATTATTATTTTTAAAGGCCAAGTGTAGCTCTGAGTTACATGTACCAAACTCCTACTGAGGTAAAATGTTAGGGCTTTTTTTTTTTTTTTTTTCCTGAGAATCCCTATTTTTGGCAGAAGGAAAACGCTACAAATCCATTTTGTATAACAGCGAGTTGCTAAGCTTTCAAAGACTACAAAAATCAAGCAACTTACAGAGTGCTATTGATTTCTAATAAAACGATTCAAAGTGGTGGCCATTCTACCACAATAATTTATTTTTAGAGTACTACTGCTTCAAACAATGCCATTATTATTCATACAGTCAGGGATTAAATAGCTATATATAAATTCAAAGGTAAGAATAGTGTTTCTGAGAAGCGATCAGTGGTTTTAAGGCTGGTAAGTAAAGGTAGCTTTTACCTGTGCAAACCTCATGTTTTACAATACTGTTGCACAGCAATATTGGGAACACTGCCTTATAAAGTTCTATTAGACTTCCAGAAGTTTTTCATTTTTCCTTTTACAACGGTAGGAAATCTTCCCAGGTTAATGACAGGACAGCCAGTAAGCTTAGCTGTAATTGGAATGATCTGGTAATACTTATTTACTGGAGCAATAACAATTTCACAAGTTTAAAATTTCATGTGGATGAGAAAAAAGCAAAAGAAAAAAGCAAAAACAAACAGGTTTTAATAGAAAAATGCAGTTCTTTTAAGAGAATGAAAGGTACCATTGGATCTGAAGGATTTGGAAGAAACCCAGAATTTGAGTGGCATTAGTGAATTACATTGAAAAAAAATGACAGAAAAATTCCTAAGTCAGGCCCATAAGCACAAGAAAGCAATGAGAAATCTCCTGATTAAATGGAAAGCTAGGTAACTTCAACTTTCATTCTCAAGAGGAAAAGAAATTTCTTTCACATCATTCCAGCTTTGAGGGAAAAAAAAAAAAAAGAAGAAGAAAAATAATAAGAAAAAATCCCCCACAATAACAAGAAGATTTTATCAAAAGATAAAGATTTGAGGAGCAAATCTGAAAGCAATCACATTTCAGGTGAGATTGTTTTTTTTTCATTATTAATTTTTTGTTGATACAGCCAAACTCCAGTTCAGGTATACATATCTTCCTCAGATAATGGACTTCTGTCAGAAAAGGTGGGATGTATGTCTAGTGGAACTTTCAACTCCTTCAGGAGACTATATGCATTTTATTCCCATAAAAATGATTGAAATTAACATTATCTGCATGGATTTTAACAGGGCCACTCACACAGAGAAGTTTAATATGGCTCAGCCCTACAAACCTTCTAGATTGTCTTAGATTGTTGGTGTTTTTCAACACAAGTCCTTTAAAAAGATAAACACAAGGACCACTCGTTTTCACACAACAGTATAATAAAGGAGGCTGTAACAATGAAGAGCAAAAAAAAAAAAAAAATTAAAATGGAATTCCCAGTCCTCATATCTCTGGTATCATACAGGTACTGGAAAGTGGAGCCCCCCCCCAGGCAGCCAAGAAAGAGGAGGTAATCCCACACTTGGTGGAAAACGCATTGCCCACAGCAGGCAAAACAGGATGACTCACTGATGCAGTTTGAAATTCTCAATTTCCCCAGTGCTTTCATTTCGGAGTGGAGGTTATTTATACAGTTATTTTTTCTAGCATTACATATGGATAATGAGAATTCCTCATACTTAAGTGTACCTTTCAAAGGACAGAGAAGTGATTTTCTCACAAACACACTGCAATAACTCTTTGGCCTGACATTTACCTTTTTTTTTTTTTTTTTTTTTTTTTTGATCTAAGCTGGCACGAAGAACTGCGATTTTCAAACAACTTTATGTTTTACTGGGCAGCTCACCAAGGATTCAGTCCAGAGAGGGACTTAGTACCAAAACAGAGAACACCTACGTTCCCGCGCTTGGACCTGAAATGGAAATCAGCCCTGACAATGAATGTCTAAGCAGGGCACTTCATTTTCCAAAACAACTCCAATTCTTTGCAGGCAGCCCTGTGGAACAGCCAGAAAGAAACACAGCAAAGATAGATATATGTAAAAGAACTCCTGTGCCTTTCCCGAGCTCCTTGTTTGGTGCTCAAGGGCATCTTGCTGCCCTGGATTCACACACCAGGAAAGTGTGTGCCTTTCAAGTCCTTACTTGGGACACACTTCAAAACACATCTAGCAGAGGTGCTAACACCCTTTTGACTGAGACTACCACCCAACTATTTCAATTTCTTTCTTCTTAGGAGGAGTAGAGTCAGCTCATGACTCACCTCTAGAGTGCCATAATTCTAAAGCCTGCAGGAGAATGGCAGTGTAACAGATCTTACTGCAGCCTTAACCACTACTAAAACGGTGCTCTCATTTTCCCTGTATAGATGAAATTGAACTACAGTCAGTGCAAGCAATGATGTAATATGCACATAGATCAACCCTAAGCATCTGCATGGAGGCCATGCTTCAGAAATCTCCTACACAGTGTCACTTCTCTTGCGATTACAATAAAAAACACTGAGCAACAATGTCAGATTAGTAAGGCTCCATATCCATACAAGCACGAGGAAGAACTTCTGTGAACAGCATTTGAAAGGATCTTTGGGGAGGAAGAGCTCACCTGCACTAGACCAGACCACAATCATATTCCTAAATCTACCTACAAACTTCAAAACAGTGTATATGTACATATATTAAAAAAAAAAAAAAAAAAGAAACATGAATATTGTTTATCATTTTTGTTCTTGTTATTTACCACTGTTTAGCAGTGTTTACATGGAGAGATGTATTATAAAGGCACACAGCTATGACTCACCACAGATTTGTTTTCTTCCCCTTCTAAATATACATTTAGAGACTGAACCTAAGGAGACTTATATATTTTTATGTAATATTTTGCTTTTTTTTTTTTTAACAGAAGCCAAACACTGCAATGTTTTCTTTCGAGATTTCTTTTTTAAAGATAAGATTCAGCAAAGATACAAAATCCCTATTATTTAATGGGATATTAAAGCAGACTTGCTGAACTGAATTACGTATTTGTTAAACTGCAACAACTGCCAGCACTCGAAACGTTCCAACTCAAATAGCATAGATAATATAAAGACCTTTAATCTTCTTGAAAACTTCAGCAAAAAAAGGAAGGTCCATGAAGAGCTGAATTGGATTCTGGATGTTATTTATCAGAGAGAATTCATGAATTCCCTCACAGGTTTAAAAGGATTTCACTTTAACGTCACTGCCATTTATCCACTAGATGGTTTTCCGAGTTAGGTTAAATCAGTTTACCTCAAATGCTTGAAAGGTTAATCCTACATTGTAGTTTTCAGACACTGTTATTTTCCACACGCATTCCTTCATCGGTCTGTAGTCATCAGGGTAATTGGGAGACTGGATCTGGCCTTCGTTTTTGTGGATTTCACCTCCACAGATCGCTGGTTAAAAGCATGAAATTCAAAGTCAACAATGACATTTACAATCCCCAACACCCAAAGTGACATTTTTACATCCCTCTTCTTTTGAAAACTAATGACGAGAAAATACTTATAAATCTTGCAAGGACAAATTATTAACATTTAGTCTACAATACGTATTTCAGTGAGCGAATGCTGTAGATCACCATTTCTAGTAGTGCTAAATGTGTTTATTACGTTGAAGAAGACTTTGAAATCACTGGTAATCTATCTGAACCTATATGTTTTACAGAATATAATTAAATGGCCAAAATAATGTTTACTTCTTGTTCACGTTCAAGATATATTTAATATACCTTCTCCATTAGCATTTACTAACCTTTAGAAAGAGAAAAATAAAAAAGAAACCTCATATTTTATAATAGACATTTTGGCCTACAGATTATCACTACAAGTTTATACTAAATTTAAAGAAATATTTCATATTAACAACAAATATTTGCATGAAAAGTAAATGCACTTTCTCAGGATCCATACCCATAGCCACGTGGAGAGCTGTAAATAGCAATTTAATCCTAGGGTTTACTACCATGGATTCAATATTTAAGAAAACAGGCTGTATTTTAAACAGGTGAATGTAGACTTCATAATGCACTCAGTGTGTGGGAGTACCTCTTTATTAAGTTATCCCAGAGCATATGGAAAACTTTAGTCAGATTTTCTGAAGAATGAACAGAAAGTATTCAAATAATTATTTCCACACACCGAGCACAAGAACATGAATATTTAGTTAAGTAAAGAACAGGCAAAAAAATATTACAAAAACTATCAGTGATATCCCTGGAAAAAAAGGTCATCTGAAATCTGATCCCAGGATGTTTCAAAATGTCTTATCTACCAATTTGGTGTATTCTACTCCCTTTCAGTAAGAGAACACCAATTTCGTATTACTATTTCTGACTATATGTATGTATATGTGTAAATATACATACAGTTATTTTTTTCCAAAGGCATCTGGTTAGTTTTTTATCTCCAGAAGCAGCTCATTTTCTAGTGCTGTCAGACACCCACCTTCATAAACTGCTGCAAAGCCTTTTCCAACCCAGTTGCTGCTGCTACGGAACTCAATCCACATCCTGCTGTCAGAGGACGCGAGGACTTCTGGCAGTTTGTCACCACAAAACCTGCCTAAAAACATGCAACCAGTAACTGCATTTTCTGCTGCCCCAAATGCTGCAAACATGTGTTTAACATTACAGAACACAAGTAACATAACCAGCTCAGTGGAACTATTCACACGCTTATGGCCGAGCACACGTGTTTCTGCCCATTAGAACCTAAATACACAAAGATTTTATTATGAAGTGTTTCATTGCTGTCAGGCTAACAAGTCAAAGTAAAAAAAAAACAAACTTGGGGGAATTAAGTTGAAAAATGATTGTTATAGATTGTGTATGTACACAGACCCGGGCATTTTGGAAGGGCAGAGTAAGTGCTAATCTGAAAGAGTGTAACATCCAGGTCACGGTAATACTGCTCATCATGTCTAAGAGCCAAAGAGATTTAAAAACTAAAATCCAAATGACCCTGGACTATGTTATCCTCTTATTTCAGCCTAGGTAGGTGAAATCTCCATTTATCTAGGTGATAGAGAAAGGGTAATTACTGTTTGGTATTAATTGTTTCGTCTTTTCCTTAAAAGATGAAATAAAAAATAGAAAAAAAAATAGGCACTACCATTAAAATTCTTTCCTCTGTATCTACTTCCACTTTATCTTTCTACAGTTGTTTTTAAATTGTGAAGAAGGTTGTGAAGATGCAAACCAATATTTTAGTCTTAATTCTAAAAACAACAACAAACCTGACTCAAGAAGTTGGAGACTCACGTTTCTTACAGTCTGAAACCCCCAGATTCAACTGTTGAAGTCCACAGAATGTCTAATGTAGTTCTCTGGATTCAACTAGTGTTATTTATTCTAAGTCTATGGAACTAACAAGGAAAGGTCCAGTTATGACAGGGGAAAATTTATCCTTCTTTGACAATTTAAAAATAAAGGCTTTGCTATTTTAAGTCATACTGTCCAGAAAAAAGGGCTAGTACACAACCCACAGGTGAGATGGTAACATATACAGAAATCACTTGGGCAGCATGAAAGTAAGTTTACAGAATCATATATACTGACATTCATTTAAAATAAAAATTAATAAAATCACTGAAATGAAGTTCAAAATCAGTATTTTATCCTTTGGAAGAATTCTGACCTAGACTTTAAATCCCAATATGTAGAAGTTGAGATTTGGGTGCTCCGTCAGTATAAACTGCATGCTATCTGAAGTTGAAATTAATCAATAGCTATCCTTTTTGTTGTTGTTGTTCAAGAGTTAACCAGCAAAGAAGATGTTGGACACGGTAGGCTTAGATCTAATGGCAGCATGATGGGGCACGTAATCTCCCCACCAACCATCTGAATTAAGAAAAAGATACCTGCAGCTTCCCACACATTACTTAAACTCTCAAGACTTAAGTCATTATTGTTTTGCATGTTCTTCGCTGCTTTTGCACTGAAGAAGCAAAGAATATGTCAGAGTAACCTATTTATAATTTCAAAAGCACAGGAACAGAGCTGGTAAGTACAACTTGACAGTGGTGGGTGTTCACACCCACTTTGCATGTGCTCATCACATGCTCTATGGATTCCCCATCAAATGCTCTGCAGCTCTGTCACGATACTATTTCCACATTTCTGTAAAACATCTATGAAAACACCCATCAGCAAAACAAGAAGTTGCATGTTTTGTAGTTTTCTTCTTTCCACACATGAAGCATGCAACATGGTACGTGTACTGACTAATTGCAGGGAACGCTTGAGATTTGAAGTCACGTAAAGGAAGTACTTGAGACCATTTAAGTGTTTGTTCCTTTCCCACCTTACATACGTTCTAGGAAGCTAAAAATAAGTCACAAGGGTATTACAGCTACAATAGCAAGCAGTAAGTCCACTGAACTGTATGAGTATGGTAAGTCAGTGCAGCATTCACAAACTGCATACCAAGCAGAGGTGATTTTCTCCAGTAGCCATCTCTTACTTCAATATAGTCGTACCAACAGAGACTGCTCTTGTACAGGTCCATCGTGGTGAAGTTTAGAACAATCTAAATCAGAGGAGAACACGTCAGTAAATAACCCACGGTTCATATTGGAAAACAATTCCAGCAGCATTCTGCAGGTCTGAAGCCAGTGGTCATTCTTAGCAGGACCTCAATGCTTAGACAATTAATTTCAATTATTTCTAAGTAAGTAAAAGTTTATATGGGAATATTAAAAATGTTCTATAATTTCACACAGTTGAGAACGTTCAAGACGAACTTAGCTGCTTACAAGGAGGCTTTCACTGAAAAATAGGGATTTGAGAATGCTCATATAGCAAAATGAGATCAAAACATCATATTAAGCATGTCATTTGATAATTCTCTTGCCACTTCTTTTTCCACTCCGTTCTATGATTATAAGCTGCAGAGACAGGTATAAATTTTTGTTTTGTTTTGTTGGTTAATTTGTGTTTCCATTCAACTACAATTTTAACATTTTTTACTTTCAGAGAATTTTTTTTGCTGCAGAGAAGTTTACTTTCAGAGTAGCAGACGCAAAAAATTAAGTCTGCTCTCTTAGTCTCACATTTTTACACACAGAACGTATGCTTTGATGTTAGTTTGACACTTTGGAAACTCCACAACATTTAGATAATATTGACAATGGTGGACCATTACACGAAAAAAAAAAAAAAAAGAAAGAAATGGTACATATTTCCTATTTTACTCAGACTTGTAGTGAAACTACAATACAGCTTTTAATACAGAGATCTTTGCATTATCTGGAAATCTGAAACTGGAATTCAAATTTTACTGAGCGTATCTGAAAGTGGGCATATTTTCAATACATGATATCAAGAGTACTGTGGACCATCACATTATCTCACTTTGGTTTAAAAATACTCATCTTAAACCACCATAAAGTTACACTTTTAACAAAGTAGGTTTTAGTCTGATCATAAGTTCACACTACCTACAGGCTGGGCTCCAACTGACTGAGACAACGTTAGCTTTATGCCCTACAATTTCAAGGATAAGTTAAAATATGAAGATTAAGAATCATTCATATTATGTATTATGAAATCATTTCCAATTCATATCCTTTAATTGGATTTAAGTATATTGGAAAAAGAACGCATCTTCTTTCAGAACATTTCCTCAGCATACATTAATAAATATTTCAGACTAACTATAAAAATCTTCTTTACTCACTGATGAGCATTAAGTGGTTCTATTTTTAGGTTTGATCCTGGGAGCTCACAATTGAAACCTGCTATTATAAAACAACTAGGAATTGCCGCACAGCAGCAAATACCTCAGAGAGCAAAAATATATCTCCATGGCAGCCTATGAAGCAGCTGTGTGTGTCAACTGGCAGGATAGGAATTTATCCCTTGGAGGAGAAATAGAGCATCATAATAATGGGCCCAGATAGCCATACTGGATGCTTTTCTTCCATCTTTTCTGAAGGCACCATACGTCTCTCCAAAGACAATGACGTGTTACAATATTAAGGCAAGAAAGGGAAAAAATTTTCAGGCTGTTAAATTCTCAAAAGAAAAACAGCTATTGGAGGAAGCTCATTTAAAGCTCACATCAAGTCCAGTGGTGTGGTTGTGCAGGTTAGAGAATGGAGCGTTGAGGTTGAAGTTCCTCTCCAAACAACCTCAATGGAGATATAATCTTTCATAGCAAAACCCTACATGCCTTAGCATTGAATTATGGGTTTGCTTTAACTTACTTTTCATAAACAAACAAAAGAGTATACGTTCATACAGTTACAGTCTCAAAAATCTCTTTTGCTTTCCACAGAGAATGGAAGAAGGTTCTGACTATCTTAAAAGCCATACTGCATCTTCCCCCATCACAGAATGCTGCCTGCATTCTGTTTGGGTGGAAAATCAAGACCACGTGCAGCTTTCACCTTTACTATGTTGATGCAATAGGTAACAGAGAACATCTGTGAAGCTGCATATAAATCCCAATAGGCAGAGCTCCCATACAGTGAGGCTCGTTACCATTGGCAGCTGCAGCCTTGTGGGATGAAGGTATGAGCCATGAAGCATGCCAAGGACCATCAAGATAGCACTGAATAAATGGATACCTGTTCTGATGATTGAATAAGGCCAAATGTTTATACCCACAATATGCTACCACAACCACAAAATCTCCAAGAGGGTTGCTTAAACCACAGTCTGCCTCTAGCACTGTGTTCTTCTTGGGAACATCCTGAAGGCTGCTTTGGAACATTTTCAGAGTAGCAGATGTAAAAAATTAAGTTTGCTCTCTTAGTCTCACATTTTTACGCACAGAACGCATGCTTTGATGTTAGTTTGATGCTTTGGAAACTCCACAACATTTAGATAATATATAATATTTAATAACTTATCTCCAGAACTGGTATCGGCCCTCTGGATCATAAAGACCCATAACAATGAATAGTCATGATATTGTAGGCTTCATTCAGAGATCCAAGACAAAAATGGACTGATCTGAAATCAAACACAATTGCTGTATGACCTCTTCTCTCCGTATCTATAGTAACTACAATAGAAATGAACATATTTAAAATTATATATGCAAGTTTTCAGGAATAGATTTTTTCTTTTTTGAGCAGTATTCATATTGCCTGGCTTTGGATATAGATTCCCCTTCCCTGAACTTTGAAAAACAGAGCTAATAAAACCCTAATGAAAAAGAAAGAAAGAAACAAACAGAACAAAACAGTTTTGAATAATAGTATCTTGTCCTATGTAGATAGGAGATGTGCTCAAAATCATGGGATTAAGAATGAAATGCTCACGTGTTTCATCATTTGGTGAATTATAACAATTAGAGTTTTCTTACAGAAACTACGGCAAGTAAATCAGAGCTATTAAAAGCTAGAGCAGATAAGAAATTCAGAGGGAACAAGGAGAAAGTGTTCCTTGTGGGGGAGAGGAGGGCTGTTTGCTTGTTTATTTATCTTTTCAATGAAAGCCAGTAAGTAAATCATCCTCATTGTCACTGTTTAACACCTAAGAACGTGAACCATTGAGACATCCAAGACTTGACTCTATACGTCCTGTGTCTCTGCAAATTCTGTGAACTAGACTTCAGTCCTGTTTTCCCTTTCAGATGTACCTATTCAGGTTAAGCAGAACCAATTTCAATGGCAGAGGGCTAACTCAGATGATTCAGGTAAGCACAACACACTCCGGGTGCACAGCAGATCAAGTACTGTACCCTGGGTTTCTAATAGCCTCTATCTTAAGTACATCTCTTAAGCTATGTCTTTCTTTGGATAGTTTTCATTATTTATTTATTTATTTTTTCCATTTCCCAGTTTTTCATAAGGCCCTCGGTGGAGAATGATACTTAAAAAAATTCTGAAAAATGGAAGTCTTTTTCATTCCAGTGTTACTGAGATATTTGACAGAAATCACTCTACAAACATTCAGCTTCCAGATCACTCTGCTTTTTTTGTAGGCCCCAAAATAGCATGTGTCAAAGCATTAGCTGAACCCCTCAGCTAGCATTTACTAGGAAGGGACCTCTGAAGGCCATGTAGCCCAACTCCCCTATAATGAACAGAGGCTACATCAGGTTGCCCAGGGCTTTATCCAGCCCTGCCTTGAAAGTCTCCAGATGGAGCATCAACCACAACACTAGGTAACCTGCTCCAGTGCCTCTACTCCCTCACTGTAAGAGATTTTTCTCTTATATCCAACCTAAATCTACCTTCTTTGAGGTCGAAGCCATTTCCCCTTGTTCTGTCATCACAGACCCTGCTAGAGAGTCTGTCCCCTTCTTTCCTGTAGCTCCCTTTTGGATGCTGACAGGCCGCTCTGGTTCTCCCATATCGCCTCCCTGCCTTCCAAGTGCATCAGCATCACTTCCAGAAGAATCTGTTCCATGATCTTCCCTGGCACAGGGGTGAGACTGATAGGTCCCAAGGTCATCTTCTTTGCCCTTTTTCAAAATGGGTATGATGTTACCTTTTTTCCAGTCACCTAAGACTTCACCTGATTGCCATGACTTTTCAAATATCACAGGGAGCAGCTTGGCAACTCCTTCAGCCAATTCCCTGTTTCTTCTTTAATCTATCTTTTAAATAAAAGCCTCACAAAATGTTTCTTCTTCTTGGCTCATCCATTTGCAGTTCAGATTCCTTCTAAGCCATTACCTTCTTTTTCTCCTGAGTTTCTCTGAACGTGGGTAGGTAATTCTGTACTTGTATTTGTAATCCTGTGGGTATGTATTCTGCAAACTCTACTGCCCTTAGCAGTCTATTGTCCTCTTCCACTCATGCCAAACTCAACCCAGCAGTGCAGGCAGAGGCTTTCACAAGGGGGAGGATTTTTCTCTATTCAGACACAGACAGCTAGGTTAAGGTCAGACTGCCTCCCATGGCTGCTTAAGCTAACCCAGTTGGCTTTGTTGGAAGCAGATCATGGAAGCCACATCTTATTCCTCCTCCAGTGCCTTAGATGTTTACAATCTGGAGGTCTCCAACCAGTCTGACTGTAAATTTCCCATTTTTCAGGTCACAAATGAAGCATCATTTTTCTTCATTTTCTATTAGCAAATCTGCCTTCCTCCAAAACTTAGGCACCAGGACAGAACTGGGAAAGAGTTGATGTTAGGTGTGATAGTGTCACTATCCCAAAGAGCTACTGAACACAATCCATTAAAATTTGTTAAGCCTCCTTAACAGTCTGCTTTCCAAACCATATGAAATAACCTTCGTAGCTTTTTCTGACTCTGACATGCCAAAGTATTTGATGATACAGCAATTCCTTAACATTAACCAGAATTCATGAACTGTACATAGGCAGAACCCTCAGCATGTCACAGCATGATTTCTGGTCAGCAACCAAACAAGAATATATAAAATTCTATTTTGCAGCTCTGGAAAGTATTTAAAAGAGCTAAAGACAAGGTAGAGTTTGCTCAAGGGAACAAGGCAGCTGAAAGTCTTCATATGAATAGCAATCAGAGAGTGCTAGTCAGCACAATTAAAGAATTATTGATTACACAATTGATTTAATTGTACTACTGCAGCTTCAAAGAGAATATCATACCTCCTATTGCCTAGGATATATAGCAAACACTAAGTAGAACAAAGTAAATTTTCTCCTGTGGAATTTTTTCCATTTCAACCAAAGACTTATCTGTCCTCTCTCATCATTAATTGTAAAAGTTAATGAAAAATAGAAGGTAATGTAGCTTATTCAAAGGGACAGATACAAAAAAGCACTGGCACAGTTGAAATGCCTCATGTCAGAAATATCTCTCCGCACCAGAAGGAGATATTTGCTCTGGCTGAGGGGAAACAGTGTTAAAAGCACCATCCTTCCAGAGAGATTTTTCTTTCTATAGATATACTGTGTACAGCTGGCAGCACATACAGCTGTTTACTCTGTAGTCTTAAATCTTTGGAAAAAGTCAGGGTGAATGAACTGCCTTGTTTTAGTCATAGGGACGTGAGTATTTTAGATTGGGCTGGCAGTTTATGACCTCTATCAATAAAACAACTGCAGCCACTGTACACTACCTCAATCCCATCCTCCTTTGAATTTCCTGCCAAAGATCAGAGGTGCCTCTACTTGTAGGAAGCAGCACAGAGTAGATAGAATAGAGTCCTTTAAACTATGCTCAAACAGTACAATGTTGAATCTCAGTAAATAAGAGACAAGAGCTAGACAATCTGGACTGATGCTTTTTCAGTTTATTTTTAGGTGACTGAAGTGCTCACTGACATTTCAGAACACGATGTGATGTACTTGTACGTACTCTAACCCCCATGCAATATTTCTGAGATCTGTTAGGGTCGAAACAGCAAACAAAAGGAGATATAAATTTACATACACATTTATTTCCCTTCATAACGTTAATATGTTAGCAAACATTTGCTGAGAAAACTTGTGATCAAGCACAATACATGTGTCCAAGGTATTGTGCTACATGCATTAATTAACATTAATATCTCTTTTCTGCTATCTGATATTCACATCAAGTACTTGCTGCAAATAGTATCCTTTATTTCAAATAAGATGCTATTCCTGTGGGAACAGCACTGACAAAACAGATTTTTTGGAACTAGCACAAATAGAATTTACGTCATTCTTGCTGAATTCTATGGAGACTATGAGAGCTTGAGGTCAGAACAGTGCCCTACGGACAGGACACATCATGTCAGACAGCAACTAGAAAACAAGGTTTAATCATTTTCTCCATTGGAGGGGAGGCTAGAATGGGAAGGGAGCCGGTCTCCTTACACTGTTGATTTTGAGAGAGAGGCTTAAGCTTGTACAGCTCCAGTAGTGGTTCCAATCTGAAGACATGATAGTAGTATTACAAGTATTACAGTTGCACTGATGTCCACAACTACGGTTGCACAACGTTCTGAGTATGCTATAAATTTTACACATATTTTCCATCTCATACATAAGAATTATTTCCAGAAGCCAACAATAACTGTAGATGAACACTTCAGTTTTTTTTAACCGAGAAGAAGGAAAGTAACCTAAACCACTTCGGTTGTTAAGATGCAGTGTCTAAGAAGCAACACAAATAATGGGGATATAAAATTACCTATCCAGATTAATTTGCATCTTTTGTGCAACCCTTTCCTTATTCATCTTTTCATTTGTTTTTCCCTGCTAACCTGCAGAGCCACCCACGCCCTCTGAGCATGTTTATTTTTCCTCCTGTCTCTGGATCCTGCCCACAGGAGGGTGAATGCATTCCAAATGACTTTGCTCTCATCCTTCATACTGGCAAATACTCTTACAGCTCCTCAGGATATATTAGCAGATCAGGGACACATATTCTTGGTGTCTTCCAGGACCCTAACCTGAAAGAAATAAAGTAATCCAGCTGGGGAAAAACTATGTTCAGTGCTGATTGGGGAACTGAATATCTTGGGGCAAATGCTCTGTTTTCCTCTTTAGAGTCTCCAGTGATGCAGAGTCCTGTATTTCAGGCTTTAAGTTGTGTTTGCTTAATATTGGCTACTGCTTCTAGTAAAGAAATGTATTTATTCCTGCATAGTTTATCTCGGGTGAAACATGCCGTTCCTCTCTTTATCCTTACTTATTCTGAAGCAGGCTAATATTTGAGCCAATAATTTAGAACAAGATTCAGCTAGTAAGTTTTGAAAGCATACACAAGAAGAACAGGTTTTGCTTTCAGCAGCATAGCACACTTCTTTCCTCAGATTACTGCTCTTCCCAGGCCAATCTCTTTATATGTATATACATTTTTTGGGGGGGGAGGACTGCATTTTCCTGACACTGACACCTGGAAATTAAAAGAACATGCACCAGAACGACATAGGAGAATATCTAACATGAAAATCTGTTTCCTTTATTTAGGTTTCAAAAGATTGCTTTCAGTACAGAAAGGAGTTCCCAGCCCCAGGCAGCAAAACTTGCCCCGGCCCGTAGTGCTTCCATCCAGGAGCCTGAACTACTTCTTCCTTCTCTACACTGAAGGACCAGATGCACTAGAAACCAGTTTTGAAGGGGTTTCATGATGCAAACATGTAGCAGATTGAAATCAGAATTTCATTTCACACGGAAAGCCACCAAATGGATGAAGTAAACCCATAGACCACAGCCAAGTCAATGGCGGACCTTTTACAATCCCATTCAAAACACTGCTCTACAGCTTACCATCATTTTCAGCTATCACGCAAGCTTTAAACGTAAGTGAAAAACTGGACAAAGACAAAATGTTGTTCTAAAAATAATATCTACCTTTAGCTGAGAGAATGTAAAAATACCTTTTCCCCTGGGGTCACAGAGATTCGCCATATGCAGTGCGTGTAGGAAGGATAACCGTTTGGAAATCCTGGAGAAGAAAAGTTGCCTGTAGATTCCTGCAGTGTTTCTCCACAGGCTGAAAGAATCAAAATACAGTAAAAATATGAAATTGAATGTGCCTAAGAGAGAAAAATGTGTCCTTCCAGTATCTATTTAGAACCCATTTAACTCACTGCAGATGCAGAATGGAAAACAGACTAGTTATTTTATGATTTATTCAAAACAGAGATTTTAAGTCAATCTGACGTTCATTCCATCTTACACAGGATGTTTTTATTCCATGAACTGCTTCACTTGTGTACTGTCTGCTGACTTAGCCAAAATTAGAGCAGTCTTAAAAATGTCACTGCTGCCAGTCAACTGCAAAATTATACGTGTAACTTTATTTTGCAGGAAAAAAAAGTTAGCCCCACCCTCAGGCACATCCTTTATGAGCTAAAACAAAACCACAACAAAAACTGGCACAGCATGATTGGCACCACATTGCAATTTCATCAGTGGCTTCATTTATTTCAGTACTTCGCCCACATGAGAGACTGCTCTTACCTAAAATCGCACAATTACATTGGCATAGAAAACTTAAATCTTACATTCAACAGAATCTCTTGCAACAATGATTTGCAGAGGTGAGGGTAGTAAAGCAAAGCAAATGTAAAGACCAAAAGATTTTGTATTCCTTCTTTTTGAAGCTTTTAGCACTCATATCTCACCTGTCAATCATGCTACAATCTGCTGGCTGACTGATCAGTAATTCCCCTTCACTCTAAAACACATCATTAGAAGCTCCTGCTCTTCTCTCCCATTAAAACTGATTCTGGTGGGATGTCACACCTCAGTCAGTCATCTTTTTGACCATCAATCAAGTTGTTTCACCTGCTGATCTGCAGGTGTGATATAAGGCATGTGAACTGGAGAGTATTATCCCATGACTGACAGCGTAATCAGATCTTCAGTGCTTTCAAATGACAGCACTACCACTGCCAGCAGGTGAACCAATGTGTCATCAAAATCTCAATGAATTATAAATGATCTGGAAAATCTTTAAATAAAAGGGGACAAAAGATTGTTTATGACAAAGAGACAATGCAGCTGTAAGGGCTGTCGTGTTAAAATGCTTCTAAGATGTAATCTGACAACGACACCGTAATATCAGGCATAAGCTACATTCAAGGCATTAAATATGCTCTCTGACACTGAAATGGTTATTGTGAGGAAAGAAAAAGATTGGCACAGCCTCCCAAAAATTTAATAGCCGAAGTTACTGTCACCATGTCCTTCAGAAATGAAACGGACAAAAAAAAAAAGTTTCTTCCTCTCATTAAAAAAAAAAAAAAAAAAAAAGGTTTTTTCTCTTTTTTTCTCTTCAAAATTGCAGGCATCCAAAGGAAATGACATATATACAAAAGGTATTCAGTGCTAAATAATTATTTCTATATAGAATCTTCCCAGTGAAAATGCTATACCCATAATTAACCGCAATTTATTTTTCACATGGCAATTAATGAAAACTTGAATAAATTACAGAGTGCTGTACTGGGTTCCCTGAGACCTACTGAGCTGTATCATAGCTTACAATGAATATGTAAAGCACCTAAGAGAAGGCCAAGAGTAAAACAGCTATAACTGAGCAGAGGAAAGCAGAACCCAAAGAGACAAAGCGAGTCCAAATGCTCTGCTCACTGCACAAAGAACCTTCTCTCATTCTTTCCCCACTCCATGCATGGCTCCAGGGAGGCTATGCTGCATCAAGGTACTCTCAGAAGGAAGGCAGTCAGATTAAATGCAGCCCTGCAGTTAGTTAAAAGACAGAAGGAAGAATCATAGGATTCCCTGAGTTGGAAGGGACCCATAGGGATCATCGAGTCCAACTCCTGGCTCTACACAAGACCACTTAAAAATCAGATCATATCTGAAGATCCTGGCATAACTAGCCCTTATCTTACAGTCCTTAAGTTACTCATTTTATAAAGAGAAAAATACCTTTGAAACCAGTTCAGAATTCCTCTCACTCGCACAGACAGGATTATTTTTGCTGTGTTCCATACAGAGAACTTGTATACAGACACAAAACTGTAGCTGCCATTGAAGGCTTTCCTTTTGTAAGAACTGAAGAATAAAGCTATATAGCATCAAGCTAGCTCACTCAGTGATTTAATATCCATATTAAATGCCTGGGAGCTCTCTATTAAATCAAAATTTTCAGAAAATTTCTAAACATAAGGCAAATGTAACAAAAAAATTGATATGATACCTTCTACTAAGAATCAACACAAGCAGAATTTATAAAATAAGGTTGGACTTTATGTATTTCACAGTATTTACCATTTAATTAACTCCTGGTTACTCAAGGGATATGTGATAAGAACAGCTCATACTAATCAATAGCTGAATTAATTATCTGTGGGATCAGAGTACCAGGCTGGCTTCCAGAGCTGTTGTTGATAAGTTGATATTTGGGTGCTTCTTGCTTAAAAGCACATTTCTCTGCAATGGGTTCATGATTATTAAAACAGTTAAAATCTCATCGTTAAATAATGTAAGGTTTATCTCTGCAACTGGGCTGTACAACTACATTATTTGTGATTAAGTTTATTAAATAGTATATCCTAGGTATTTTAGTGAGCTACAATCCATTAGCAATGGACTCAGGTTAAGGTTAGGTAAAATTTCTTTACACCAAGAGTGGTGGTGCAGTGGCACAGGCTGCCCAGGAAGGTGGTGGGGTCAGTGTTCCTGGAGGTGTTCAAGAAATGGGTAGATGTGGCACTGAGTGACATGGTTGGAGGACATGGTGGGGGTGGGCTGGGGTTGGACTGGATGATCTTAGTGGTCTTTTCCAACCTTAATGATTCTGTGATTTTGTAGTTCCTCATTAAGAAAGGAAGGCAGCGGTAGTAAGAGAGTAATGGCCATTTGTTTAATCTTCCTCAGATCTAGTTTTAGCATGTTTCATGTAAAAGAAACTGATTGCATTTTCAACTTTTGCTAGTTCAGATCACTTAGAGAAATGGCACTTTGACTATCCCCCCCATACACACTCCAACCAAAAGCCAATCTACAGCTTGAGAAGCCTCGTCTTTTGATGGGTCTTCCTGTGGTAATGGAAGGGAAAATATTTTTCTCCTCTCTGTAAAGACTAGGAGTAGATGCAGACACCAGGATTATATTACAGAATGTGATTTCCACTACTGAAGCCTGCCAGTGTTTAACTATGCAGCCAGTACACCACCACTCTCATCTGGCCAATACATGTAGCATCGTAAGAAGAACGTAAAAACAAATCAAACCTGCTGTTCATAGACCACTGAGTCTTGGCACTTGCTCAGCTCATGAAAGACAGCTTCACTGACCTCAAATCCATTTCTCAGTCACTAAGTCCTTTTCTGACAAATGACCCTGACTATCCTGCCTAGTTAAAGCTATTGAAGAGGCTCAGCTGCCTCACTACTGAGCTGATCAGCTTTTTTCTCCAGCATCCCCAAGCTCAGCTTTATGTTCATGGGCTCCAGAAAATGCAGCATGCTTCCCCAGCCAAAAGCTACTTGTAGGAGCACGTGGATCTCCAAATGAAACATGCACAACACTGCAACATTTTTCATCAAAGAAGCCTGTATCTCTGGAAAACCCTGATTTGACTCACTATTTTCTGTGTTTTCACGGTATTACATTTAAAGTAAAAAAACTGAACGCGTGAAAAAAAAATGCAGTTATTATTTATGTCTGAAATATTCACTGCTGTGGTATCATAGGCAGACACAATGATTAACATATTTTGTCTGAAACAGGAGATACAGCACATCTCCAAAAACAATGTCATGGATGTTACTGCTATAAATTGTAAATCATGTATGTTTCACAGAATCAAAAGCATAGTGTCTGAACTATCAGCCTTGCTATCTGCTGAAACATTTATTAGATCACAAATACCACTGAACCTTCAGAGTTGCTTTCCTTACTGTCTTCTTGGTGATGGTTTTTAACTTTGTGTCGTGTGTTATTCAGTAACTAAAAAAAATAAATTGAAAAAATGTGATGTTAGAGAGTATACCGTGTAAAATCTGTATCAAAACCTTCAGCCTTTTTCTCCCTTCCTCTCTTAAAATTCTCTTTTACAAGCTGGCTCAGCAAAGTAAGGCTAGAAAACTAATGTGTTTTATCCCAAAGTTTGCCAAAGTGTAGCACAGAAAAGGAGCCTGATCCCACAACCACTCATCATTTTTGTTATCCCTCTGAAACGCGTTCACCAGTACTGCAAATTTTACAGTGTGCACTACTGCTGAGCAACAATGTTTTTACAACAACACGAAACTGACTTTCAACAAGACTGTGCAAACTTCAAAAGAAATGACAGTTCATTATCATACGTGTTTGTGAATAATATGAAAAGCACTTTTTTTTTTTCTGAGTAACTGTTACAACTTCAGCTCAAAAAGCACATTCTATCTTTGCACGTTCAAGTTATTAGAGTATCATCTATGCACTCAACTGTCAAGGTGATTTTTGAGGGTTTTCTTTTTCTATCTTTCTAACTTTTAATCAGAGGGATATAAGACACTAGCTATATTCACAGAGATCTAGATTCCATGTGCTATTTTTGCCTTCAGAACTTATCTTTTATCAAATATAACTTTTTCTCTGTGTTTACAAAATAACTGCTCTCCATGTACTCTTATTAGGAATAATGCTACCTGTGAGAATACTTTTATTCAAGTACAGTCTGTATCAAAAGAACAAAACAAAACTTAATCCAAAAGGGATAACTGCTGAAGAAAATGTGTTAGTTTATCCTCTGGTAGAGCCAGAAACACTGTGCATGTTCTCTGCATATAGACAGTTATAATTTGATGTACTTGTAGCACAAACTAAAAGCATCTTTCAGCAATACAATGTGTATCAGAAGCCCCAGATCTTCAGTAGATCGTGCTGATGCTGATATAAATCTAAAGCAGCTCCCTCACTTCAGTCTTGATCCCTCCTTATAGTCCTTCTACATTGATCAGGTGCTAAAAAGTAGCCATATATCTGACTTAAACAAGTTACTGAGACTTCATTAACCCCCATGAGGAAAAGGAAAGTTGCAAAACCTGTTTCAAGATGGTTTACAACTTAGATATCCTGGCTTGTAGTAACTTCTGAAATTTTGAGAAAACTACACTGAGTTCAGAGTTGACTGCAACCATTTAAATGTGCTCATTCTGCCTCCACTCAAATTCAAAAGAAACATGACCCCAGACCTGACATATACTAAAAGCAACTCTTCTACCTAATTGTACAGTTGAAGCTTTACACTGCAAATACATAACCAGAAGTACCATGAAGCATTGTTTCTTTTCCAATCAAGGAAAACATACTGAAATGGAACGAAACTAAATGTTGTTTCACGTAGTTTAATCTGTCCATAAGTGCTTTGCATTTGAGAGACATTACCTAAAAGATTTTTCATGATTCAGCTCTTCTACTGCCTACGTCAGTTGCCAACGTGGAAACAGACTAATAAAGCAACTGACTCAAAGATATTATCATTCCTCTTGAAAAAAAAAAAAAAAAATGAAGTCAAACAATTGCTAGTACGTGTTTTTTGTTTGTTTGTGGTGCAATACCTGGACATCTATACAGCTTTCTTGCCTGTGCAATATCTCCTTTACTTAGACGGGTACGCTGGCCAATGGCAGGTCGTATACCATTATCATCACGGGAAGGGAGAATGGTATCCAGAAACATGCCCCTAAAAAAAATAAAAATAAAAAATAGACCCCAAAAACCCTATCAGGTTTCTGTCATAAAACTTGCAGAGTTTGATGCATGAATTATGCTATTATGTAAACCTAAAATTTACATTCGGCGTAAGTAAGAGGGTAAAATGCAGAACTTTAAATAGAGAAAACAAGTCAGAAAAATTCATTGGGCTGACAAACCTTGAGCAAAGTTATCAAAAAAGAATCTTTCTTCAGTGAAAGCGTTAGTTTTTCTGCTAGACAACAGAATGGAAAACTCTTTCTATTATTTTGATTACACAGGGAAAAACGCACTACAGCTCAGCTCATTATATTGAAAAAAATAATGGTAAAATTAAATAAAAATACGTAAGTTGGTCCCTGTCAGAAAATTCTTAATCACAAAGTTCCTATTCCTAATGAAGTTTTTAAAGCCTTAATGTTGGACTTGCATGTGTAAGAGCAAGCAAAGTCAGTCCTGTCTGCCAATGCAATAAGAAGTCAGCCAGTAATCTGAAGCTATTCCTGGTTTTATTGGATTCTTTTTTTTAAATTAACCATTTTTCTGTCAGGTGTTATAACAGATCTCACTCTGCTCCATTAAAATATAAGTGATGCTATTAAATATAAGTGCTTGCTTGCCACATTTCGCTTGCTCTACAACAATACATGTCTCCCTACCATAAGTGATTTCCATAACATTTACCTTAAATGACTAGGAGTAATAGAGAAGCACATTTGTTCCAAATGTGTACTTTTACTCAAAATATCCCCAATTTTAAATATGAATCAAAATATTCTGGTAGTCTAAAGTCAATTTTAGAGAAGAAAATACAAGGATGTTCTGTTATCATGTTATAGGATTTGAAAATCCATAATTCCAATAAAATGGAATTTAATAGATGAATATGTTCTTGTATTCTCTTGTTCTTTAATTTTTGGATACTATCTTTTGTCCTTGCAGGGCTTGTACAGAAAAGTAAAATTGTTGTTTTTACATGTGGATTAAGTAGGTCCAAAAAACGAATCCATAGCAAGGATCTTTGTAGTTATGAATGCTTTTTATTAAAATAGATCACTTTTTAAATGATAATAAATGAACAACTTTGAGTATCGGGGTACATAGTGCTCTCTTAACCCAGTCAGATTTCTTGTGGCATCACTAAAGATTTTGGAAAAAGAAAAAAAAAAAAAAATCAGCTTAGGACATTAAATTATGCTGAACTCTAAAATAAAGTATTTATGGTATTATTCAGTTTCTAGTAATAAGGGACGTTACTAATTTAAAAAAATGTTATCTTTGAATCATAATTGTATCTTTCACTGATTTTTGGTACAATCTGAAACAGATGCCATTACTATTTTGGAAAATGTGAAAACGATCCTCTCAGATGTCTCAGCACTATTCTGATATGTACTTTATAAAAAGAACAACTGGTAACAGTTTTAATAAAGCATTAACAGTATTATCGTGTGCAACCAGAACTTCACGAAGTTTTGCAATTTCTCCTACTTATCCAGAGTAGAGTTGGCAATATTTCACACTGGGCATGACTCATGCTTTCAAGATAAATTACTGCAAATCGATTACATGACCTCAGGGTTTGGAAGGTTATTTTTAAACAGCATGACTTAACAACCTATTGCACCTTGGGGCAGGGCATGCCTACTCATGGTACTATCAGTTTTTGCCAGCTTGGAAAGTGGTGAGATCAGAGCCCAGAATTCAAATTATCTTACGTTGTCATTGCCCTAAGACTCTGGAGGGTTCCAACTTGTTAAATTTCTCTATTTTATATGGCTTTTTACAGCTTAAGGTAATTCATCTGTAACTGGATTAAGCAATATGACTAACATCTACCTCATGTGACTCAATTTCCTTGCTCTTCCTGGCTGAAGAATGTATATGCTGAACACATTTTGGTGAGGTTTTTGGTGGTCTTCAGTTTATTTCTGAATCTCAGTTTGTCTAGGGATCATTTATTTAATACCAAACAAAACTGTATTTGCTTTATGTGACATGCCATCAGGTCCTTGCATAGGTTTTCTTTCAGAGTTTTTCTTAAATCTACATTACTCTAGTTAATTTCAGAGAAGTAGAAAGTTGGACTGCAACTTGATATGAAATATGACAGGAAATCAGGTGAGACTCCTGCTCTACTTTTTTCTAGCCTAGGAGAACAGCTTGCTGTACAGCTTCTCAAATCCATTCAGTGTTTCAGAGCAAGCCCATGAAGTTTGGAGTGCGCTTGTCAGCAAGAGGAGGAAAAAAGCAGAACATCTTTCTATAAAGTTTTGATGACAGTACCGATCTGTACAAACAATACAGGAGGGACTGCAGCCTGTGCTGTAAATGGTTGGCTACAGCCCTTCGCAAAGGTTGTGGTTTGCATGGTAGATTTCCTACTACCATAACATGTTCTAGTTGCATAACCCACAGTTATTCAGAAGTCATGCATCAGAGGACATTTCTCTCCAAGAGAGCAGATCATGTTATACTTAAAACACTTAACCATTTCAATCATTTGGTTATTCTAAATACAAACATGCATGGAATATGAAGTTTTACCAAAAGAAGACGAGCACTATGAAATGATGTTTCTAGATTATCTTGTCTTAAAATCTAAAGAACCGAAACAAGACTAGTAGGTTGCTTTGGAACTGAGCAGAAATGTGTTCAAAAATATCATTTAATTATTCTGACTTAAACAAGCTGTGTTTTTACTGCTGTAAGTATACTGCGCTACAAAGAATATTTTAAATGATTATGAAATAATTTTAAATAAACAAATAAATTTACATTTTTTAGCATTCACAGAGAGGAATAGAATTAAAAGTCAAAAGGTATAACCTGAGACTCCAACCTTGAGAAGGTGTTCCTGGCATAGTGCATGATGCTGTCAAAGTCATATGGCTCCCCAAGGGAATTCACCTCTCCAGGCTCCATCTTCAAGAAGTTGTATTCCTGACCTAAGGATGATTGATAATTATTCTCTTTAATATCTCTTTTTGAGAAGGAAAAATAAAAACATCAAGGATCCCAACTTGATCACTAGCTGACATTCATAAATCTCAGTCATTGTTTGGAAGTAACTGTGCTTTTATTAACCAAGACAGCAGACATCTCTGAAATCTCTGATATTTAGAAAGACTGTTCTCATTCACATAAACCATGAAGTCTCCAAACATTATGCTATAATTCACGTAGAATCTGGAAAATTTGCTGGACTGTTTCTTAATTTCAGCTGATGAAATATTATTATAATAATAATTGCTGCTTTAACAGCAAGAACTTTTGAAGAATCCTCTTTATTTTAGATTCTCTGGACTGATACTAAAGTGACTTTACTCCAGTGCAGGCTGAGCACCTGTGTACTGCAAATACAAACAAGTCACTTTTTCAGGAGTTCAGCTTTTGCAATTTAAATTGCAAGTAGAACAAAATAATAATATTTCACTCATAATTCCAGATCCAGAATTCTTTGACTTAATCATTCGTACAGGGACACAAAGCACTCCTTACTCCAATTCATATTCATATTGGAGTCTTGCAAAACTAACAAATGAAAAAACAACTGCAGTAGGATTAATGTTATTAACCAACTTCATCTGTGTAGTATAACAGAAAACAAATACTTTGGTGGTCATGATCTGATTTAGTGAAACTCAAGCTCAACAAGTGAGCCTCAAATGACAGCACAAGAAGTGTTTTCAGTCAGAAGCTAGAGGGACAACTGAAAGGGGAAAGCAGGAGGCAGACGATGGTACTATGATCTACTTTCCCCATCAGAGAAAAAACCTAACAGATGAGCACTCGAACAGCATCTATGCAAGTTGATGGGTAAGAGGGTAGATGGAAAACTTGGATGTGGGAACTGGACTTTAGGACTTCAGAGACTCTTGGAAGTGCGAATTAGCTGCCAGACTTCCTCCAGCTGTTTTTGAGGTGGAAAATCATAGAATGGCTTAGGTTTGAAGACACCTTCAAAGATCTAATCCCTTCCACTCTCACTGTTGTGGGTGGGATTCTCACAAGATTTACTGCACCCCAAAACTATTTTGTTTTAAAACATTTTCTTTAGGGATAGACAATCTAAGCTACCCATTGGACACTTTCTAATTCCATCCCTTCTCAAACCCTGCAGATAATGGTCAAAAAGCTCAAAATCAGCATTTCACAAAGACCAGCTGTACGTATGAACAAAGCAAATGGAGCATGCCTAGTTTTCTTCCAACACAGATAACAGAGTTTCAGATTTGAATATCATGGGAACATGGTCACAGATTCAAAGCGTTCAGCTTCCCTTCCAAATCTCAACCTGCTAGGCAGCTAAACAGGTATCAGCATGTCTCTAATAATCATTCAGTATGACTGTAAAAAGCCTTTCTCAACCACAGAAAAATAGGACTTTAAAGGGCTTTAATTGTAATAGTTTCCTTCAAACCTTCTGAGTATGATTGCTATTTCTCTCCTTCTAGCCAATGGTACTTCATGGCTTGCTATTTGGCCAGATCTTTAGAAAAGATTATATTTTAGTTGCAGTACTTTATTTGTGAATCCTCTTGAGATTGGTCAAGCTAAGAGGAAAAACAAATGCTTATTGTGGCTGAGCATTCAGTTCTAAAAAACTCAAGCAAATGAAGGAAACAGCAAAAAATGAACAGTTCTTTTATCCCCCAAAAACATTTATTAGAACATCTCACCTGGTTGGATGTTTTCTCTAATGATGGTGACGTGGTCATCTCGGTCTGGTCGTGTATGTTCATGCCAAAAACCTATCACATGACCCAGTTCATGGACAACTATGCCAAATTTATCACAGTTCTTGCCAATAGATATAGCTTGAGGACCATTTCCCCTTCGACCCACATAAGAACAGCACCTGCAATTAAAACACAAATACAGATGAATGTTCTCATGTTCTTATTTAGGAAATTCAGTTAAAATCTGAGAAAATGCCTTTAAAAAAAAAAAAAACAGCAGAACTACACACTGTGAAGTTTGTGAAGTCTCTCAAACTCTAGAGCTGGTGCTGGAATGACAACTTACTTATTATTCAAAATACCTTATAATGAACTTATGCATTATTTTATTTTTTTTTCCAAGGTCTTCCACAAGATGTTAGTCGTGTTTAACACAACTGTCCCTTGTGGTCTTGTACTTCCATATGACACAGTAATGCATTTGCACTCAAAGAATTAATAAAGTCCACTTTAGTGAAGTACCATCTCATTCATGTACATCACTGCTTTCTTGCCCACACATCATCAAAAAAGACATGCAGAAGGAACAGGAAAAAGTATGCACACACTTCCCTCCATGCTATACTTCCGCTGTACATCTTGAAAGCACTCACCATAGGAATGCTCACTCAGTTCTGATAAGTTTCCTATATTTTGACCTGAAAATTCACCCTTCCTTACTAATTCTATTTATAAAATGATGCAAATGAAATGGTAGCCCATTAAAAGAGTCATTTTGTATCTGTTAGTGCACAGTTGAAAAAGCAGCAGAAGATATCCTGCTGGAGATGTAACACCCTGTGGTGCCTCTTAACAATCTCTCCATATTTTCTATATTTTCTGTTTATCTGTCTGTGGATGATGTATACTGTCATTTGCAACAACTCTGTATGAGGAGGTTGAATGCTCTTAATACGAGTGAATAATTTCTTCTACCACTCCTTTTCTTGTAATATAAACTTTTAGAATGTTAGTCCCAGAAAGTCATATTTCCCCCCATCCCCCTTTCCCCTCAAAAAAAAAAAAAAGAAAAATATGCTTTGCAAGTGCTCTTGTGTTTCATTACTCTTCTGCTGCACTTTCACAAATTACACCTTTTCAGCATTCACAGTGTCAACATTTATCAGAGATGTCTGATTCCTTTTTCATTAGAAAAGACATCTGCTGATTAAGCCAGCAAAACCGTAGAAAGGGAGAACAGAGCAAATTTTGCAGAAATCTAAGACAATTTGAGATTTAACAGCCTACAACTGTGATTCTCTTTCACCTCAAAAAATTTTAACTGTTACAAGCCAACATTATATTCCTTAATAATAACTTGATTTCTTATCTCTGCTCTGTAATTCTGCATTCTGTCAAATAGAACTGTGCTGAGTAGAAGTTCACCTCCACCTCCTCCTCCTTTAAAAAAAAAAATAATCTGATGTAACATTTATGTTGTATTTGTTCTTTGAGGAGGCCAACGTTAGCATGGAATATCATCCAATCCTTCATACATATCTGTGGTCAATAAAAAAGGGGCAGCCATGGAGGTAATTCCAACCGTATATTAAATCTATTCCTTCCAAAACTGGCTCCCTTTCAGGTTTTGTGGAGTTTCCTCTTTCGTTAATTGGCTGGTTATTCGGTCTTAATTGGGCTGCTTCATTGATTTTTGTCTAAAACAACTAAATCCATCAAATATGAATATTAGAGGAGTACAGTCATGACACTTCAGCTTGTTATATATGTCCTTAGTAAACATACACTGTTCTTGCACAGCTGAATAAAATGAAGGATAGCTATATCAAAAAAAATGACAGTAATACCTTAAAATTATAAAAGCAATCCCATTTATTTTATAAAGTAAACATTACTGTAACAGCCTCAGAGAGTTGCATTAAGAATTCCAAAGCTGTCTTAAAAACACCGCTTGGAAAATTAATTGTCACGTAATCACAGAATCATAGAACAGCCTGGGTTGAAAAGGACCACACAGCTCATCTAGTTTCAACCCCCTGCTATGTGCAGGGTCATCAACCAGCAGACCAGGCTGCCCAGAGCCACATCCAGCCTGGCCTTGAATTCCTCCAGGGATGAGGCATCCACAGCCTCCTTGGGCAACCTGTTCCAATGCTTCACCACCCTCTGGGTGAAAAACTTCCTCCTAATATCCAAGCTAAACCTCCCCTGTCTCAGTTTAAGACCATTCTCCCTTGTCCTGTCACAATTCACCCTCACAAACAGCCGTTCCCCCTCCTGTTTATACGCTCCCTTTAAGTACTGGAAGGCCACAATGAGGTCCCCCCGGATCCTTCTCTTCTCCAAGCTAAACAAGCCCAGTTCCCTCAACCTTTCCTCATAGGAGAGGTGCTCCAGCCCTCTGGTCATCTCAGTGACCTCCTCTTGATGTTATCCTGACTGGTTCTCAAACACTCCTACCCTCAAAACAAGCGTAACTTATAACTCTTTCTTTCCTGCTTTAGGCAGTTCCAAGCATAGGTATGAATCACCATTTTCCTTGGCCTAAGTACAGAATTAGGCTCTGTGCTCCAACTCTGGTTGTGCAATAACGTGACTTTCACACTTGAATTTCTTAAGGTGTTCACTAGTGACTACTTAAAAAGCAAAGGAAATGCAGACTTTCCACCATCATTCTGTGTACTGCAGGTTTACACCTCCACACCATAACAAAAGAAAATAAAGAGCATGAGGGTATTTATTTCCATACTCTTACAAACTGCAGTAATAGAAAACAAGTATGTACAATACTTGGTATAGAAATAAGCACTGATATAAATAATTGTAGTGAAAGTACTGCCTTAACATATGCCCTAGAACATAACATGGGCAATAAAATGGAGTGACGAAGAGCAGAAATAAGATTCAAATAAAAATCTAGAGTAATTACACTACTTTATCTCATGATTCCACAGTGGATTTCACCTTTGCACCTAATATGTTGACATGGCTCTGTTTAACATATTTTTCAGACCCCATGTTTGCTGAATAAATACTATTGCTACAAGTCAACACGTAAACATAATTAAAGCACTACAATATGTTCAGTGTCTTTATTGTGTCTGGGTACTTATCTTTCACTAGTTCCTTAACTATTTGAATAGCTTTCTATCAGCATAAGGAAATTACCAAAGTTCATACACTCTCATTCACTCATGTTTAGCATGATAAGTGTCTGTCAAATAATAACGCTTTGGATGCAAAAGAAGATTTGTTGTTGTTTTTAAATTTTGCACACAATATCATTTACTGTCACATCCCATTGCAGGGAGAATGATTGAGGACAGACTTTGTCAAAAGTCGCAGAAGCTGCAGAAACTTCATTCTCAGAAAACTTCATTAATGTGAAGACATTAAAAAACTGCTCTCAGTGTTGAATTCTGAATTTACTGGCATAGGCAGTTGTGTTATGTACATCAAATTAATTTGTTAAGCACAGTCCTAGGCCCCAAACTTCAAATCTTCTAGAAAATATTCATACTTAGCTTTCAATGCTTAGCTTGGCAGTCTACAGGAAGTCATGGCAGAAAACAAAATCAATCAGATGAAGTAACCCACGTTCTTTCAGAGTACGTCACCATTTCCATATTAGTTGAAATTAATGAGTTGTGCTTCTCTACCTATGTTGAAGTTATGCACATCATTATGGTGATTATGTTATATGGGTCTTGGACAAAAAACTATGCTCGATGCTTGCTTTATAGACAGAAAAGTATAAAACACATACAGTGTGTGAAAATTCTAAATTTGGGTAAAGTACTAAATTTGGAAGAAAAAAAAACACAAACAGATTTTGTTTAATTCTGGTTGGAAGGGTTGGACGGAGCACTTTAGTTCAACCTCCTGCTTAAAACAGTCAGATATCAAGTCAGAAGCCAGCTGTTCAGGCGTTTACCCATTAAAAATGACACAGGACAGAGAGCACAGCCTCTCTGAGCAACCAGCTTCAATGTTTGGCTGTCCATACTGCAAGAAATACATATATATATATATATATATGGTGTGATTCTTTCTTCATCTTCTGTTTGCTAACTTGCATTCTCCCACCAAGCATCATCATAAGGAGTCTGTCTTTATGTTTCCTTCTCTGTAGGAACTGAAGGCTGCTGTTGCATACATTGGGATCCACGTGAACTAATTCTGCACCCTCAGCATCTCCTCACAGGGCCAACACACCTGAGCACCTTGGCAGCCCGCTGCTAAAATCCTTCCAGGTAATAAATGTCATTCTCATATGTAATGTTTACCTATCATCTAGACAGTGCCAAGAAGAGAAGGACAACTTCTTTTCACAAAAGGCTGTTCATACAACCTCTGGTGCTGCTGGCTGCCTTTGCAGCCAGGGCCAGCTTGTACCTAACTTGCTGCCTGAGGACTTCCCCCGCAGAGTTGTACATCCCAGCTGCACAGCTTTGTATTCAACCCTTCTGAACTTCATTAAAACGTTTGCAAAAAAGGAGAAGTTGGGCATTACCAGCGTGCTTAGTGGCCTTGGGTATCTTATTGGATACTTCTAAAAAATATGAAAAAATGAAAAGAAAGAAAAGGATATAGAATGCTTCTGCATACTGCAGGATACATACTACTTAGGACACGTAGGAGCTGGCATAATTAGAATTTATGTTCTAAATACTCAGATATAGAATATGCAAAGGTATGTTTGTATGTATGTATTTGCAGGTGAAGATAAACTGTCAAGTATTTGTTTAGAAACAGAATAAGCCCACTGAGTAAAACAAAGAACAACAGCCAGCTGCATATGGCAATTTCCTTAGAATATTTACTTAGCAGATTTTAAGCTCTTCCCAGAAATTATCAGTCAATTTCTTCAGTATTTCTTAACAGCCTAAAGAGAATTAGAATTGATGTGAGTCTTAAAATAACAGTATCAGTACACGCTCATAGAGGGTCATGAGGATTTGTTGGGTTGAGTGTCATGTCAAGCCCATCAGACTCAGCCAATTAAGCTGCAACATTCTGACCACTGCAACGACTGCACTGAGGCAGAAGGTAAGAAAAGCTAAAATAAATAAATATATATATGAAAGAAATTAGTTTGCAACATCCTGAGTCTGATCCCAGGTGCGTCGGGCAAAGGGCCAAGACTCCTCTGTGCTTCATAAGCACTTGCCATGCTCCTCAAACTGAGTCAACTGACAGAATTTAAAGCTCCTGATCTCTTTAATCTTCATTGCAACAGACAGCAGTTAGAGACAGTAACTATTTAGGAAACTCTAATTCCATGTAATTGGTCTAGCTGATCAATGATGGCGTGCAAAGAGAAACAAACGACAACGAAAGTGAAGTGATTGGAGCAGGACATTCTTTCTTTCAAGTAATACTATTTCATAACCCACTGCCAATAACGCTCTTAAATCATTGTAAAGGAAGAGAATCTCATGGGGTCACAATGCTGCAATTTTTTAAGAAAGCCGCATTATTACATTCTTTGGGATTTAACAGTATACCAGTCCCTTAACAGACCACAACACCAGCCTGCCATGGCACCAACTGTGTGAAGTTGTGGATTAAAAGCTGCAAAACTTCATGAGCATGCTAGGACTGTGTATCATTGCTTACTGATGACACAAAGTGAAAGATCTACATTCCATATAATACAGATACTGGTTATGAACCAGCTTCATGGCAGGGATCAATCAGTGCTCATTACTAAACGTCCTGGCTCACAGTCCTAAGATCTGTTTTGAGAGCAGAAGTGGCTACTGCTCCTTCATCTGCTTAATGGAGATGACTACACCAGTATCACAGCTATTAGAATGCATTCTTTAGTATCAGTTTCTCATCCCAGTGTACTAATCCCTCAGTTCATGTTAATACACCATGTCAGGGCTCACGAGAGTTGAAGAAGATAACTACCACCCATTGTGCAGGCCATGCCACCATCCAGAGAGGAGCAGTGTTGGCTGCTTTGGGCAGGAAGAGTGCCAGCTGCTAGAGTTAATAACCACCCAAGAGCAAGAACCAACCCAACACACACACAAAAAAAATTATTGAGGACAATCTGAAGCATTTCTCTTTCCATACAAGTGATTGTGCACCTTTCAGAGCAGCTAAACTTTCTACAAGCTAAAAATGCTGCAAAAGTACATGTAATCTAATGACTTTACCTATTTTGCTAACTTAAGCATTTTCCTGCAATGTGTATTAATATAGTAGCAAATTAAATTAAAAAAAAAAAAAAAAAAAAAAAAGTTAAAACATACAGAAGCCTTTCATTCTACAACATTTACAGAAGAACATGAAAGAGATTTGATTTTTCTGTATCTCAGACAGCTTTGTCAAATACTCAAACTGGAAGGTACAGCACCGATGGTAGTAAGTTATCTCAAGTTTGTCACAAGAAGTAATTAAGTCTTCTGATGGAGAAAAAAAAGTTACCACAGAGTCAGATCAAGGGCATGGTAAAGTACCAGAGCAATGTGACTAACTGTTCTTTTCTCTTTTCTTATTATTTTTTGTCTCACTGTATAAAAAGAAGCCTGAACTTGTACTTTGAACTTTTATTAAGAGCATATGAATAGGAGCCAGTCAAGTTTGCTGCCCCCCTTTTTTTTTTGGCTTTGCAGACAGAGAAATATACTGACTATCTTCAGGCACTTTCTATCTGATAGGCAGAAACATGAGCATGAAGAAGACAAACATTATTTGGAATCTGCTTACAGAATAGATTTTTTTACTTGCTTTTATCAGCTATCTGCATCAGAATTTGTTTTAGCATATATTAACTCCAACGTATGCTGCTTTGGTAGAAAAATCACAAGCAACAATACAGTATTCTTACTTTCACATCTGCAGCTAATGGGTACAAATGACTACTATAATTTTAAAAATTCAAACCAGTGCTTCAGAAACATCTTTTCAATAATTAACTGCTCTCAAAATCATAAAAAATACGTGATGACAAGTAATTGCAGTTTAGGACTGCAGAAAACGAAACTATAGTGATGGAGAAGAGGCCTCTAGCCATAAAGACTTTAATTTTCTTTCCACATAAACCTCGTAAGTAAACTACAGAAATCTATTATAAAAAGGAGTGTGAAGTTCATTGAAAGAATATACTTATACAAAATGAAAACTGATAATATGATCTTTAAACTTGCAGTCTGAGAAAAAGACTGCTAAACACAATGAAAATAAGCCTGTAGCTGACAATGACTTGAACAGATTGGAGAGAGATAAAAAAGGAAATATAGCATTATCTAGTGTCGAGAAATGCGCAAAAGGTGATGTGTGCTGGGCATGGAACCAGTGACTGAGTATCAGGGCTGTGGAAAGAACTAAGGAACGTAATAGCAGTTATGTCCCAGGCAACCACAAGTCAAGGGTGGGAGGCATTGAGAAACAGATTGCGGGGATACCTAAGAGGACAGAGAGGTTTCAAAATATGAGCTAGCTCTAGCGCCAGCTGAGCAGAAGTAATGACTCATCTGGACAAGTATGTCCTTTTCTGGGTTCTCAATTTCAAGGAAGATGTGGAATAGTCGGAAAAAAAATTCAAAAGAGAATAACAAGGTGATCATAGTCTTAGAAAAAATGACTTGGCAGGAAAATTTAAATGAATTGGACATATTCTAGCCTAAAAGAAAATGGAACCGAGGGCGGACATAATAAGAGTCTAAAAGTATCTGATAAAGTCCTTAAAAAAAATAAAAAAAGGAATTATTTGTCTTCTATGGTCATGGTGAGACAGAAAAGAAGTTGATGAGCTCCAACTGCAGCAAGAAATACCTATTTTTTTTTATGATCAAAACTATTGCCACCAACATCCTCAAATTCTTATATTAAGGATACTGAAGCAATGTATTTCCTAGCAGGCTGCGAAGTATTCATTTTGCATGTTTTTAGAAATAAGTTAGACAAGCATATTTCAGGAATGTCGTAGCTGTTTCCATCTTAAGGATGCTCAGATATTTTTGCAGTCCTGTAGGTTTATGATAACAAAAACTTCTCTCATCCACTGTTGAAATGCAAACTCTCAACTGTAGAAAGTTCATGTTTCTACCCCTGATAACTAAGTCCTCTATTTCAAATGTGCTTTTATTCATCACGGCCTTTCTGGGCAGAGCTTCCCATGAACTGCTGTAAGAAGTAATGCATTATGCTCCTTCAAAATATCCTTGAGGTTTGCAAAGGCTCAATGACACTTCAGCTGTTAGTGTACTATTACTGCCATCTGAGACCATCTGCAGATAGATATTGCCATGTGAACTTCCACATATATGGCTGTGTCCACTTTCTGTTTCATTAGATACGCTATGTTTTGACTAGGTGCTCTTTGTGGCAGGGTTTATCATTTAGTTTTTATTTCAGACAGTGCTGAGTAGAATAAAAGTTTCCCTCATCTGTGAATGTTAACTACCATGGTACTAGTAACAATAACGACACAATGTGCTAACAAACCAACACAGCAGGGTGCTATGGGAAAGCACACAGATTCATTTCAATGTGACTGGCCATGTGGCAGAAGGTGTTTGCAGATGGTTTGGTGTCACTTTTGTATATATTCTTTCCATGGAAAACAGCAGCATTGTATACAAGTGGTGAGTGCACAGTAGTTTCTATTCACCCAGAGAAGACATACTCTTATTTATCTGGCACTTTCTGAAACAATCAGAACTCAAAAAAGGTCCTTCTGTTTAGCTTAGACTTTTCCTCACTGGCAGCCACACTTCCCCTTATTCTTAATCCTAGAACTGTTACTCATTAAGCGTTTGCTTAATGTCTTACTTCATTAAGTGTTTGCTATATGTAAAGCATCCACCAATAAAACACTGATAGCAAAAAATAATGGTAGCTTTGAACATAGATAACGAATATACTCCAGCTTTCTGGTCTGAATTTGTTATAACCCAGCCTTCACCTTGTAGTGACTTCATCTTACGAAGCACAAGCCAACCAATGAAGTTGTAGAACTTACCTTTCATGAAAAAGAGGTCTCTGTAAATATATCCATACTTCTCTTCCTAACATGCCTGTGATCGTTTATCCCTTTCACATTCTCTGGTTAAATTCACATTGCTTTCTATATCACCAAGAGCAGGCAGGCAGCATTACTATTCTTTACTTCCCGTTTTTTTCCAAGTATTTGTCAGTATTCTCTATCTTATGAGTTGCATTGCTAACTAAGTAATAATAGCCATGCTGGCTGGGAACAGAAGTCCATTTAATTTGTCAGTTTGTAACAGAGTTCAAGAGCACAAGAATACAAAAGACAAGGTCATGAGCATTCCCCCAGAATACCTTCCCACATTGCAAGTATCTAAGGCTCAGAGAAGAATGTCAGGGACAAGTCTATATGTAATCTTATGGCCTGTAGTAAAGTACATTCAGGATCATACCTACGATATAAGGAGATTCCAAAACTTTCCTTCACAACCTTAGCCTGTAAAACTTATAAAGTAGACATGCAAAGTGCTCATTGATCAGAAAGTCAGCAAGACAGACAGCTTCTCTCTTTGGAGCCTATGTCCCCAACAGAAGCAGATTATCATAAGTACAGTATTTCCACACGTAGTGAGTTTTCCCCTCAAAAAACCAAACATGGTGCCCACAGGCAGTTCACTGACCACTATATTAAATCGAGATTTCTGAGTGCAATAAATAACAAATGTAACTGGCAGATACATTTGTCAGCAGAAATATCCGAGGATGGAAAGCGATTGACTGAAAGCTATGCTAATGAATGACAAAACCTGTTTTGTTCATTTTCACGTGTCAGTGACCTGGGAGAAGGGATTGTGGAAAGGTTTTAAGTTTCCTGATTAAATAAATCTGAGCAATGACAGTCAATGCGATAAAAGATAAGACCTTAGTTACAATTAAGCACAATTAAGCTGGAAAATGAATAGGGATAGGTGCTTGTACTTGATCCAGCAGGGAATATGTGATATGGAGAAAACATCAAATAAACAGGCAATTAGCATCTTCAGAACAATATATGTAAATACTGAAAGTATGACAAAGCCAACTATAATATCTCATCTATGTTTATCTAGTAAGATAATTTTATTTAGCAATATCTGAGAGGCATAACTTCAATAATCACTACTTCCAATTAACCCACAGCCAAGCAGAATGGATGCATTGCTTAAACACAGTAAGTATTCACTTCCCTGCAAAGCAGCTACTCACTAACAACTGCAAAGCTGAGAAATACGTCCAAACACAAAAAGTGTGACTGTTTGATAACACGCAGAAGAACTTACCCACAGGGTCGGTACGTAAATACGATATAACTTTCTTCATCACTTCTTTCAATGAATGTAACACACGTGTACTTCTCCCAGTGTCGCATAGCCTGTTTGAACATGGCGCGCTGCGTGCCTGCAAGAAGCGCATGACATGAAATAAGAGACTTCTCCAACTGCTCCCTCAAATCAGACTTTAATATCAGGAATATAGGCCTGTAAGGAGTTACTTGACCAGAAGTCCAGCGTCACAGCACTCCCATATGCTGCTAAACTTCAGTCTAAGGGACGTTCAGATCATCAGCTTGCCATAATGTACCTGCCTGTAAGGGGACCGCTACCGACTGACATACCCTAGCAAACATAAAACCTGCAATAAAAAGCACAGCTATGTTACACAAGAGGAAGAGAGCAAAAGAAATTTAGTGTGGCTTACGTGCCTCCGTTTGTGTATGTGCTAAGCAATTTCCCAGATGAAATTATGGCGTGGGAAAGGGAAGGGAACTGAAAAATCCTTGGTTCCTTTCTATCTAGTCAGAAAATACATCAATGGATAAATTCCTATAGTCTTCAAATCTGGAGACTAATTTAACATCAGCACACCAACCAGGGCATCTGAATTTAATAACGTTGTCTCGAGCAGGGACCATTTTCCATTTCTTTCCATCCAAACCTTTCAGAAATCAAATTATTCACCAAAAGGGGAAAAATTTTGTTACTACACAAAGCATACCTAGATTTTTTTTTTAAAAAAGAGAAACACATTCAGAAACAGGCTAGATGCAGAAGAAGCCAAACCAGGTCTCCACAGAGCTCAAGGCCCTGTGCGTGCTGGCTGCCCACACGTGCTTCAGGTAGCACAGCAAAGCAGATTCACTGCCTAATAAGAGACAAGGCTTATTAACTTAGAGACAGTACCTGAGAATATTGTTGCTGAGCTAGAAATCCACAAAGAACTGTACTCAGCATGAATTTGCTGGCAGAAATATATCCACCTTGCATTCTTTCAAAGCTACGTTTCAGCAGAGAATAGATAACTCGGGGCATGGGTGATGTTTGCTTGTTTTTAAAATGCTTTAACTTAAAGACAACAAAATCTCAAAGTTTATAAAAACAGTGGGTACAAATCATACCATGATCCTAAGAATTAAAGGTTATTTCATCCTGTATTGCCCTTTTATCATTAACCAACGTTTGTCGAGCTTTAAAACTTACCTTTCATTATGAAAATAAATGTTCAGCATGTAAATCTTTTACTTAGTTTACAAACATTCTTCCAAAAGATTGTTATCCAAAAACAAAGGTTACATACCCTGTAAATACCCAGATTAAAAGTTTTACTAGAACAGTTTGTTTGGAAAGAAGGTCTCTGATTTCTTTGCAGACATGTGCATACAACATGTGTGAATTTGCATGTTTCTTTAGGCTTCCTGTATTACTGTGCACAATAAGATGCTGTTATGTATCGTTTTCCATCCATCTTTATTCTTCTCTATATTCCTTTTTGTTTTAAATTACTGATTATATCCACACTGATACCGATCCACTTACATTATTCAGGAATGATAAATATTCTAGCTTTTTTCTAAATTTCCATGGTAAGAATTACATACAAATATTAAAGCCAGCTTTTTCTTTTTTGTCATGTATAGTAATTAGAAATCTGTTTGAAAGCCAAATTGAGGAATTACAAAACACATTTAAGTCATTTAATTGAGTGAAATCAGTTTAGCAAAATACATGTCCCACTAGTTAATTCTGTTATATTCTTAAACTAAATAAACATACTTTTTTTTTTTAATATAACAAATTTCAATACATTCTGTTACTTAGGCTCCCAAAAGCAAACATAACAAAAGAAATATCAGACAAACAGCCTTCCCTATCTAAAACATACCTAAATATCTTTATTACACAGCTTGCCCTTGGGAACAATTTATTAAAGGATGGCTAACATTTTCAAAACAGTTGTACTCCCGGCCTGATCCCGCAGAAATCTTTCCATAGTGTGACTTTACTATAAATAAATAAATAAAAATAAACCGTATTCTTTCTCCCTATATAAAGCTGAAGACTTACCTGTGAAATTTCCACCTATTACGTATGGAATGACACCCCCTGGCCATATTCTTTCTGTTCGCGATGTAGCAGCTCTGGGAAATCTGTTCTTCTCATTTTTCCCTGAGAATTTTACTGTGGTTCTTCCTTTAGATGTATTATTTTGCTCAAAGCCTGTAACGACAATTAAAACGCTAATTGAGATCGTTAAAAAGAAAAAAAAAGAAAAGAAAAATAAAGAGAGAACCATTATTGAATAATTATTTTCCATGACGTCAAAGTCGTATTATTATTTCTATATGTCCTTTAAAAACAGGACACTACTATTATCAACAATCTATTACTACTGGTTTTACAGGAAATGCTTGAAACGGCATGACTAAATTTTCAACTTCCAAAGGTATCAATTTGCACACAAGCTTATTGACTGAAAGAAACACTGTCTGCATAACTGCATCTAAATTTTATCACCTAACAATAATAATAATAAGAAGAATACACTTCCTTCTTTTGTGTCTTTTATTTGCTGTTGTTGTTTTGGTTTGGGTTATTTTTGTTGTTTGTTTGTTTAGTTTTAAGAAAGTTTGGATTTCTCCAGCAGGGGAGAAAAGGCAGACCTCAAGCAGTCACGACATTTACTGTCCCTTTTCAATTTTATTCCTGGATCTGGAAAAAAAAAAAAAAAATCAAGCACATGGCTATTCCTAGAGCAATGGAGAAAAAGAAGTCCATTACATTGACTTTTGTTATCATGAGCTATCTGGAAAAATAGATAAATTATTTGCAAAGTAAACTGTAAACTTTTGGAAAAAGTATAACCATAATAAAGTTAGTTGTTCTCTTCTGAAGCAATCCGTAAGTTAGGATGGGTATCAGTGAAGATAATTAAAATGAATCACTTACGCCAAGTTGCATATACGAAAGACAGCAAGCTCTTATGCAATACTGAAATGTCATAAAAATGAAGACTATATAGCAGCAAAGTCAGTTAGAGTGTTGTGGCTAATCTTAGAAGATATACTCTGATGCATGTAGACGCACTGTAGCGTGATTAAAATGCAGTTTCACATATTTTCTTTTGAGAAGTTGACATCCCATGACACTTGTATGAAATATGGCAAATGCACTTGGCCAGTATTAATGGAGATTCACTGATATTGCGTGCTGAATTCAACTGCATTCATACTGACAGAAGGATGATGTGTTTATTTAGTGCAACACACCGTGAAAATTCCAAATTGTGTGACTCATCACAGTGCCCCAAATGGATCCAGAGGAAAAAGTATTACATTAACAGCTATCACATTCCTTAAGCACTGAACAGACATTGTATTGATAAAAGTAGAACTTATAAATGTGACCATAACCATGCTAAGTAGCTAAGGAGATCTTAATATGAGAGGTAAAAGCACATTTAGATCTTATACTGGAAATAGACCTCTAAGAAAACGTGATAAAGAGCTAATCTCTTCATTACTATTCTCATACTTTTTAAAGTTTGCTTATGCTAACAGTAATACAGAGACACTTTAGTATGTTAAAGCATTGTAATCATTAATGCTCATGTTACATCATCATATCAAGAAACCTGATAATTTAAACAGTAAGAAATACCAGAGCCAAATCTTCTTATCCTTTCTATAAGCTGATAGAGGGCACCTCGCTTTTTTGACATCCCATGCTCTCCAAAGCCACCTTTAAAAACAAAAAAAAAAATAGAAAGGATTTAGAAAAGTTAAGAACATGGAAATCTACAGCTACAGCAACTACATAGCCAGAGGAGATTGGGAAGTATCCTTCAAGAAGTGCTACGTGTCTTTAAGGAAGTTTAACATTCCTGAATGACTTGCCTACAAATTCTTCAAATATCCTTGACAATGAAGCAAAAAGACGTTTGTAGCTGAAATTTTTTTCTAAAATGCATTCCAGGATGTAAGCCAGCATGTCTATGTTATTCAGACAAGTCACGGTAATTACATCATTTAATTATTATTTGAAGCTTTTTCTTCCTTCTGGTGACACTGACATTCTCTGAGCCATATTGATAGACAGCTAGAAGCCCTACTGTCACAAAAGTTTCCTAAATGGATGCCATAATCTTCCCATTTGAAGGAAAAGGGTGAAAGCCACTTTAATATGTCTAATTGTACCATGAAAGTTTTTGGCTTTCTTTGTCAACATGAATGTGCAATGGACTCTCAGAGGCTTTCAAATGTCACATGCTGGCGTGTATTGCAATAAGACCTTACAGGGTTATGTGTGTGTCCTTTTGGTAATCAATAAGTAATAAAAATTCAACTAATAAATGGCTTATTTTAACATCTATCGTGTTACTTCAAGAAATGTACAACATTTCTGAATCTATCATGTACATCAGATGCATGTCACAAGCCACCTTCACATCTAATTCTGCTGTGGTTGCAAGTGGCTTTGAAAATACATTTAAGCTCAAAGAAAGAGCACTGACAACACCACACAGGCCAGTAAATCCTCAGAATTGTTAAGAAGGCTTTGAGATTTTTTCTATGTTTGTAATAAGTTATATTTAACAATCAATAACTGTCACAGGACAAGAGAATTTTCAAACTACTCATGCAGCACCAAAAGTCAGATAGAAACAAAGAGACCACCAAAATATCCAACCACAGAACAGACCTTTCCGTATTTCCCATTAAAAATTTCAATACACATGTGGAAAATATATTTCTTAAGAGGCAACTTAAAATCATACCATATAAGGCAAGTGAATCCATGGGCTGCTCAGTGAATAACAATGTGCCTAATTATTTGGATTACACTGTCACATAGTTGCTAGCTCTCTGGAGACAAATTTTCCAAATTTTTTAAGCATTTTATATAGATGAGGTAATAGTTCAACACATTCCTTCCCAACATGTTATATGGTTAACTGCAATATACAGTAAAGAGAATGTAACCATTTAATTGCTTCTATCGGTCATTATTAATGCAACTGCCTCTAATGTTAACACTTATATCATAAAAATGCAAATAGAGTCCCAACAAATATAAAATAAACTTTGTAAAAAAAAAAATAGTAACTTTAATGTAGCAGAAAAAGACTCCATTACTTACTGAAAGAAACTACTATATTTATTTCTAGAAAAAAAAATAAAAATCAAGTATCATTTCTTTGATAACACAGCCCGTGTAATCCAATTAGTGAAAAAAAAAAATTGAAGTACCTTACGTAACTAGTCTGGCTTATATGAATGATTTACAGTCTTGCCAAACTGCAGTCTAAATGTATTATATATACTTCTTGATTTTAATCATATTTGCAGCATATTTTTTTGCACTTGTAATGGTATACACAGCAGTGCCGTAATCTTTGCTCTTGCTTCTATTCACAATAATTATATATTATAAATTTCATGACTAAAACAAGATGCTCAGAGTAAGCATCTGATCTTGCAAATCCATACTTTAATTCTCACCAGAATGATTAGTCACAAAACGTAGATCAGAGCCTGTTAGCTCAGGATTTTAATTAGTAGATGCAATGAAAAATGTAACTCTGCAATTCTATCTTGATAGTTTATGTCCAAGTACTTAACCCTTCTAAATGATGTCATCTGTATTTCTGAAGATCAACAACAGAATAACAAGGTGGAAATAATTCTTTTAATTAATTGTCCCTGCATCTGTAAGGAAGATAAACCCTTAACTTGTTTTGTATTTAGCAGGCATTTTACCTTCCAGTTCCAAGTTGCTATCTAATATTAATAAGATAGTTGTTGGTAATGTCTTTTGCAGTTTGCAAAAACCAGCTAAACTCCAACCTATGCATCAAAATGTTCTGACTTAGAAAATTACATACGTGATTTGTTGTGTTAAAAAAAAAAAAAAAAAAGACTTCTCCTACTCTGTTTCAAAAAAAAAAGTCAAGACTGCTGAGTGTTCATTGAGAACGGGTACAAAAACAGTACTTTCAGCAAAGTTTGTACTCCAAGTCCATTTTCCACTTATTATTTCCCTTGCATTGATTCCTCTTGCACAGTAAGGGTAGACAAATTTGATCCAACTCCATTAGTAACCCTCAGTAGGATAACTCAATATCCTAAATAAGGTACTGTGTTGATTGGCAAAGATAATGAGCAAACCTCAAGGCAGGTAGGTAAAGAAAATAAAATATATAATGTAAAACATTATAAAAACACCTTAGATCAATATACTTTAACAACAACAACAGAAGAGAAAGAGAGAAAATAGAGAGATCTTTGGAGTTAAAAGGGAAAGATACAGAAGTAAAAGGAAGATCAACAGGCCAAAGAAATCACTTGACTGAGTGCACATCCAGGGGAAATGACTGACCACACTGTCTACACTGTCAGCAAATCTAGGGGCTGAAATATTTTCAAAGTCAATTAAAAGTATTTTGTTAGAGGGGGAAGGGCAGGAAGAAACCATGGACAATTTACATTTTTTCAAACCCAGTCTTGATCTAGAAAAGAAACAAGTGGTACTAAAAGGAGAAAAAATAAATTTCCAGGATATTAAAACAATATCGTCTAACTATAATGAACAGTTGAACTACCCTATTTATGTTGATATGGAGAAGTTAAAATGGAAAATCTTCTTTTGTCCTTTCTGGCATTCCTCAAAATGATTCTTATTTTCTAATATTAGGAATCATCAAGGAAAAGAGCAGTTGAGTTCAGCAACACAATGAACACGAGTAATAAAGAACAAATTTCGGCTATACACGTATAGATTCTTTACTATGCATAAATATTTGCTTTCACACCTTTCCCACTCTGATTTTTTTAGTACCATATTCTGAAAGCTTACCCATTTTTGAGTTTACAAATCACAGCCTGATAGCATGGCTATTTTCAGACGTGAGGTAGGCAGATATTTAGACATGGACTATTTTTTCAGACACACGCATACATATATCTACAAGTGAATAGTATCTCTCTGTCTGTTTCTCTGAAAATTAATCAGATTATGGTGTCTGGCACTAAGGCACCATATGTGACAAGGCAAACAATAGCAAGGATAACAATGTTCTTGTGTTGCTTCTGGTGTGCAGATTTAACAACAACGAAAACAACAAAAGGTGCTGTTGTAATTCTAGAATCCCAGTCTCACCTCCAGGATTCCATTCCACATGCTTTTTCCAAAGGGCATCTCAGCTCCACTATCAGGAACTTGCAGTTGAAAGTAAAGCTTTGCACAGCTTCCTTTCCCACATTACTACCTGCAGAGAGGACTGGCAGAGATTTCTCCCAGCTTCTGTTCTTTGGTTCAACAAGTTGTTTTGCCCTTTGTTTGCTTTTTAAGCAAGAGATTCGGGAATACAGTTAAATTTTCCCCTTTTGACTTAACTAAAACCAATTCATGTTCATTGCCGAGTAACTTTTTAAATCATAAATGAAACTAATATTATCGACAAAGTTTTGAAACAGTGACTACCTTCTATTTAGAAGTAAATAAAAGGAAAAAAACAAGTTAAAAAGCAAGGTTGAAATATCATACCTGTGTTATGGCCAAGTCTTTCATTGGAGTGCTGCGTAAGGTCAATTGTCCTGTCAATTTGAAAGATTTTTAAGTCTTCATCATCTAAGGCAATATCTCCCCAAAAGACAGCTTTAAATAAAAAAGAGCTCAATTTAATTAAAGAATTTATTTTGACATCAAAACCAATTTGAAGACTATATTGCCAGGTTACAAACCTTAGGAAAATATATGACAAATATACATTTATATTATATACTTTTTTTTGTACTGGTTTTTATTTTTATACAAAGAAAGAAAACTATGAAAAGACGAATCATTTGTTTCAGTATTCTCAAATTTTTACAGGCTAATTTCTTTAGTAATTGCATAAATGCCATCATATAAATGTAACATTAATCATGTAGTAAATTTTCACCATATCTAATGATTCGTACACGTAAATACAGTAGAGGAGACTAAGAACCACTGAAAGACATTAATATTTGAATTACAAATAAAAAAAATGGACAATACTGAAAGAACACAATCTTTATTTTTCCTAACATCCTTCTGAAAATGAAACATATGTGAAGTCATTCTTAACATTCCAATTAATTTCTGTATTACATTACGTTTGCATCCGAGAATTGATATGTTTTTCATTATCCTCTTGGTTTATTTCTATGCTGTCCTTCAATGTTTAAACTCACTATAAGGATTCCTTCAAATACGTTACTTTTCAAAACCTCACTCTTTTTCATCTTCTTTTTTTCATCCTTTCCTAAGCCTTTTTGGTGTGTTTCTTTTCTCTTTTCCTGTTCTCTTTATGACTCACAGGTGTTGGGTTTTTTTTTGTTCAACTTTTTCATAGTTAATTCATCTTCCCTAAACTGCCATCACAACTCAGTGAGTAAAGATATAGGGTAAGAATCTTGAGCATCTGCAAGAATTCGGGATCTATACCTTCAGCATACAGACCATTTTTTGCTAAGATTTTATCATGAAATCTCCCAGTCAACACAAAATTGTCATTAAAACTGAACTGAGAAAGCCATATCCTCAGCTAGCATTAATGAAGTCAACAGAATATCACCAATTAACATGAGCACAAGTGACACCCTCTCTGCTCTACTTACATTCTAACTGATTCTAAGCACTAACTAGTTTTATTTTACTGTCATTTGGTCAGCTTCTTTAACATACATACACACTTACATACATACATACATACATACATACATACATATATATATATATGGGTATATATGCAGTGATCATTCATCCAATAATACTTTCAGTGGATTCCTGTTACTGTAAAACTTATTTATTCTTATTGATTGATGCTATATTAACGATATTAACGATAATTTAATCAAATTCATACCTAAAAGTCTTTACTTAAGTAAAAGTTATGTATTCCCACAGAACTTCCAGATATTACATTATATCTTCATTTGTCTATTATTTTTTCTTGAACTCATAGCAACTAGAGGAATAAATCACATTAAAAATTCCTTTTGTCTGCCTTATAAAATTAAGTTAAAAAATAAAATAGAACACCTTCATGAACCTCAAAAAAAGAATTTTCAATTAAATCTGCAAACATCTAAATATGAGTATTTTCACATATATATATTTCTTTGCATTAAAAGATGTTTATTAAAAACAGAAAGTATTTGAGACCATTTTTAAAACTGTTCAGTCACTTCTCATACATTTGTGAATGTTATCCTTCCAAGAGTTGCTACTTCTTTATGTACACATCGGGCAGATCCTTTCTCTGGCTAACCTATCCCCACCAGTGATAGCTTTTACTGTCAAGAGACAGAGTTAATGGATGCTCTAGTTGATTTCTGCTTAAATTTTCTAGGAAAAAAAAGATCTGTAATGGTTAGAGTTTTGAACAGTGAGAGGAGAAATTCTCTGAGTTAAATACTATTTATTATTCCTATTATGAAAATCTTCTAGAGGTTTCTAGTGGATATCAGTCATAATAGGGGCCACTGTATAAGCACGATGAAAAACTGCAAAATTTGATATGCCAAAAAAATGATAATAGGAAGAAGCTATTTTCACTTTAGAAAGACATCCACAGAGTTCACACATGTTGTCCAAATCAAACTTGAGGAAGTGCTAAAAATTAACACCGAGCCCATTTTTCTTTCCTGGTTACACTGAGAGTTTACAAAACAAAGGTTCTGAATTAACAAAAATTGCACTCAGAGACAGAAATGTATCAGCAGAAATCACTTTGGTTTCAGTACATAACACTGACGTATAAATACGAAATGAAAACTGAAGGCAAACTGAGCTCTAAACAAGTATATAATGTAGAAAAAGACTAGGTTGAAAATATGTCCTCTCCAGTTCTGATGATTCATCTTTAACACTTCACTGTGGTGATGTTCACTTTGCCATGAAAGTACAAATAGCATGATTTGAGATGAGTTTGTCTGACAAATGCAGTGAATTTCCTTGCACAGACACTAAGCAAAGTATCTTACTGTTTAAGCAAGGCGCAATAAATGATTGCTGGAAAACAAAGCTATGCTATTTTTTTTTTTTTTAAAACATCTGGACAGACAGCTAGAATTGGTTTTGACAGTAACCAAGCACAATCTTAAGTTTAATAATAATACAGCTGTGGTTGTACTACAAACAGTGCTAAAGCAACTTTGACCCAAATGTAAACAAATAATCTTCGAATGATATTTTCTAATGTATGAGCTAAATATGAATAACAAGAAAGAAACAGATGTGATTGCTTGCAAAGTATAATGCAATGCTCATAGTTTTCTTCAGGCTACAGTTGTTTTACACAAGTCAGTTTTGTTTAACAGGTCAAGTAAAAATCCAGTAGGGTAAAAGGCAGACACATGGAAAGAACTACCACATTCAACTTCAGCAGCAAATGAGTAAGTGCCACTTGGCTTCGACAGAAATCAATCCGAGATTTTCTGAACTAATTTCAGTGCAACTGGAAAGAAATTTATTTGGCAAGCGAGGAAAAAGCAGGTAATTGTTTCTTTTTATATTCCCCTTTTTCCAATGAAAAGTCCGCATTTCAACCTTCAAAGCCTGAAGCAGAAACTCACCTGACCATTAAACCAAACAAACGGAAGAAAAAAAGAAAAACAATCACCACTTCTGTAACTCTTAAAACTATGCTTTAATTTTTCAGAACATCTGTGGAAATCTCACAGTACTTTGTAACAAGAGAGGATTGTTCCCGTCTCCTGCCTTAACATTTTTATAGCCTGAAACTATCTGAAGAAGTTGCTTTGTATACTTCATCTTGTCACACGCCAATTCGAACCTTATGGAAAACAAGCAGTGGATTGCTTGGGTATGTTAGGTATGCTGAAGAATGCGCTAAAGAGCAGGTATGGATTTAATAGGTCCCTTCAGGAAACTTCTGCCAGAATTGGCATCTTCAGCTACACACCTCCTTTGTTCTTCACAGATAATTCAGCCATAAGTTTGCGTCAGAAAATTGACACAGAACTGATAACCGGTTTTGCTTAACATGCCAAAAAATAAAAATTGAGGTAACAGTAGAAGAACTTTGAAAATGATCGAAACAATGCTTAAACCATCTGTTTCAGTTTGCTTCACACTCACTCTTATTGTCTACTCAGTGATCAGGAAAACTTGATGTTTACAAGCAAATTTCTCATTTGATTTGAACATGCAGGAGTGACGACTTGGGAAAAACCTGCTGAAAAACTACAAATCTGATACCTACACTTCTTTATACTAAACATTGTACTAAATTTTATACAATTTCACTTTTCTTATTTTCTGAGGGGAGAAGGTTGCTTTATTTCATTTACATTTTATACGGGCACTACATTATGCATTTATACAAATTCAACTGGCAGAGAGAATATACATAAATATATGTATATCTTTCAGGAAGAGGACCAAAATTTTACGCTGTAAAACCTTTTCTATAGTAGTAAAGGAAGATTATGCATAAGCATACATTCTGTTAATGCAAAAAATGCTCTCCACCTATAGTTGCATGAGATCAGAACTGCATCTCGAAGCACTCAGCCTTCACCTTCAAAAAGGCCCAATTAAATTAAGAGACAACATTCTCACACACGAGGCAGTTAGGCTTGTCACATGCAAACAACTGCCTCATCATCACAGAAACAAACAGGAAAATAATTATACTGCAGAAGGGATCCCTGGCATCCAGGGATACACATCTTAACGTTACCAGACAAATAATGTGATAGAGAAGGAAAAATAAGATTATTTCTGACATAGAGATAAAGCACAGGAACTTCATTCTAGATGTGGCAACACAATCTATTATTACGGATAGTTAATATTTATCTGCAAAGCTCTCTTTGCTAAAAAATACTCTCTTTCAACAGGACCACGACCACATCAAATATCCACTTTTCCAGATGAACAAAATATGGTACTAAGAATACAAAGTACTGAAAAACAGAAGGACAAAGGAAAAACATTAAAATTATTTTTAAGGGTATTTACACCCACAGTATGAATCAACCATCATACAGCTTTGGGACAAAAAGAATTTTCATGACTTCCTAGAAGATGGTCAGAAGTAATGGAGCATGAGTGAAATCGTACTGTTCAATTCACAGAGCTGAGATATGCAGCAGAATGGTTCTTCGGGTATTAAAACTACTGATTAGCAAAAACACCACAAACTACATACAGAAATATATTCACTATGATTGAAGAAAAAAATTATCTACATCAAACAGTTCCACGTGTCCCACAGCTGTTAATTTTTAAAACTATAAGCAGCCATTTTAAAATAAAATATATTGCTGATGGTATTCACATTGATATTAGTAAAAAAGTAGAAAATGCAACCAAGATTGTTACTGCTCTCTACTAGAGTGCAGCAGCATAGCAAAGGCAATCCAGCTGTATCTTGGGCTCACTAATTAGCACCCAGCTACCAAGGACAGCTCTACAAGAGCAACACTGCAGTAGACCGCTAAGATCCAAAAAGCATTACATGCTTTGTTTTGTTTACTTTGCAGGCTAGAAGAACATTAAATTCATGGACAGTGTTATCGTGTTTGGATAACTTTTGAAAACAAGAGTAGAAAAGCTAATATTTTGATGAATTAGGAACCTATAGTTTGGTATTTTTTTTTTTTCTTAAACTAAACAAATCAGGCAAAGCGAGAAGTAAACTGTGATCAGCCACACAGGTACTCCCCTTGTCAGCAGATGCAGAATCATGACAGAGAGATTACTCCTGTATTGAAAAGATGCCAAGGAAGGGATTAAGGCAATTTTAGAAGGCATTTTAAAAGCAAAGCCTCAGATTTTGGTATGCTACTGGGATTGGAAAGCACAGGAAGTTTACATTTCATCCACTTCACAGAAGGTGCCAAGAACTGACAACAAAAGTATGAGAATTAAATGAAAGGTAAAATATAAATCTCAAAAGCTTTTAGCTCCTTTTGATGAGAGGTAGACCACCCAGCTTTCTTCAAAACCTGACCAGTAATTCATGCAGCAAGAGGCGCCCAAAAGCATGCTGGCCCAAGTTCAGGGTTCATCTAAACCTCCATGTGCAGCAGTTCCAATTAGCAGCCTCCTCTATAGCTGAGTCATTGAGTGCTTCCCTGCAACAACACAGCTATGTGCATTACAGACTATCTTAGTGAGTCATTTTCTTCCATACAATCCACTACACTGCTTACATAACTGCCTCTGCAACCCTGAATAGAAAAAAGAAAAACTCTGTGCTGAACGACTGAAAAGAATTCCACCTCACTATGAAAAAGGCAACTTCTGCTGCTGTAATTAGCTTGGTCTTGTATTCAAATCAGTTCCGTGTTTTCAGGCACAATATCCTTTTTCCTAGAAATCATTAAGATGAGAACAAAATAGGGCAAGTAATATGCAGATGATCTCAATTCCAACCACAAGCATAGAACTGCAAGCCACCATCTGAACTGTTTTTACCACTGTTTCTCATCAGTGCTACCTTCAACCATAACAGTAACAAATGTCATCGTTATCACACAGAGATCACAGAACTCCTGAAATAAATTTATAAACTGAAATTAAATCACCTGTTTTGTAATGATTAAAATCAGTTTATTTGCGTGTATGACAGCAAAAAAAAATAAATAAATAAAACCTTAACAACCTTAAATTTTAAATAAAACATTAACAACAGAGAACCGACAGAGCCAACTTTCATATATTCCAGCAGAAGTTACTACATTAATTTCAGCAGGCAGTATTTTCAAATCTGCACACAACTATGAGCAACTGTTAGTGAAAGTTCTTGATTTACATGAAAAAAAGCTGATGTGTTCACATCTGAAAGGGATACAACAGCTCTTACTAGCTGCTTCCATATTTCTACTTACTGTGAAAACTGATGATGTAAAATAGTAAGATTTATATCCTTTTTTTTTTTTCTGATGTGCAAGTAAAATCCACCATCCAGAAGATCAAATGTATTACTATGTAATAAACACATACTATGGAACAAAATACTTTCCCCTAGGTAGCTGGAATAGTTTTCTTATCCCTTTGTCTCCCCAGATTCCTATTTTCCTGATCACTAACATTACATGGAGTGCTTGTTAAATTGTAAACTGCAGTCTCAATACTTTTTATTTCAACGACTGAAGTACTGAGGAAAATACTCCCAATTACCAGTAAATGAAGTAACCAAATATTTGGCTACTGTGAGAGAAACAGCAGATTTATGTTAATAGAAGAGACACAGCGAATAAAATAATAACAAAAGTTTTAATTTTAAAAGAATCATAAATCCTTGTCTTTCCTAAAATGAAATAAGAAAAAATCTTGAAGTTACATTAAAACCAGTTTACATTTACCAAGGGTAGGAAGATATTTTGGTAACTGACAACTAGTGCAAAATAAATAATTATAGCAATTTTTTCTACTCCATGCACTGAGAAAAAAAAAAAAAAAAAAAAAAAAAAAAAGCAACTTATTCAAAATAACAATAACTTGGTTTTGTTCAACCACAAACAACACCAAACAACAACAACATACAAATAAATTAATTAATTAATGTCCCAAAGGAAAAGGAACTGGACAGCAGCCCTGCAGCTAATTAGGAGAGAAAGCACCCTCCTTTTGTCATATAAAGCTATTTGCAAGTTTAGGACCGATTCTCCATGAAATTTAACAGTCTCTACTGCATGTTAACATAGTCATACCCCGAACTTAAAAACATTAATCCGCAAAAACACTGGAAGAGGTACCAATAAAATGTCATCAGCACAGGAATGTAACTTGGATTCAGGAGAAGGGGCATCAGCTTGCTTGAGTAGTACTGATGTAGCCTTAGAAGCACAAATTTTAATGCAATTTTCTCAAATAGCCAGTGACACAGTTTTTCCTTTTTAGTACCATTACTACCTGCAACTCACCACCCTTTATTATTAGGTGCTCATATTTATAGGTAGGGCAATGGCAAGACCCAACATGGACCAATTTACAGCTCCTTCTGCACACAGCACTTCACTATAGCTCCTTCACACTGTTCTCCATACAGCACAAGAAGTTATTTCTGCATCGAGTAGACCAGGACATGGTCTGATCCAACTGTGGACACAAGAACATCTGTAGAGCCTGAAGGCATGAGAACAGAAACAACTGTGTGCAAGGGAACCTGCAGCGTTTCACTGGGATAAATTTTTCACTTACCAAAAGTGACAAATGTGGAGCTTAATTTTCATCAAGTAGATAAAGATCTACTAGAGATGTTGCTCCATGACACAACACACTAATTTACAGATATCCATTCCCATTGAACTAACAACAGCTTCTACACTCTTCTTAATCTGAAAGCAATACGTTTTTAATTTCTTTTCTTCTCTTTATTTTTTATTTTTTTGTATTTCCCTTTTCAAGGGACAGTTTTCACAATCCTTAAAAATAAGAGTAAATAAAAAAAAAAAAAATTAAGAATTTCAAGAAAGCAAAGACTATTTTGATAAAAGTCTGATGAGCCTCACTCCTAAATTTACTGAGTTTTTGAGAACGCTTGTTAACATGCAACAGTTCCTCTATCACATTTCGGGTTCTTGGTGAGACTGTTCAATGTGACAAGCTTTGTAACTTTCAGCAATTGAATTGTTTCTAAGCAGCACTGGTACCTGGTAAGATCTATATTCCTCATATAATGGATTAGCCACCAACCTGAATGCAGAAGACACCAGCAACTAAAGGTGCCTGGCAAAGAATGCAGCTGCTCTAAGACCCTTGTTCATCACTGCCTTGGGACATATATTAACAAAATAAACCCTCAAAGAAATGGTCTGAAAGAGATTCTCTTACCCATTCTACTATCTACCTTTTTTATTATTTTTTTTTTATTTTTATCTATGTATTACTCTTTTCTACATTTTTTTAGGTCATGGGTTTTTTGGCTGTCCTTGTTCATTTGAAAACATTAACAACTTATATTACAGCTGGCTTTCTTAAGAATGGTGAAAAATACACCAGTAGGGAAATCATTGTTTATGATATCATAACAGTCATAACTAATCCAATAAAGACTACATGACCACAGTATGATCCTATAGCATTCGCCTCCATTTTAATTTGATACTCCATTATCTTCTGAACAATCTTAGGATCAAGTGCTACCAAGTTAATGATATGATTTCCAGGGGAAAGAACAGACTTCATAAGGCAAAATTATCAGCACTGAAGGGAAAACTGCAAACACATGTATTATACAAACACACACACATGTATAAGTGTATAAAACTAAAACAACAGAATTGTTGTTTTGAAATAAGAGAAATTAAGAACAGAGTTGAATTAATTCAACTTCCTAAAGAAGGGAAAAATGCAAAACTTAAAAAATAAGTTCTGAACTGAAGAAAAGAGAAAATCCATCGTTGCAAAGAAAGTTGTTCATTTAAGTATTAAACTATATGAAACAGTTAAGGCTGAGATGGACACAGCAACTGCTACAAGACCTTCCCAGATATATATGACCCAGGCATTTTCATTTGAATACCAAGAGAACAGAATAGCACCAGAAAAAGAAAAAAAAAAAAAACAAACACAAATTAGTTACCTGATAATGCACAGTACAACTGAAGGACTAAAAACCTATTTTACTTTGCCTTACACCCATAACTTGATCTACACTGTACGGAATACTGTATAGCACAGCTTTTTCCATGGTTTTTTGTTGTTGTTGTTGCTGTTGTGTTTTTTGTGCAAGTTTTTGGTTGATTTGTTCATTTTTTTACTTGTACTGCCTAAACTTAAGGTCAAGATAGCTTAATGTTCGCAAAATAAATTGTGTTTTAGAAGTGAAATACTATACCTGTCATGACTTTTTTCCACATAATTAACAACATCTTTTTGCACAGAGTACACTTACTTGCTTTTAGAATGAAAATAATACTTTCATCACCATGAAACAACTGTGCATCCTTAAGCACAGCACTGAATTCAATCAATTTAGCACGGTTATTAAAAGAAGAATCATTTTATTATTTCACCTGGCAGTTTTCATATATTACAATTGTGAAGCCTAAGAAGAGAAGGAAGGCAACAGGACTGACTGAAGATAGGAAACTGCAACAGTTATCAAACAAGCCATCAAGAACTGGAAATAAAGTTCATTTTGTCTCACAGAGTTTTTCTTCTCTTGTGCTTAATGCATATTTGTATAACTTGGGAAGAGCAAGGGAGATTTTAAAAAGTATAGACAGTAAGATAGTAAAGCTCAACTAAGCAAAGAAGTCCTGTGACTCAGAAGACAGAGGTACTTCAGAGGTTAGGAAGCAGTAAATTAAAACTTCCAAGGAGTCTTAACATCTTCAGCCTGTCCACTTAACACACATGGCTACTTTAAACAAACAACTGTGATACAGGAAGGGTAGCAAGGAAAAACACCTTGTGGAAATCAACACAAAACAGAAGTTGTAAGATGCCCATTTTGGAGCAAAGAATATTAGGGCTGCCAATCCAGTCTATGTTTTCTTTGCCACCTTCAAACACAGAATCACCAGGGTTGGAAAAGACCTCCAAGATCACCCAGTCCAACGTTCACCTATCACCAATATCTCTCACTAAACCACATCCCTCAGTACAACATCTAAGTGTTTCTTGAACACCTCCAAGGACAATGACTTAACAACCTTCATGGGCAGCATGTTTCAATGCTTCACCACTTCTCCTTCAAAGAAAAAATTGTTCCTAATACGCAGCCTGAACCTCCCCTGGCCATTGAGGCCATTCCCCCTAGTCCTATTGCTAGCTATGTGAGAGAAGAGGTCAACTCCTGTTTTGCCTCAACCTCCTTCCAGGTAGGTCATTGTAGGGAGGTATAAGGTCTCTCCTAAGCCTCCTGCAGACTGAAAAATTACCATTCCCCCAGTTATTCCCCTTAAGACTTGTGCTCCAGACCCCTCAACAGCTTTGCTGTCTTTCTGCAGGGCCTTGATTCTTGTAGTGAGGGGCCCAAAGAAGAAAAGGCATGAGCCCTCAAATGAAAAGTAGAAAGAAGCAAGAAAATCAGATTAAATTAAGCACAATGGAAAACATAGATACAGAGAGGAGAAAAAGTAGGTGAAAGATTGAGGCTATGAGGAAGATGGTTACTATTCAGAAGACAAAAATCTACAGAGTATTTCATTTTTAGCTATCTACAATGAGTACGTTATTTTTGGAGATTAAAGTATTAGTGAGGAGCGAGTGCAGAAAAGACCGAGACAATTTCAGACTTCAGATTTATGTAAGTGAAGAGGTAAAAAAAAAAATCTATTGAGAGAGAATTTTAAGCCATAAAATCTACAGGCATTAGTCTGAGGAAAAGACTCAAGTAAGGTGATGGTATTCTTCATTCACAATAGCCAAATTCATAGACGAAATAAAGCATTACACATTGGACAAATTTAAGAATTAGAAATATACCAGTACAGAGCAACTTTAGCTCAGGAGTGTATCAGATGAGTGGTTCCCAAGTCTTGAGCCTCATGTTCATAAGACAAGAATGGCAACCTTGGCAGAGCCATGGGACACTGCATGGGGGACGATGGCCACAGTCAGCAGAGTGCACTGACTGAACTGCAGCACTGAGGGGAAGCAGCAGTAGTTGGATTTGTGATCCAGAAGAAGTTTAATTTACAATAAAAATAGTAATAATAATAACAATTGTGAGTTACTGCTTAGCTAAGATATTTCTCTTTGGAAATATCAGTCTCCAAGAAATGCCACAACCATAACATCCTTGCTCTGCTGCTAAGTTGAAGAATGTTGTGACTATGAAGCAGTAGTGGATAAGAAACTCAGTACTAAATGAGAAAACTACCTTAGTATTTTTCCTATGCTACAGCAGTAAGAGGTTGAATATTTATAAAGCAACACTTTCTTTAAAATGTGGCATTACAGTACATATCACATCAATGCTATAATGTAGCAGCACTGATCTGTGTGAAAATCCTTTCATTCTGTACCTTTTCCTTGTCCTTGGGAAATTAAAACTGTATTTCATTTTCTCTTTGATATAAAATTCCAAGCAGGCTAAAGTAGTACCTCTAAAACAGAAAAGCCCTGACGAGCCATTAAATGCAACCAAAGATTTATACAGAAAGCCAAATGGCACTGAAAGTGTGTATCTGAGGGATTATCTGGCACTCAGGATCAAGGTTCTCATCATACCACAAAAAATAAATGTTCCTCCATTTGCATCATCTTAAATACAGAATTAGGAAAGTACATATAAATAAAGTTTTATTTTAAGCTCCAGAAGTGATTTCCATTATCAGCTGCAGCTTCCTGTTTCGGTAATTTTTGTCATGAAGCTCACTTAAGTCATTCCATCTCAGTTTTTAGCACATCATTCTATGATCTGGCTCTGAGGAAGAGACAAGGAAAGGGACTAAACAGCTCTTAATGTTGCTTTTTTTGGCACCGATCCTGTGCTTAATACAGCAAGTTCTGGGTGTTGGACCAGTGTAATTCTATATTCCTGTTCACATTTTCAACAGATGTCTTCTACCAGATTTTTTTTTGTTACTGAAGCACAAATTCTCATCTATATGGCTAAAAAGTTGAAGCAGGGTTGATTTGCCCTCTATCATCCAATTTCTTTCACGGCCCCCATTCATCACAACTATTTTGCTTGCTTGTTACTGAATACTGGTATTTTTTTCAGCATTTGTCATTTATGGAGTTTGGAGGTTTTTTGTCATCTAAACTCTGCACAGCTGCTGATTGTTGTTTGGACACAGCAAGTAAAACAGAAATTTTAAAAAAAATAGAGTTAGCAAGGCAGCAGTGGAAAATCACTGACATTTTCTAATACCTAATATCAAGTTATTAGAATTTAATGCTCTTTACATCTGAATCTCACATAGGTTGATTTATGTAGGTTTTTTTTTTTTTTAACCACAGTAGTACTTGAAACAGAGTTTACATAACCATTCTAATATTTTTCTCTTTTGACAGATACAGTGAGACCATCTCAGCTTAACATTCACTCCCTCATAAAGAGCACTGTTTGCCTACAGAAAACCAGTGTTGCATAGCTGCTGGGAGCTTTCATAAATCCTTGTTATTAAACAGCACAGCGTGT